>NC_090767.1:26132653-26337653 GCF_036898095.1 Palaemon carinicauda
TTACTGTTCTCAGACTATTTTATTTTTCCTTGTTTCCTTTCCTCAATGGGCTATTTTCCCTGTTGGAGCCCCAGGGCTTATAGCATTGTGTTTTTCCATCTAGGGTTATAGCTTAGTAATTGATAATAATACTACTATTAAGCCATATAAGAATTTAAGAGAGACACAAATTACTATTATGGGTACAGAATAAGTTTCTATTGCTTGTACAGGTCAACTTAGATTCAAAACTTTGTAACTATTGAACTTTTGAAGTAAAATGTCCAGTAAATGAAAGACAGGGTTATTCCAGATTAAAATATATACTGTAGTTGAAAGGATCACTCAATTGTGAGATTTTTTTATGAATATATCACTTTTTAATTTTTTTTCCTAAGGAGAGAGAGAGAGAGAGAGAGAGAGAGAGAGAGAGAGAGAGAGAGAGAGAGAGAGAGAGAGAGAGAGAGAGAGAGAGAGAGAGAGAGACTGACTGGTGGCTATGGCTGATACTGCCAACATCTGTCGAACTAGGCTGTAGACAACACCCATAGATGGTAGGCACCAATGCAAGAGTTTGAACAAATTCATTTATTTCACAAAAATTGCAGAGCTGTACAAATGATAACCTTCCTAAGACTGCCATTGCTTGAGATCAAACGAAGATATCTAAAACTAATAGTTGTTTTTCTCTATCAGGAATTGCGTGCACTTCCTTCCAAATGAATGATATCTGATAAGGGGTTGTGCAAGATGAATTAGTACAAGCATTAATTTTCGACATAGGTAAAGTGGTAAATGAATTTGATTTATATGCGATGTGTATGTTCAGTTGCTCACGATTGTGTCTCTATGTCAACTAATTAGTTGTTTTGTAAGTTCATTCATACACAATTCCTCAATAACTATCCTTTACCTAGCATCTAAAATTCACAAAGCTTTTTTTTTTTACTTTTGCAGACAAAAATATGCACAAATTAAGTTTTTTTTCACAATTTTCAACCATTGGTAGACTATGCACAAAAAATAGTTAAGTCAATTGGCCTCCAATTTCAAAAGGAAAATATGTAACTAAAAATAATATTTTAAATAAAACATTAAAAAAACAACTTTTGCAGACAAAAATATGCACAAATTAAGAATTTTTTTTTTAACAATTTTCAACCACTGGTAGACTATGCACAAAAAAAAAGTTAATTCAATTGGCCTCCAATTTCAAAAAGAAAATATGTAACTAAAAATATTTTAAATAAAACATTAAAAAAAACTTTTGCAGACAAAAAATATGCACAAATTAAGTTTTTTTCACAATTTTCAACAATTGGTAGCATATCACAAAAAAGTTAAGTCAATTGTCCTCCAATTTCAAAAGGAAAATATGTAACAAAAAATAATTTTTTAAATAAAACATTAATAAAAAATTTCGAAGATAATGCCCTCTAAATTCCTCTCTGGCGCCAAAAGAAAATTTAGACCTGTGGCCATGCAATGGTGCTGGTAATTACTTAATTTCTTCCTTTCATAACAATTATAGTGTTCCTACTTGGAACTCAAAACCACACTAATGATGACTACAGCCACTTGGAATATCGCATACAATAACCTCTCACAAATTCCATGTAAACTTTCTTCGCCAATTTAAGGAAATGAATCTTTAAAGTTTATGGTGATTAAACATCAGAGAGGAAATAAGAGAAATAAAGCCGTTAAATGCCTCCTTACCTTTTCCCTCAATTTTTCACAGCACTAGTTAAAAACCAAGTCCTTTTCCGACCGGGTTTATGGCGGACTGAATCTCCTTCCACAGCAGTCAAAAACATCCCTAGACAAGCAATAGAATATCCCTAGATCAGAGGTATTTTCCCCTAGTATTATTCAATACAATGTATATACTGTGCTGTATTTTCTATCGTAATATTCGATATATTTACTTTCAATCACTGTATTTATGAAACCGCAAAACTATGAAATTTAGACAAGCAAAAGGATGACCCAACTTGTGTTTTGATTTCAACCTGTGCTAAGAAGGATATATTCATGCAGTTATAATTATATTGAGAATTCCACAGAAACAATAATTAACAGAACGCAAATATATCTCAATTGTGTGCCTCTAACAACTAGAATGTCCCTCTCTGGGGGGCAAATTTCCCACGACAATCAGGGACCTCAACCACATTCTTCGTTTCTCTGGTTAATCTCTCCATTAACTATGAAAGTTGCATTTTGACTAGGATATATTTAGGTAGACAACTGACTTGTATGAACACCATTTAGTATTTCATAGGTATATATACAAGAGTGAAGCGTACAACAAGCTGGCTGTTTTATATTCACCTTGTAAAATAAACTAAATTTTGATTAAAACAAGCATTTTCCCCAAAAAAATTCTTTCCATAGTACAAACTTTATTAAAGTAATGTATTTCAAATTAGACTGAATTACTCTAATATCTAAAGACTTATTAGAATATCTTCAAAGAATAATCTATTTTGAAGGAAAACACAGCTATTCGCATATTTGTCAACCAAAGTAGATTGATTAATTGATTTAAACTTTTCTGGTATCCTGACATCTAAGGACATTGACGCCGATATCATCTATTATAAATAAAGAATCAATAAAAACCATAAAAGCAGAGATATCATAAAGGTTAAACAGCTTCCAGAAGACCTGCTTCTGAAATAAATCTAAAAATACCGATAGGAAAATATGACACATCATGTCCAAGAATCTTGGCAAGGATGAACCTGCCATCCGCACCTCGAGCCTCAAACAGATATCTATTTCTTCCGGTACTATAAGTTAGGCATTCCGTCATCAAATCCTTCACTGTCAAGGGTACCAAACAGTCATCACAATATGGCTGGTGTTGAACAGTTAGCAGAAATTCATATGTTATCCGAGTTTGACCAATGAGGAGACGACAAAGAGAAGTCTCCTACTTTCGGGGCATTATGTTATACTTCCAAGGGGATGTAACATTTGTTATCACTCATTTTATTTACAATTATTCTAATGCTGTTGCCAATTATTAGAAATCAAATTCTTAATGTAAGGTAAGCAATCTTTACAGGGAAAGAGTGAGAATGGGATATCTTTCTGGCAGCAACTAGGCTACAGCATTCTTTGCCAGTGAATCTGTCTCCTCATTCCCAGACACACCTACGTTTGCCGGAACCCAGCAAAATTGAACTGTTATACCTCTCAGTCCTATAATAAATGGCCATTCTAAAATCTTTAAAATTATAAGGTTACTACAATTAAAAACTTCTAAAGTTTGAAGGACACTCCTTGCATCACTAATAATGGTAAAATTACCTCCCTCCTCTAACGCTATTTTCTCAATAGCGGCTAATATACAATACAGTTGGGCAGTAAATATGGAAGATATTGGAGGAAGTGCACCTCTACAATTAAAACCATTACCATGTACTCCAACCCCAACGCCAACATCAGATTTGGAGCCATCAATTTATATAAAAGTCAACTCCCTATGTTCTGCAACATGTTCCATAAAAAGAGACTGCTTCTAGGCATGTCATATTCTTTTTAACACCAATAGAATTTTTACAAAAAGATATCTCTTTGAACTTGTAAACAAGAGGTCAAAGGCATTTGTATTCATTTTACGAAGTGGTGATGAGAAAATAATAATGTTTTCCTGTACAGACATAAGTAAAACTAATTAAACTGCCTTTGATCAAGGGTTTACAAGCTATAAGCACAACAACTGTGTTCTACAGATAACGTTGCAAACAGTATATCTTTAGTTAGACATAACCTTACCCGCTACAATATACAGATATCAGACATTTCCTTGCCGGAATTAATGAAGGCAACTGTACAATATGAAGTAAAAGTTGAGAGGTTGGACAGCAAAATGGAAGCAGGATAATAGGTATTAATTATTATTATTATTATTATTATTATTATTATTATTATTATTATTATTATTTGATAAGCTACAACCGAAGCTGGAAAATCAGGATGGTGTAAGCCAAAGGGCTCCAACAAGGTGAATAGCCCAATGATTCTTCGCTCCTCCTGTACAAAGTCACTTAAGATCCACGAATATGTAACAAAATCTGTCATTGGGGACATGGTCCAATTTCATTGCTGTTTTCCCCTGGTCCAAAAGCTTCATTATTTTGTTAGGGATTGGCGTCAATGACCTTAGATGTCGAGATGCCAGAAAACTTTAAATCAATCAACCAATTATTTTGTTAGGGCAGTGGAATGTGCACTAAAAAGGGTGCATGATTATGGTGTACAGTAGTGTTTTTTTTTCTTCTTTATTTTTGTTATCTTCTATGTATCTTCAATAATTTGAAGAACACATCAAAAATAACTTTTGGAGTACAGCACAGTAATGTAATATTGAAGAGCTTTCGTTTTCATTCTCTGGTTCTTTGTATTTTTTTGCTGTCTCAGCTTTATAAGGCGCACTCTTTAATGTTTTGTATATGCATAAATATACTTATTTTGTTTATATTAAAGTTTTGTCTGTCATTTTGGGTTGATTAGGTCATGTAGATTGATAAAATTTGTCTGCTGTTCTTAGTAAAAACGTTCTTTTTTCACAGTAAAAATACCGGTACATATATCATTGAAGAAGGTTGTAAGAACTTCTGTATCCTATTGTAACAATTAGTAACTTATCTTGGGAGTGTTTAGCATATTAAAGAGCAGAGTTACTAGGTGTGTTCTTTTACATGGTTAGACACACATTGACGTAAAATAAATGCATATTGTAAATTGTAATGGCCATTGAAGCCATGTTCCTATGACTTACATCACAAATTTATTTTTATACTACTCTTATGGCTTTTATAATACGAATTGTTACATGGAAAACATTATTGTGGATTTGTTGAAAAATGCACATCCTATAAAGAGTTGAATCTATGAAGTGTCCTTGTACACAGTTGGATAGTCACAGAAGACAGTAAATCTGAATTTAGCAAATCTTTATTCATAATCTTCCCTCTTCTCTATACTGATTTGTAAATGTTATTAAAATATATCTTATTATCATTTACTCAATGATTCTGGTTCTGAAAAGGGAAATAATAAAACTGAAGTAGTAAAAGGATGTTGGAGCGAAGAAAACCAGCTCATCATTCATAGACAGAATCTCACTAACTGTTACAGCCCTTCTGGTTGCTTTGAATGAATCCAGAAGTCCACACCAAGTCACTTATTAACTTCCACACCCTACTATCGCTTAGGGACTTTCTTTGTCGAGGAACCCTTGCTGGGACAAAGTCGGGTAGTTCTATACCAACGAACCATAGGGGAAAGGTTAAAATTAATGGAAAATGTGGTGGCTGAATTACTGTAAAATTTAATATCTGTAAAATTAAATGATTTTTCCCCATGGTCCTGGAATTGAAGTGACCCTGGAATCAGCTCTGCCTTTAAACTTGTAAGCTACAGGAAGTGAAAAAAAATCTCTATAGAACAGATCACAAGATAGTAAAGAGTAGAGAACATTTCTTACAAGACTGAGGTGTAAAGGGGAATAAAGTAATTCCACACTTTGCTAATATAAGTACACATTGGCAAAGCTGCTAATCTTATCATGCTACATAATCATAAAAGACTTTATATATATATATATATATATATATATATATATATATATATATATATATATATATATATATATATATATATATATATATAAACCTATATATAAGTGTGTGCGTGTGTGTGTGTGTGTGTGTGTGTGTGTGTAGAGTTTCATGGAGAAACAAACTTACACAACTAGTACGGAAAATATAGATTAAAAATGCTAAAATTTTCAAATTATATGAACTAATCTCCATACCATCGAAAAAGGCAGAAAGCTGTAAAATATATACCAATTACTTTATACATGCATATATAAAGCAAGAGAAGACACTCCAAGATGTTTATGCCATAACACTTTACAAAGAATCACAAAAAGGAAAAGAAAAACTTTAGAACTGAAGTTTTTTCTGACACACATTCTTCCAACTATTTCAGATCCACAACAAAATAATAATGTATAGAGCTCACTTGCTTCAGGATACACTCAGACACATTATTCCATCTGTTTCCTTATTTCCTTTCCTCACTGGGCTATTTTCCCTGTTAGAATCCTTGGTCCTATAATAACCTTCTTTTCCAACTAAGGTTGTAGCTTAGCTAGTAATAATAATAATAATAATAATAATAATAATAATAATAATAATAATAACAGAATGAGTCCTTGGAACTTGTAGAAAGTGACAGGAATACTTTCTATGTCCATAATGAATGTCTTTGTCCCTCAGTTGTAGGACAAAGGATAAAATACTGGAATTAATGCTGTAAATGTACAGTACAGTTAGATGCCTCTTGAATTGTCTTATAAAAATATGAAAAACAGAGTAGCAAGGCTGTGAGACCAGATTGACTGTGACCTAATACATCATCAGTATGACATGATGTTTTCATAACGGGTCAGTAGAAAAAACAGAGTATTTATTAAGTACCTATAGAATGACTTAATTCACTGTCCTATAGTAAAGAAATTGATTTGGAATGACAATAAGTATGTGATTAAAATGGCAAAGCATTGGTAACCAAAGATACAGAGAGTAGGAGAGGCAAACATGTAGCAATTTGAAACAGCATTTTCAACTTCTTTACGTAACAGATAATCCCTGCAAGTTTCATTACTCGACAATTAAAACTGTGGCCAGAAAGCTCTTCACAAACAAACGCACATACACAAACAGGAGCGAAGACATAACCTCCCCCCAACTTCGGTGGCGGAGGTAATAAAATAGATGCATGTTATGTGATTCTAAATCATGGATTTTCACAAGTAGTATTTTCCTCTACAACTTTTTTACAGATCTGTGTATCTATTGGGCAATGCCTCATCGCTTTGATATTTCACCATTTTAAATAAAATCAGCCTTAATTTGCATATTTCTTGTTCTTATAATAAGTTTTTCCATAGCTGGAATCCATACATATAAGCCTTATTCATAATATTTAAGGCATAATGCCAGTATGATAGAAGCAAAATTGCATTGAGTTGACGAACCCTACATGACAGCTTCGGATGAAATGTCGGTAAAGAATTTGTCTTCCTAAACAGTTTAATTTGTAATATACCGATATAAACCTTAAATAATGAGCACAAGCACTTCTCGTGTACATTCTTACCATGAAATAACTTACATTAATAAGTTGTCATACGAATTAAGGCCATTTTTACGACACAGAATCGAATTATCGATAGGGTAGCATTACAGATCATAGAAAAAAACAATAGAAGATACGAGTTATGAGATTTGTGGTTACATTTCTGTGAATAGCTAATTAAGCCTTAAATACTTATTATCAAAGTTACTATTATTATTATTATTACTGCTGTATCATCATCATTACTACTGCATCATTATCATTAGCTCAGTAAGCAAAATCTTATTAAATAAACGAAACAAAACAATATGACGTCATCACCTCCGATTGACATAGAAATCAAACGGAATTAAGCAAGAAATTCTTCCCAACATAATTACAATACTACAAACCAACATACGTAAAATAATGGTAAATACCTCAATGCAAATAAAGCAGGAACAAATAATAAACCTATATCGTAACTCAGTTTTAAAAGAAAGCATTGTAAGTTAACATATGGACCAAATATGCAGCCCCGAGACTATACAATAAGCTCTCGCTAGACATCTGAAAGACTGAGAGGAAACTAAAGACTTTCTTGACATACTTTTGACATCGGTTCTTGAACAGTTATGTGAAAGATTTACACTATTGCATGGTATCACAGACTACATTTCACAATTGTGGAACCAATGCTTAAATGAGAACTGATTTGTATCACACAGGTAAATGTGAACTTTAAATTCACAAATTAACAAAGTACCCAAGTCTGTGAACCCTCCCAAATTTATACGTCTCCTTAAATCACCATTATAATTTGTGTATAATCTCCTATAAGTCATTCAAGGGTAAAACTCAACCAAAAACACTGGTCCTTTATAACCCCCTTTAGATAATTTCTAATATTTGTTGTTAGCTATTATAGATAAAAACATATTTGCTTACATAGAAAATACCTTTAAACTCTTCCATGAAGCCACACACACATTGACAAAAATCCAAACTGGTTAGATAGAACTTGTTATGACCTCGATTGAAGTTTCTTAGTCCACAAAGTATTAAAGACAATATTGACGTTTTATGTAATCATTTCGATAACTAATAATCCCTTTTAAGTTTAAAATATGCACAATACCTTACGATTCTATCAGAACAGGTCGTCCAAAATATCTAAGAGAATTGCTACATATTGTCCAGGGAACAAATCGTCCTGACACGAGAATAGTTACAGATGGTTTCAAACTATTGAAACCTAGATACATGTCTACAGTCACTCCGGCTCCTAGTTACACCGGCCCTCAGTCATTGCAGCCCCCAACCCTAGTCACTCCGGCCTACCACCCTAGTTACTCGGTCCACTAATTATACTATGTTATCTAGAAAAAATATATAATAACAGGCTCTTTCTTTTATTAAATAATTACACAGTATAGTCATACACATACTACTACTACTAGTAGTAGTAGTAGTAGTAAATTTCTATCTCAACTATCATAATCGTTATTATCATTATTAATATTTAGGCTCTAGAGCCTTTAAATATGCAGCCCCGAGACTATACAATAAGGTCCCACTAGACATACGAATAATTGTAGATTGAGGCTTTTAAGAGAGCACTGAAGACTTTCTTATTCTGCGAGTGTTTCGATAGTAATGATCTATCAGTAAGCGAGCAATACGCATTGTGAAATGTTAAATCCTCCCAAATGAACATTGTTAAACGACCGTGGAGGTCCTGTAGAGAGTAGGGTTCCCCTACAGTACAAGACCAGATAGGCAGCCCTTAAAGTAAAATGATATGGCCTCAGGAAATTTCCACATGAATCTACTCCTCATTTAAGAATTGAAAATCTAATACAGGCAAAATAAATTTAATATATTAAGCACTCTTTTTTATGATATTTCATCACCACGAACAGTTTTCACAATCTTAAGAATTTAATGAAAAATAATCTCCAGTTTTTCTCCAACATCAAATCAGAATATGTAACTAAAACCCAGTACCGGATTTTCCGATAGAATATTGATTAAACCATTTATAAAATGAGACATTCTAATTTCATCAATGGTTTCAGAAAGGACTTTAGCCCTCGAACCAGGCACTGACAGGCTAGTAAGTTTTTACTTTCCTATGGCAACAACCACGATTAAAGACGACTATACAACAGTCTTCTTGGGACTCAAAACCACATTGCAACAATGTCGTATTGTTAAGTGATAACAATACTGTTGAGAAATCTCTTTAGATTATTTGGAACATATCATGCACTAAAAAAGCGATTTTCTTAAACGTCAATCAAAAAATACCTTCGCAAATTTAAGTCTTTTTTATGGGAATGGTTGGCAATTCAAATTGCTAGCGTTGACAGCAATATCAATCCGCGAAATCGTCAGAAATAAACCTGAAAATTATATATGGTCTTACCTTCATTGCTTCCATTGTTCACAAAAGCACTAATTATAGAAAACACGTCCGTCCTCTTCCAAGTTAAGGACTAGAATGACTCTTCCACACGCGAAAAATTCATCCCTAGACGCCCCCTAGAAATTCCCTAAAGCAGAAGTAATTTCTTAGAGTATTTAACAAAATTTACTCAGATATAGTTATTTCATATAGTGTTACATCTTCTATAACTAATATACCATGCATTTACTATTGATATATTAATTTATGATACTACATACATAAAAGATTTAGCTTTTTAGAATATTCAGTTATTCAGGCATAAACCTAATCTACCATTCTATCCTCCCTTACTACTAGAGTAATCCCCTATATGTGCATTAAAATTACCTAGCTTACAACATACTACAGTTAACGCAGCTTAAACACACAAGCATTATAGGGCCACATAAATTTATTCACGTAGAACATTTTAATGTATAGCATACTTTTGTAAAGACCATATAAAAATTCACAATAATTATACTTCTTATAACAAATAACACTCAAATAAAAGTGTAAGTCTTGCTAAAACTATCTTAAATATCACAATTAGTATTAATAATCAATAAATAACAGACAAAACTAATAAATCAATAATAATTCAATAAATATAAGACAAACCCAAAGCAGCCTCTGAATATTTATAATTTTTCTATTAGAAAACCAGCCCATCGCAGATCGTAATATATATTTACCGTGGTATTATTCAATACTTTATCACCCGAATGCTCTTTCTGGTTTCAAACAAAACTGCAGGGGCTGTTGTTTCATGAATATTAAAATATCATCTTTGTGCTAGACACGTTAGATTTTTTATTGTTGTACTTGTAAGGACACCGATCCCTTCGTCGTCCAGAAAATCGACAAACTACTTATTTATTTAGATTCTCTCTTCGCCACACTGTGGTGTCCTATGTATATATATTCCGCTCTACCAGAGCTACATTTTGATATATGTATCGTTTCATGACATCTTTTTGTTAACCCATAATTCATATATTTGTAAGTGTAAAAAAACACATATATTTTGGCGGGCACTTCAATCTGACTTGGCGCCAATGTGATCCTACATTTCCGTCCGCACCTTGTTATTTATTTCCGTGCGCATTCAAATAAAGTATCAGTTGACCTTGGTGACGCTTGTCTCACTGTCCTTACAACTGGTGACCCCGGAGTTGAAAGTAGCATCAGCGGTTTTGGCTTTGCCATTAACGGACTTATTACGGCCGTGCTACCTTCTACATACTCCGTTACCTTAGGCAAGAACCTGCCTTTGGTTCTCCCACACTTCGGTGAACGTAAGGCAGTAGGATGAGCTTAACCGACATATCAACCTCTCACCTCTTCGCCGACTCGTCGTTTGGCCACGATGTAGGAAGCAACACGCCCATCGCACCCAACGGCCTCGCCTCCACGCCCAAAGTCAAACTGCCGCCCTTTTCTCAACACAACACCACTTCCTGGTTCCTGAGAGCGGACGTACTCTTCCGCGTCGCTAGACTCAGCGACTCCTGCGCCAAGGCTGACATCGTTCTCACCTCCATACCTGAAGAAGTATTCGACAAGATTTCCCCATGGCTCGACGCCCAGGCCGGCCAAGTTTCATACGACAACCTGAGAACGAAACTCATCGGTATCTACTCCCTCTCCGTCTCAGCAAGGGCACAGAAAGTACTGGACCTCGCCGGCAAGCCCATGGGTGACACCTCTCCTGTCGAGGCGTGGGACGAGCTAACCGGCCTGCTCATGCTCCCCAAAACAGACAGCAACGGCCGATGACGTGAGATTAGCTTATCTCGCGAGATCTTTCTTCGACGCCTACCACAGGACGTACGGGCCCAATTGACAGACGCCGACACTCTCCCGATGAACGAACTCCTGTCGAAGGCTCAGAACCTCCACGAGGCCTCCAAAGCATCTCGCCTCGGAGCATCATCGTCAACACCGCCTCCGTTCTCCTCCTTCAGCAGCTGCTCTTCCATAGACTCCTCGGCAATGGCCCTCGAGGACGACGAGATCAACATTCTATCAAGAAAGAAACCACCGCAACCGACGCGACCAAACCCTAAGCCTAACCCAGTATGGTGCTTCTACCACCAACAGTTCGGCAGTGACACCAAGAAATGTAGAGCACCATGCAGTTTCCCTAGAAGATGACGCCAGAAGCATCCACCTGCCACCATCGCGGCCGCAGTTAACCATAACAAGATTGGTTTCTGTATCCTCGATACCATTTCCAACCGTAGACTCATGGTGGACACCGGCGCAATGCAGTCAACGTTCCCTCCTTCGAAGTCCGACCTAGACCGTGGTCCCGACAAAAACGCTCCCTCACTCATCGCCGCCAACGGATCTCCCATACGGTGCTATGGAATCAAGACCCTCAAGATATCTATCATGGGCCGTTCGTATTCTTAGCCCTTCGCTATCGCAGACGTCAATCGCCCCCTCCTCGGTGCGGATTTCCTCGCCCACCATGGACTCCTCGTCGATGTCGCTAACAGACGTCTCATCGACACGGGGACCTGCCAGTCTCGCGCCCTAGAACATGGCCCTGCAACAATGTCCGTATCCGCCGTAACAACGCACCCCTACGCCGACCTCCTACGAGAGTTTCCCGAGGTGTTCAAGCCCGAGCTCCGACACTCGCCAGGTTCCCCGTCCAAGCATGGCATCTACCACCACATCACAACGACAGGACCTCCCACTGTAAGAAAGCATCGAGCCCCTGGGCATCACCCCTGCACATGGTTAAAAAGCCGGACGGGTCCTGGAGACCTTGCGGCGACTACAGGCGCCTCAACCTCATCACAACGCCCGATCACTACCCACTGCCCAACATGCAGGACCTAACGAACGCGTTACACGGTGCAAGGTTTTTTACCAAGATGGACCTTCTCAAGTCTTACTTCCAGGTCCCCGTATTCCCGGAAGATATCCCGAAAACTGCCATTGTAACGCCGTTCGGATCCTACACCTTCGCATACTCAACCTTCGGTCTACGCAACGCCGGGGCAACCTTCCAACGACTAATGGATAGCATTCTGGGTGACCTACCTTTCTGCGTCTGCTACGTCGACGACATCCTGATATTCTCGAAAACCAAGGAGGAACACCGGGGACACGTCCGCACCGTCCTAAAGCGCCTACAGGAGAACGGCCTAGTCGTATGCTTCGACAAATGTACGTTCGGTGCGGAGGGAGTGGATTTCCTTGGTCACCGTGTATCCTCGCGCGGGGTAAAACCCATGACAACCAAAGTCGACGCCATCAAGAAGTTCCCAATACCTACGACCATTCGCCAACTTCAGGAGTTCTTGGGAATGGTCAATTACTACAGGCACTTCATCCCCAACATCGCACAAACCCTGTCACCCCTCGACGACGTCCTGAAAGGTAAAGCAAAAAAACTCGAGTGGGGCTTGCCCCAGCAACAGGCATTCGCTCGGACGAAGGATGCCCTTGCGAATGCCACCACCCTGGCTCATTTCGACGACAACGCGCCCCTGCGACTAACGACCGACGCCAGCAATGTCGCCTGCGGGGCTGTGCTTGAGCAACTCGTCGATGGTTCTCCTCGACCGCTGGCATTCTTCAGCAAGAAATTGAAACCCGCCGAAACAAGATACAGCACCTTCGATAGGGAACTCCTCTCCGTCTACCTCGCCGTCCGCCACTTCAGGCACATCTTGGAGGGTACCCCCTTCACGATTGCAACGGATCATCAACCCCTCGTCCACGCCTTCACGAAATCAACGGACGCATGGTCATCCCGACAACAACGTCATCTCGCATCAATCGCCGAATTCGGGTGCACCATACGTTACATCCCAGGAAAGAAAAACCCAGTCGTGGACGCCCTTTCAAGGATTGAAATTGACGCGATCCACCTGGGATTCGACTACGCCAATCTCGCAACCGAACAACGCACCGACCGAGAAGCACAGGTTCACCTGACGGAGCCATCCGCGCTCAAGATAAGTGCGGTTCCCCTCGGACCAGCAGGAGTAACTATTCTTTGCGACACCAGCACGGGCTGCCCTCGTCCCTGGGTACCAGCCTCCTGCAGAAGGAAAATATTCGATATCATCCATGGACTTTCGCACCCCTCAGGACGCACCACCGCTCGCCTTCTGTCTGAAAAGTTTGTCTGGCCAGGGATAAAAAAGGACGCCCGGGAATGGGCGAGGTCATGCATCAACTGCCAGTCAAGCAAGGTCAGCCGTCACACCGAATCGGGGGTGGGCGATTTTCCCCAGCCAAAAAGACGTTTCGGACATATACACATCGACGTCGTGGGACCATTGCACCCTTCTGGATCCGCTCGCTACCTACTTACGATCATCGATCGCTCCACGAGGTGGTTGGAGGCATCGCCGATGACCGAAGCTACGACTCAAGCATGTGCCGAAGCCCTCCTATCAAGCTGGGTGAGCAGGTTTGGCGTTCCTGACGACATCACGACTGACAGAGGCCCCGCTTTCCTCTCAGAAATATGGCTGGCTTTGGCGAACCTGATGGGGACGACGCTCCACAGCACCACGGCATACAACCCCGCGGCAAACGGCATGGTCGAACGAACGCACCGCGCCCTCAAGGCGTCCCTGATGGCGAGCTGCACCGACGGGGACTGGAAATCACGACTTCCTTGGGTACTCCTCGGCCTTCGCACCGCCCCTCGCGCAGACGGCGAACCTTCGCCCTCCGAAAAAGTTTACGGGGAAGCGCTCGCAGTTCCTGGCGAATTCTTTCCCTCATCAACCGATGACACGCAGCTGGATCACCTAAGGGATATCGCCAGGAAGTTCAGGCCGTGTCTCAAAACTTACCAGGACAGAACCAAGCACTTCAAGCCAAAAAGCCTGGATGACTGCAGTTACGTTTTCGTCCGTGTCGACGCTCATCGACAACCACTGACTAGACCTTATCGAGGTCCCTACCGGGTTATTAAAAAGACAACGAAAGCCTTCCTTCTCGACGTCCATGGCCAAGAGGACTGGGTCTCTATAGACCGCGTGAAACCAGCGTTTCTCGAAGGAAGCGACACCGCCTCCGCTGGACCTGGCAGACCCAGAGTTCCGCCCCAAACGAAGGAAAAATCATCAAACGACGTCAAGAGGAAGAGATCCTTACACCGACCGCCAGCGCGCCCCTCCATTCAAAAACAAGAGGAACCCTCCGACGCCCGAAGAGATACGAAGATTGATCATCAGCCCTCTACGTCGCCCGATGTCTTGGGGGGGGAATACTTGTAAGGACACCGATCCCTTCGTCGTCCAGAAAATCGACAAACTACTTATTTATTTAAATTCTCTCTTCGCCACACTGTGGTGTCCTATGTATATATATTCCGCTCTACCAGAGCTACATTTTGATATATGTATCGTTTCATGACATCTTTTTGTTAACCCATAATTCATATATTTGTAAGTGTAAGAAAACACATATATTTTGGCGGGCACTTCAATCTGACTTGGCGCCAATGTGATCCTACGTTTCCGTCCGCACCTTGTTATGTATTTCCGTGCGCATTCAAATAAAGTATCAGTTGATCTTGGTGACGCTTGTCTCACTGTCCATACATACTAATCATGTTCATATTCATATATTCTACCAAACCAATCATTTCTATGATTTTCCTAAATTAGAATTTCAAATAGAAGCTTTTAAAATATCTGATGGTTTTCAAAAGACATTTGTATAACAAGCAATCACTGTTTAATAGATAAACCAGCCCAAATGGTCCTTATTCATATTTACATTAGTATACGCTTTCAAATAATAGAAAATGTGTTCTAATTTTTCAATCAGAGAAAACAGTTTTAAAGGGGTAACTAAATTAAATTGTCATTTCCGTAAACAGCAATTGTCAATATCGGAAACTCTTATAAACTACAGACTGAAAATATAACCTTAAACACACACACACACACAAACACAACCCTTTCATTAAAACTTAACGGAAAATAAAAAGAATAATTTAACTAAATATTCATGAATAAATTGTAAAAAAAAACCACGATGAGATTGTCGCCATTGATAAGTTTTATTGATTTGTCTTATAGAAATTAAACAATGAGATTCTGTCACAGTTGATTTTATAATACTCAACAGAATAGATTGATATCCCTTGAATTGAAAAAAGGCATGTTCCCAAAACCACAGTTGATTACAACGAAAAAAAAAAAAAATTCAGTGAAATATAAAGGTTTGCAAATAATAATGTAAATTTGGGTAGGCCTACTCACTCATTGTATAATTAAGTTACTCATTATTTCATAGCCAGCTGAGATAGATGAACGCATGATATTGTGTATCAGCTGTAGCCTACAACAGTCATTATTGATAAGTTTCCTGAGATACTCTTACAGATATTTATGTACTTACCATATGACAAGATTAGAAATCTGGGATATTCTTAAAATTTCTCACAATTTATATAGATTTATGCCTTCATTCCCAATTAGGCCAATGTTGGTTATCCATTTCAAGTTGGAAATTCTTCTCATCCAGAGAAGTGACATTATCATTGTTATGGTAGCCCTTAATACTATAGAAATAAACTTTTATTCTTTCCTTCAGAACTTCAACTAGAGTTCTTTTAAGCAGCAAAGAAATTTAATAATGATAATCTATTTCTATCTTCATAACCCTACTGCTAAAAAAAATATGATAAACTGATTTGACCTTACCTATAAGTTACTTATTATATTTAGACCTTATATTTCTAATTATGATATAAAATACTGTATATACAAAGACAAAAAACAATTCAAACTGATTTTTACATAATATAACCACTCTAGATCATGAACATCATCTTTCCCTATCCTACATGGATTCTAACAGCTCATCTGAATGTTAACCTGAACCCTTCTCCACCTCTCTCTTATAGGTAGCCTATATACATATAGACATTAAGGAGTTGACAGCTACCTCACGCATCACAACAGAGGCTTTGGAATCTCTATAAACAACACTAGAAACTTGCTTATAGGTTTCGAAATACCGAGACAAAGGAATCACATGGTGAAACATGACGCAAGGACGGATTAGTGCTATTGGTGGCCCACAAAGCACATTCATGTGTAATAGCTTACCATTTCGCGAGATCAACCCCTAGTGAAATGAGTTCAACTCCTCTGGGGTTGACAGAGCTTTTTTGTGGCTTGTTAGAGTCTTGGCCAATAAAAAGCAGTGTTGGTTCTTGGTGATACTCAGTTGCACAAGGGGTGTTCATTGAAAATTCCCCCTAAACCACTGTACATTAGTGTATAGGTCATATGATAATTTGCAGCACTGAGCTAACATTGCTTCGTTTTTTATAGGTGTTAGACTGAAGTAAGGCGCGACTATGGACCCAATCGAGTACCAAGCAGTGATCAGGTTTCTATATTTGAAAGGTCACACCCAGAAACAGACCTTCAATGAAATGAAACAAACTCATGGAGATGCTACCCCATCACATCATGTTGTAAAACATTTGACATCGCCAGTTTAAGGGTGGCCGAACATCTGTCAAAAGAGCCCCCATTCCTTGACACCCAAATTCTGCCATTGATGAAGAGACCATCCATCAATTAGAGGCTGCCATTTTGGAAGACCGCCATATAACTGTTCATCAGTTACCCTGAATTGTATAGTAGAGGCTGCCATTTTGGAAGACCGCCATATAACTGTTCATCAGTTACCCTGAATTGTATAGATAAGTGTAGAGTCTGTGGAAAAATAATCATTCAGGATCATGGGCACATGCATAAGATGTCTACACAGTGGATTCCAAGGTTCCTTACTCCTTTTCAGAAGCAGGAACGAGTGGATTGCTCAAAGGCTCTTTTGGACATGTGTCAACAAAACCAGGAAGCCTTTTTTGACAGACATATCACACGGAATGAAACATGGGCCCACCACTATGATCCTGAGGCTAAAGCCCAGTCTATGCAGTGGAAGCACTTTTGTCTTCTTTAGGGGTGGTGAGACAGAGTGTAACCCTCTGCAGTAAAAGGTCATGCTAACCACTTTTTGGGACCAGGACGGAGTACTGATGATGGATTTCCTGGCCAAGTGTATCACAATCAATGGGACTTCCTATGCTTCACTACTGCATAAATTGCAAGAATCTAACAAACTCAAAAGGTGTGGCGTACTGACAAGAGGAGTCGAACTTCTGCAAGACAATATTCCAATCCACAACTCACATATCGCCCAGAGAGAAGAGCACGTTTTCCAGATGGTGAGACACTGACTTCTAAGGTAAAGTCATGCTTTGAGGCTCAACCCACTGACTTTTACAAACAAGGTCCCCACAGTTGCATAAAAATTTGGGAAAAATGGATAAACCTGGACGGTGCCTATGAAGAGAAAGACTAATAACTGTTCCAAGTTTTGTCTGTCTATGCCTGTTGTAAGTGGCTCAGGGGAAATCTTTAATGAATGCCCCTCATACTATGAGTAAGGCAGTTCTTGGATGTACAGAAATACTGGTAATCAATAGCCTTCTGCTGTCAATCCTGGCAAGAAACCGGGCTTTTACCTTGTGCTGCTAAGTTGGGAGCTGCAGCATGTTAGGGACAGCCCAACATTGAGGAGACTTAGCTATTGGTATGGCAGTACTTTCGGGAGGTTGGGGACAGAAAAGATGGAAAGTTATCTGGGACTAACCAGATGGGTAAATATCAGCCACCTCCCTTTTTTATACTAAGTGTTCACAAAACGAGCAAAGAAGTAATTAGTAAAGATCTCTGCATAGATAAATATTAGACAATAGCATAAACTAAAAATAAGTGAGAAAAGGAAGTTAAAGCATACATGTTCAAAGAGCCAGATAAACAAATGGTGCGTCAAATTCAAAGAAGGTTGCTCTGCAAACCTGTACCATAGGAATGTATGCCTGTTCTGCCAGCAGGAACAGGAAACAGAAAAAATTAAAACCATGAACTAAGAAAACAAATAAGAGATTATGTCCAAGTTCCAACAGTTGGAAATAGGAAACAAAATCATAGATGTAGTAGAAAATGGGATCAGTATCCAAGAGATACAAAATAAGGTAAAATCAAGGACAGAGAACTTAATGAGGATATAATGATCAACAAAACAGAGTTCATGAAACCCACTGGAGGAAGGGTAGCAAAGGGCAAGCAGAAACAACAGCCTAGAAATGTAACTGCTACCGGAAACAGATTCTCCCTCCTAGCAGAGGAAGGGGAAGATGAGACTGTGCTAGTCAGACTCTCCATGGTAAGGGACCAAGGGGAGCACTTTGGCCTCAAAAAGAAGAAAGGTCAGGTCCTATCTGGATGCCAACGCACAGAAAATAAAAATAGTTAGCATAACTATAATGGAACACAAGACAACTATCATTGTTCAGGCAACTAGAAACAATCTGTTAATATCTTTATTATTACTATTGCTAGCCAAGCAATTGTTGGAAAAGCAGGATGCTACAGGGAAAAATAGCCCGGTGAGGAAAAGAAATACATTAATTACAAGAGAAGTAATGAACAATTAAAATATTTGAAGAACAGTAACAACATTAAAATAAATCTTTCATATATAAACTATAAAAACTTCAGAAAAAAAAGGAGGAAGAGAAGTAAGATAGAATAGTAAGCCCAAGTGTAACCTCAAGTAAGAGAACTCTACCCCAAGACAGTGGAAGACCATGGTACAGGGCCATGGTTTTGAAGTTTCCTTCTAGAAGAGCTGCCCTGTCTCTTCTACCCTTACCAAGAGGAAAGTAGCCACTGAATAATTACAGTGGAGTAGTTAACCCCTTGAGCAAAGAGGAAATGTTTAGTAATCTCAGTGTTGTCAGGTGTATGAGGACAGAGGAGCGTGTGGAAAGAATAAGCCAGACTATTCAGTGTATGTGTGGGCAAAGGAAAAATGAGCCGTAATCAGCGAAAGGGATCCAATGTAGTACTGTGTGGCCAGTCAAAGGATTCCATAACTAGCAGTAGCATCTCAATGGGTGGCTGATGCCCTGGCCAACCTAAGAAAGGATACCGCGGCCCAACAGAACCTTTGGTTATACAGCTTGAAAAGGCTAGGAGCAAGACCAATACAATTCTCATAAGAATTCTCCTGAGTTTCAATGTCAGCCACTTCACCCTCAGTAAGGCCATAGGGATAAATGAAAGGCTAAAGTCCATATGTCAGCAAAAGAAAATTATATCTATAGATCCTTGGAGCATTTTCTATGGCAAGATAAAGTTGTACTACACTTCAAGTAGAGAAGGAAAGAGGGTATGTGGAAACCAACTTAATCTCAACCTGTATACAGGTAATTACTTAAGGAAAACAGTAGACAAAGACAAACTTGACCCGTAAGGAACACAGTAGACAAAGGACAAACTTGACCCGTAAGGAACACAGTAGACAAAGGACAAACTTGACCCGTAAGGAACACAGTAGACAAAGGACAAACTTGACCCGTAAGGAACACAGTAGACAAAGGACAAACTTGACCCGTAAGGAACACAGTAGACAAAGGACAAACTTGACCCGTAAGGAACACAGTAGACAAAGGACAAACTTGACCCGTAAGGAACACAGTAGACAAAGGACAAACTTGACCCGTAAGGAACACAGTAGACAAAGGACAAACTTGACCTGTAGAAAATCCTCCACCAATAAAAATAAGCTAAAGAAATGTGGCAGACAATTTAGATATTAGAAGTAAAACTAACACCAGTAAATCATGGAAACTAATAAAACCACAGAGGATGAGAGAAAAAGATAGAAAATTCCCTAAGAGTGGCACTATTCAATCCTCAGTCAGTTAAAACCAAAATGGAAAACCTTACAGCGATGATAGCTAGTGAGGAACTAGATGTCATAGGTATTACCGAGACCTGATTTCAAGCAAAACAAAGGATTTTATCGGAGAATGCGAAATCTCAGGTTATAGGATTTTCAAGGAGGATTGCCTTACCCAATGGAATTTAAATTAGAAACTGGATATGAAGTGACGGGTGCAAATAATACCACAGAAAAAAAACATGTTCGTACTAGTAATATGCAGACCACCACATCAAACAAAAAAAAACTGTATAGACAACTTAAGGGAGACTTCAATGCAGCAGTAAACTGAGACACTATGAATTCTACATCATACACAAGAGGGATACAGGCCACTAGAATTTGTCAGCAATGAATTCCTCCCTCAGTGGGTCAATAAACTAGGGGAAACAACATACATACTAGATTTAGTGGTAATAACAGAAAAAAAAATAAGGTTTCAGTAGGCAAAAATATTGACAAAAGTGACCAATGGAATAGTTAGATTTCAGAAAAATATTCATCTATAAGAAAATAAAATTCTAAGGAAACTAGACTAAATACAAGTAGCTGGATGCAACTGAAGGAAAAACCAAGAATTTAGAATACGATGAAAAAGGAACATAGATATGCAATGGGACTCCTTTGTAGAAAATAGGGCTAAGTGAATACCACATAGAAAAATTATACCAAATGGAACTCCACACCCCAACTGGTTCAACAGAGAAATAGCCAATGCAACAAGAGACAGGAAACATAATTCAATGGGTCCACAGCCCTCAATTTGAGCAATAGCCGAACGCAAAAAGGTAAGCAGAAATGTAAACTTGTTAAGAAATGCCAAGATTAATAAAGAAAAAAGGAATTGTTTGCATATATAAACAGTAGAAAACCAATTAAAAATAAAATTAGCTCATTAAGAGATTCAGAGAATAATCTTTTAAATGATTTGTAAAAAGCTGAACCTACGAATGCATGTTTCACTAGCCTACTCACTAGGGAAGAATCAATGACCCTCCCTGGAAGAGCTATCAAATATGATGGGCCACAACCACTAAAGAGAATCACTTTTATGATAGATGCTAAAAAGGAAATAAAGGGATTTGGTAAGTCTAAGGCACCATGTCCAGATGACATTCATCCAAGAGAGATTATAGAACTAGAGGAAGAGATAACCCTACACTTTTACAAAATGT
Organism: Palaemon carinicauda; assembly: GCF_036898095.1. Lineage (NCBI taxonomy): Eukaryota > Metazoa > Arthropoda > Malacostraca > Decapoda > Palaemonidae > Palaemon > Palaemon carinicauda. The sequence continues at coordinate 26,154,197 of NC_090767.1, forward strand.
TCCAAAAGAGCCAGTGAAAGAAAGGCACCAGAAAAAATACAAATTGTCGCCACTGAAAACAGAAACCTTCTTTCTAAATGGGGCTTGTCCTCTAAAAGGAAATCTTCAGTTGACGAGGGTCCCCAGCCGAAGAATAGACCAAAACGACCTAAAGTGCCCTCTCGGCCTAAGCAACAGCAACAGCTTCCCATGGCCACGGTGTCCCAGACGGTGGCACAATCACCCACCACTTTCCAACTGGTGCCCCAAACACTGGCGACTCAGTCACCAGTGTTCACCCCAGTGTTTGAAAGGCAACCTAGGAAGCTACCTTCGAAGGAACTTCCATCAGGACGACATGGCTACCTCACCCAAAAATAGATTTTCGCTTCGCTCAAATTCCGTTTAAAAAACATCAAGATGGAGTTTGGAATAGAAAAGTCTGCCCAAGTTAAAGTAAGAGTAACAAACATGGAATGGATCAAGCTGCCAGATACAAATCCCCATCATTTATAAAGGGTCTTCCTCAGGTGGGAGCAAGTCTCTGTAGTCTGATAGGTGTCTGTTTAGCACAATAAATTATAAGAAGACTCGACAAGGTTAGAACAAAAAGGTGTTGTATTGCAGAATTGTTCCAACTTACAAATAAATGTCACAAGGAAAGTCTTACCCGAATAAGGGTCTCTTCATTGTTGGTACACCCAGTTGCGAGATCAGATAGGGGGGAGAGGGAAGACTCATTCATTCCATTCACACATCCAGTTATGTTGAAAGTAATCAATAACATGATAAAAAGTTACACATTTTCTAGAAGTTATATTGCAGCAATGACCAAGTTGTAGAATAATTTTCGTAATCACGTAGTTGAATTGGAGGAACTTCAATAGTTCAAATTAGCAGCGAATGTTTTCATGTTGAACAGGCTGACATAAGTCACGTTTTTTTATGGTCTACTGTATATATGAAAGATCTATTTTAATGTTGTTATTGTCAGGATATTTTTTCAAATTGTTCATTAATTCTCATAGTTTATTTCCTTTCTTCTCTGGACTATTTTTCCCTGTTGGAACCCTTGGGATTATATAATCCGGCTTTCATAACTAAGGTTGTAGCTTAGCTAGTAATAATAATAATAATAATATAAATAATAATAATAATAATAATAATAATAAGAAACCCGCTGAAGAAAACTCCAAACTGGAGAGCCCCAGGCCCTGATGAAGTTCATGGTTACTGGCTTAAAAACTTCAAAGCCTTACATACAAGAATGACAAAACCACTCCAACACTGTATTCGAAATCACCAAGCACCTGAATGGATGACCACACGAAGGACTTGTCTAATTCAATAAGACAAAAATAAAGGTAACATAGAAAGCAACTATAGCCCAATTATCGACCTACCAATAATGTGGAAGCTGCTAACAAGCATCGTTAGCGAAAGGCTGAAGATCTACTAGGAGGGAACAAACACCCTCCCCCAGCCAGCAAAAAGGATGCAGAGGGAAATGCAGAAGTGTAAAAGACCAGCTGCTGATAGACAAAATAGTAATGAACAATAGCAAGAGAAGGAAGAGCAATTTGAGCCGAGTTTGGCATGGATAGACTGAAAGAAAGCATTCGACATGATACCACATTCATGACTGATAGAATGCTTTAAGATACATGCATACATACATATACCAAGGCACTTCCCCCAATTTTGGGGGGTAGCCGACATCAACAAATGAAACAAAACAAAAAGGGGACCTCTACTCTCCACGTTCCTCCCAGACTGACAAGGGACTCAGCCAAGTTCAGCTGGTACTGCTAGGGTGCCACAGCCCACCCTCCCCCGTTAAGCTTCATCTTTGGTGGATAATGGGGGAGGGTGGGCTGTGGCACCCTAGCAGTACCAGCTGAACTTGGTTGAATCCCTTGTCAGTCTGGGAGGAACGTAGAGAGTAGAGGTCCCCTTTTTTGTTTTGTTTCTTTTGTTGATGTCGGCTACCCCCTAAAATTGGGGGAAGTGCCTTGCTTTAAGATATATGATGCAAAGGATAACACTATCTACTTCCTCAAGAACACAATGCAAAACTGGAAAACTGTACTTACATATTCTGGAATATGGCTTGCAGAGGTTAATAATCGGAGAGGAGCCTTCCAAGGGGACTCGCTATCACCACTGCTGTTCGCAGTGATTATGATCCCCATGGCAAAGAGTGCTGGAAAAGACTGGAGTTGGATACCAACTGAAGACAGGAGGCAGCAAAATAAATCACCTGATGTTCGTAGATGACATAAAGCAGTTCGGAAAAGATAATGAAGGAAATAGACCTGCTAATCCAGACAGTAAGAATAGTATCAGGAGACATCAAGATGGAGTTTGGAATAGAAAAGTCTGCCCAAGTTAACAAAGAGGAAAAGGGACATAGATTGAACGGATAAAGCTGCCAGATGGAAATGTCATCAAAGACAGAGAGGAAGCAGGCTACAAATACCTCGGGGTAAAAGAAGGAAAGGCAATAAAACACCAAGAGATGAAGGTATAGATCAGAGGAGAATACATGCACAAAATCAAAGCTATAATGAAGTCAAAGCTCAACTCTGGAAATATGGTAAGGCTATAAACACCTGGGCAGTGCCAGCAGTTATCAGGTACAGTGCAGGAATAGTGGAACAGAAGAAGTCGGAGCTATGCAACAGATAGAAAAACTAGAAAGATAATGAACATGCACCAAGCACCGCACCCAAGAGCGAATATTGACAGGCCCCACATACCATGCAGTGAAGGATGAAAAGGACTTGCCAGTACGGAAGATTGTGTCAACATTGAAAGTAGAGTACTAGGACTTTAACATAAGACCAGTGATGATGAAGGGCTAAAGAGTGCATGGGAAGAAAACCTAATAAAGGAGTTTGAAGACCCAGAAGTGTATATGGCGAGAACAGATTTGACGTGTGTCTGTCGACTCGGGCAAGAGACACCCTTGATCTAGCCCGAGTCGACAGACACGCATCAAATCTGTGGTGACTATTTTAGAACTTATACTCCGTTGATCGTGGTTCACCTGCTATTCACTTGGGTATGAGGAGGGTCAGTAAGACCATTGAGGCAACTGATAAGGTTCATGATCTTCATGAAATATGAACTTCCGGACTGGAAGCCTGGACTTCCAACGGAGTTAACCCAGCATTGCCTGTGGTAACCTTAGTTCAGGAGATGTCTATGACGATTGGAGTCGATGTAGACAGTCTAGATTCTTGTCTAGGCACTACAGGGCTAGGTTCTGGTTTGGGAATAGGTCTGAAATTTTTCGCTTTGTTCGAACATCCTTGCGTTACTGTCTCGAGTGCAAGCGATGAGCTGAAAACCTGAAACAAAACATGGAGAGTCGTGATCTTTACTAGTCAAAGTCTATCAAAATTTCACTAAGGACTTAGACACTTTATCAGAGTTGCATCTCCGTGAAGATAAAGACCAATGTGTGTCTTATCAGGAATGCCTATATCTAGGAGCAGAATAATAGGGAGGAGTCTGATCTCCGTTTCTTATGAAGGGGTTGATCTTTTGAGGTTGAAAGCATAGCCACTCTAGGAAATGGCGAGTATAGTTCCACTACGTTTTTTTTCTCTCAACATTCTGAAATTGAGAAAAATCTTGGGTTTATGAGTTGTCTTCAGACCTACAAAAGGGATTTTGACGAAGGAAAAATCTATTTCTGGGTCGACCTGTGTCGCCAGGTGAAAAGGTCCTTCTTGTCACTTTTCTGATATAAATAACTTCCAAATATACAAGAGAAAGTTAAAGCATGGAATGCAGAGGTTACTACCCTCGTGCGAGCACCCTTAGGGCGTCGTGTATAAAGATAGGGCGTGTGAAAACCACTATTCACAGGTCGTCTTCCATTTAGATAATTCCTTCGCCAATAAGGGATGAGCCACTACAGCGGTACCAACTAAACCAACCTGAACCACTCCACCGACGCCCGACTCGAGCGCCATCTACACATCCTTCTTTTGGACTCGTGTTAACGACGATTGCTTTGTTTTGTGCTCTCGCTTTTTGGCTGTTTTTGTGGATATCTTCGCCATGGCTGAAGCTCTACAAATAAGTTTTGCAACTGCTAATTTGGATGAAGTTACATCGCGGTTACTTGGCTCTGTGTGAGCTGAAGTCCCCGAGATAGTAACCACTTGTCCGTCTACTACACACGAGAAGTAGCAGCACATTCAGGTGGTGCATCGGAGCGGACGTATGTTCAGCTGGGATGCGCATATAAACCTTAATAACCCAGGGTTTGTGTACCTCTTTTAAAGCAACATCATTGTCCGCGCTTCGGTTGCACGGTCGAACCTGTAAATCAGAATCTGGGGAAGTGACAGTGGACGTTCGATTTCTCCCTGAAAAGGAAAGGGTTGGTCTCTTAGAGGATTCTATAGATCCCATAAGTGGAGAGAAATTTTAACTGGGTCCTCTCGGTGTAAGAGGAAGGCCAGATTTGTTAGGCAGGCGAATGGGTGATTAATACAAGCCCTGTAAGAGAGCAGCCTCTGTTTGGAGAGCAGTAGCATTATGCCTCGTGGTTCCAGGTAGTGAACGAGGAGACAATTTCAAAACTTTGACGGGAGATACCTGCATGTTAGAAAAATCTCCCTGGTCCATTTCTGGAATAAAAAACCCCTTTTCCTCCACTCAACACACTCGTCCAGGCAAAGGGAGATCTGTTATCACTCACATTTTCTGGTACCAAAGACGCTTATATTGTTATCTCACAATGGGTGTACTAGAACCGAGGCCAAGAGATTACTATCATAGAGGGTTAGATCAGGCTCACTATGATCCAAAGGTGATAAAATATCAGTGAAGTCAATATCATGGTGATGACGACCGCCATCCTTAGTTGCCGGAGTTTCGGGAAACTCTGACAAAAAAGGATCTGACTGGGAGATATCGTGCACTATACAGGGTGACCAAAAAAAAAAAAAAAACGGTCATCACCTAAACTTGAATAACCTTTGAAATAAATAATCAATTCCTATTATATTTCAGATTTATCTAGAAAAATTAATGTTCTAAGAGTCTACAAAATTCAACCTTTGAGATGCCATGGACTACTGAGGAAAAGACATTTATAGTTGAGGCATATTTTCGGTTGAAGCCTATCCACGCAACTCAATTGCAATTCAAAGAACGGTTCAGATGTCAAGAACTTCCTGTCCACTCAATGATCTACAGATGGGTCAACAAGTTCAGAACCCATAGGACTGTGCATAACCTCAATTGTAAAAACACTAATAGACAATCACACTCTGGACGACCGAAATCATCAAGGACACCACACAACATTGCTACAGTAGAGACTCTGTTGTCCGCAGCCCAAGCAAGTCTGTGCGACGGCGAAGTCAGGAGCTTGGAATCAATCAAGAGTCCGTGCGGAGAATTTTGAATGCAGATCTCCACCTGTATCTTTGCAGGACACAGATTAAACACAAGCTTACACCTGATGACATGAGGAAGCGAGTGATTGTGTGCCAGTGGTTTTGCGACAAGATTGACATTATGCCAGACTTCCTTAACAATGTCTGGTTTTCGGACGAGGCACATTTTCTGTTGTCAGGTCACGTGAACTCGAAGATCAATATCTTCTGGGGTAGCACACCACCTGAGCACTGTCTGCAAAGGCCCTCACACTGGGTGAAGTGCACTGCCTGGGTCGCCTTCTCCAAACATGGCATCATTGGCCCACTCTGGTTCGAGGACGACAACGAGCGGTCTGTGACAATCAACACCGAGCTATTTGTCCAGGTGCTTGGCAAGTTCTGGACAGCACTTGGTCGATCGAGAGGAGTCGTCAGGGTCGCCAGGGTCCTCCAGTGGTTCCAGCAGGATGGTGCCACCCTTCACACTTCAAACGAATCATTGGCATGGCTACAGCACCGTTTCCCTGACCGACTGATCAGCCGCAGGTGTGACCCGGAGTGGTCGCTGCATTCACCGGACCTGAACCCCCCAGATTTTTATATATGGGGATACCTTAAGGACAGGGTATATGGAAACAACCCCCAGACTATCCCTGACCTGAAGGCAGCAATCACAGCAGCAATAAGAGTGATCCCAAGGGAGGAATGCGGGAGGGTCATCGAGAACTTTTCCCGCCAGATCCAAATGTGCCTTCAGCGCATGGGAGCTCATTTGGAGCACATTTTGGAGAGCCAGTGAAACAGAGTGTGTTTGTTGTACAGACTTGAAACTTTGGAGATGTCTGCTACACAGGCGTGACCTAATGTAGCTAAAGTTTTGTGTCGATCTAAACAAAATTTTGGAAGTTATTAGTTTTTTGGTGATGACCTTTTTTTTTTTTGTGTCACCCTGTAATAAGTTTTTGCTTATTGCTCTCATGAAAGGAAGAAGCAGGAGGAGACCGATCTCTCTTGGTTTTCTTACAACAAGCACCGTATTCTCCCACTAGGAGGGCAGCTACACCCTGCAAAAATTACGAGGTGAAGAAAAAGAGCACTGCTTACCATGGTAACTCGGACACAAAGGATGGGGACCCACCTTGCCCTGGCTCATAAAAGACACCCTTCAAGACCGAGACACGTACGCATGTTACCTTGACCACTACTCATAATTCACAAGCAAACAAGGAAAGGAAAGGAAAGGCACAAAGGTTAGGCACAACAACACAGCGTGGAGAGTGATCGCAGTATATGTCTATTCAGTGTGTCAACCAGGCGAAGAGTGCCTCTCTGAGACAGGTGAACTGCCCCACGCTGATAACCATACTATGTTACCAGCGTCCCGATAATTCTTTCTTTCTGGTTGAAGCAAAATGATTTAGGAGTAAGCCCCTTATAATTAACAAGGGTTTGTATCTAAGTAGGAACAATGACTATCTCCCAGCATATATATTCAGTCTAAAGGAAAAAGCAAAAGATTTAAATAGCTAGATTAAGAGACAGCAGAGTAGCACATGTGCACTGAGCTGTGGCCAAACTCCAAATGAGGGTTCATCTACCTGGTGAGTAGGAGGGACTTACCCTCCACCCACCAGCAACTACAAGCACCTTGTTAACCCTTTTACCCCCAAAGGACGTACTGGTACGTTTCACAAAACTCATCCCTTTACCCCCAATGGACGTACCGGTACGTCCTTGCAAAAAAAACTGCTATTTACATTTTATTTTTCATATTTTTGATAAATGTTTGAGAAACTTCAGGCATTTCCCGAGAGAATGAGACCAACCTGACCTCTCTATGACGAAAATTAAGGCTGTTAGAGCAATTAAAAAAAAATATACTGCAAAATGTGCTGGGGAAAAAATAACCCCCTGGGGGTTAAGGGTTGGAAATTTCCAAATAGCCTGGGGGTAAAAGGGTTAAAAATCAAGGTACTTTTTATGATCAACTCTCTACAGAAATGGAGGATTCACCTAGTCTCCTTCAATGCAAGAGTCTTCTTTTAAAATCACTCTAACTACCATTGCACTTTCCCCTTTTTTGGGAGGCAGCCGACAAAAAAAAAAAAAAAAGATATCTTCTCTCATTGTTCCTCCCTGCCTGACGAGGGACTCGGCCAAGTTTGGTTGGTACTGATAGGGTGCCACAGACCACCCTCTCCATGTTTTCATCGTAGATGGTCGAGGAGTTTAAAAATCACCAGCAGTCACCTCCTGAAAGAAAATGTTAAGTTTTAATTTCTATGCCAAGATTGTATTACAATAGGCATTTTAGCCTTTCATTCTTACAGATCAAACTAAACTAATAAAAAATAAAAGGTTTTATGAAACTCTAAATAAACATAAACATATAGAATAGGAATAAATATAACCATAAACTGAGAAGAAAGCATTCTTAAAAAGTTACCACTGATTTTAAAAAGCTTTCCTTACTGGGCTATTTTTCCCTGTTGGAGCCCTTGGGCTTATAGCATCTTGCTTTTCCAACTAAGGTTGTAACTTGGCTAGTAATAATAATAATAATAATAATAATAATAATAATAATAATAATGAGATGGTAAGAACAACTCCAATACTCTAAGATACAAATGCAATGACAATTTCAGTTGAAAATCTATCGCTGCCACCACACTTCAGGACCAATTTTACTAAATTTCATTTTATCATAATGTTCAGTTTTGGGTATTCTAATTAAATAGTTTCCTTAGCTTTAACCAACAGAAACTGCCAAGTGATAGACAAGCCTTTAGCACTGATATCACAGACTAACATAAGGTCTGTCATCCTCCTCTTAGCCACGATAGAAAAACGGGCAGTAAAATATAGCAGCTTTTGAGTCTGCTAGGTATTACGATAAGCGGGGAACGCTAGTTAAAAAGACGAGAGAGCAAGGATTTTCCCACTGCTTCCTAGTGCCACAACAATTTAAGGCAACATTATATTCACAATTAAAAACATCGACGCCATTTACTCTTCTTTAACCCCATTATCCCTACATCAATGAGTCCGTTGCTGCAACTGACATGGTTTATACTTAAATATTGTTTTCCCAATTGCATGCCCTAAGCAATCATCAACCACAATTATTAGCAGCGGGCCTAGCCTTTGAATTAGTAGTCCAACTGCAAGGCCGTATTTCCCAAAGTTATTGGCAGTGGGCCTAACCTTTTACTATAAAGCAAAATTACAAGTCAGCAGCTGTCCTACCGGTTGTTTTCCACGACACACAGGCCGTACGATGGTAGTATTCTTACACCTCTACCCCAGGGCATATCGAAACCATCTATTACTTTAGAAAATATATATTTTGACCACACACTACGATCGAGTTACAATCTTAGTGAATGTCGTCTCATTTTCCTACTATTAAGATGTATTTAAAACTGCTCAACATATTGTTAACAGACCTGTTTTGATTTATGATTTTGGCCCTTATTGCCTGGGCACTTGGAGCCGTTTAGTATCCGAGGGACAACAGAAAAAAATCCCACAATTATATAAGTGGTAATAGCTGAGAGGTTGGACAGCAAAGTGGACTACATAATTTTAATTCTCAATATACATGTAATTATAATGGACTAACATACTTGACAATAACTACATTGCATTGGGCGCTGTCAGTCTGTCAGGAAAAAGCCAGTCTTGAAATATGCAAGCTTTAAAAATGTATAACAACTGCTGTAAAAAATAAAAAGTTTGATACCCTAATGTATAAGCAACCATAATACCATAAAGAATGAGCCACAAAAACTTTGAAAAGTTTATCACAGTCGAGTTGGAAGTTCTTGACTGTGCATGAACGTTTCCGCAATCTCCCTGAATTTGCCGACTTAATCGTCTGATGAGAAGATTCCAGCTTCTTCCATGTCTATCAACATACCCAGGAACTCTTATCTTCCTGCTTGGGCTCGAGACTGGATTTTCCCAATATCAAACCATTGTTCTCTAGTCTCTACTCGTGCCACGCTATTCGATCTCATTTATCATCCTCTTCTTTTTTTTAATTTTTATAGTTTATAAATGAAAACTCTATTTTATTATTGTTACTGTTCTTAAACTATTTTATTTCAATTTTTCATTACTTCACTTGTAGTTTATTTCCTTGTTCCCTTTCCTCACAGGGCTATTTTTCCCTGTTGGAGCTCTTGGGTTTATAGCATACTGCTTTTTCAACAAGGGTTGTAGCTTACCTAAAAATAATAATAATAATAATAATATTAATAATAATAATAATAATAATAATACAGTAATAACAATAATTGATCACGATTCTCAGATCACAGTAAAAAGAAGTCTTGTCATGATCCAGGAGTTAATGCCTCTGAGGATGAAAGGATCACCCAATCGTCACGATACCTAAAGAGGCACATCTCATTTGAGTGGGCAAGAGAAAAGAAGAGCGTGGACACTCTACGAACACTTAGGGAGTGGCAGATACTACAAAGCACAAAGCCTTGAAATACTCTTCTGAAGACAAAGCAAGGGGTACAACCTACATGAAGTTTTCTTTCCTGATGGTAGACCATACGATACTTGCCGTCTCCGCCCTTAAACATGTAATGGTCTTGACCTGCTGAGGGATGGTTTAGACAGACCTAAGAGGGATTAGTTTACACGTCTATTATTTACAACAGCATACAACACAATGCATGTACAGGGAACTCGATTCTCAATGACTAGGCCTTCTAGGAGCGGGGGTTATCAGGCACTGCTGACCAGTACAAAAGGTCTCTAGAGAGGATGTATTCTCAGTACGCACTGTCCCTCCCTCATATACACATGGAGAGAGAAGTTCTATAAGAGGGACAATTTTGTTAGTCATTGTTTTAATGAAAAGTTGTGTAAGTTCTCAAACATTATTTTTGTTGATGCTGGTGGCAAAGATGACTTCAGAGCCTTAGAAAATTTAGAAAATTGTAATCCTTCAGATTACAGCCCTACACCAGATTTAGATAAGCATCTAAAAGAAGAATTAGTAGAACTTATGTTTGAATTTGATATCTTTTCAAGTGAATGTGGTAAAACTTGAACTATAAAGTCTGGTACAGTATTAATCTAAATTGTGATATCCTAGTAAGAAACTCTTTCCTGCTCATATTCACTGAAAGGTTATAAAAGTTGAAAAATATTATTGAGCTTTCTACCTCTCTGATAATAGTTGGAGGTTATACGCAAATTTTTGAGGTTTAAATGACTTTACGATATTCAAAACACAATATATTCCAAGTAAAGAAAAGATTTTAAACAAATTTGTTGGCGACGCCTACATTTACACCATAATGAGTTAAACCGTGAAAGCTCGTAGCCGAGCTTACAGGAAAATTATGTGGACTACCACCTGAAACATGATGCAACTGATAAGCTTTTGCCAAAACTTCAACAAATACCTTTTGTTTTATGAGAATCATACAATATAATACTCCCTCCACATATGCAATAAGAGGTTGCTTCAGCTCTGTAACTTCACCAAGTGAAAAGATGTTAGGATTCAGGCTACCAACTCAGTATTCTGCCTCACTAACTAGGGTTTTGCAGCAGAAGGGTCTAAAGTAAATAAAGAACTCAAGGTTCTATGAGAAGATCTCAAATATGACAAATTCGTAGATAATTTGTATTTTTCCTAGCTATACAAACCTTAGCTATTTAATAGGGTTATTACTTTTGGCGTAGCTGAAATGACGAGCCATTTTCTGGGTCGACCTGTGTTCGCCGGTGAAAAGGTCCTTCTTGTCACTTTTCTGATATAAATATATTCAAATATACCAGAAAAAGGTAAAGCATTGGAATGCAGAGGTTACTACCCTCGCGCGAGCACCCTTTAGGGCGTCGTGTATAAAGAAAGGGCGTGTGATAACCACTATTCACAGGTTGTGAATAGTGGTCAATGTATTCAAGAGGGGTGTGCCGTTACAGCGGTCTCCACCGCACCAACCTGGATCACCCCACCGACGCCCGACACCAGCGCCACCTGACATCCTTCTTTTTGGACTCGTGAAGCATTGCTACCTTTGCTTTGTGTCTGTTGTTTTTGCACTCTTTTGGATTATTTTCGAGATGGCTGAGGCTCTCCTTACCCCTGCACCAATGTTAAGTACCCTAGATTCTGTTTTCATACTCAGTGTTATGGTATTTTACCTTTTACTCGCGTTTTGCGCGTTGTTTGTTAGTGCAGGCTTCGGCCATGGGCAGCCATTAGCGCGTCACAGCTTGTGTTGTTTTTCCCGTTAGTGTTGGGATATATATATATTATATTTATCGGGTATTCATTTACTACTCATGTTCAAGGTTCAATTGCCCAATTAAGTTTTCATCTGAACCTCTTTTTTAGTTATTATGTAGCCCCTTTTGGTTCATTTTTGTTAAACATGAGTCGCTTCCGAGTCCCGTTGTTACTTTCAGCTTTAGCGAAGAATAGAGTCCAGACCTGTTTTTGTTTTTCACATTCTGATGTGTTCTTTTAACTTTACGTTATCATTACCCTGGAAAGGAATTTCCCTTTCTATCCTGGCCGTCATGTCCTCTCTTCTTCGCTAATTCCACGTTTTTAAGACCTTTGTACTTCAACGGACAGGTCATTTTTGCGCTAGTGTACTAGTGTTTTCTCACTTTGGGTTCTATTTATTTACTAGGATTGAGTCGAGGTAACCTTAGCGAGAGAGAGGCTGGAGTTTCCCTCTCTGTTCCCTTTTAGCTCAGTTAGCCTAATACACGTAGGCTACTTGGAATTAGATTCCACCTGCTCTTTAGAGGCTGGTTTCTCCCCCTCTCTCGTTTATAATTATTTATTTATTATTTCTTTGTCTAAGGTTACCCTATCTCCTCCTATTTACTCTAGTTCAGTTTTGATTATTTTATAGCGTTTGCAGTTCAGTCTTGCTAGAGCCAGTCCTATTATTATCCCTACTTAGGTTAGGATCCCCTATAAGGGACATTCATGGCCTGCTCTCCAAGCCGCCATCTCCGTTCCCCCTCTTCCCTCAGTCCCTCCCCATCTCCCCCGCTATGGCTTGGGGATAGAGGGGACTGGAACATAGTGTCTCTTTCCTTATGAGTTTCGCGGAGCCCCACGCCGGAGCTCCGCCGTTGGATCTCCGTCAGCATAGAGGTTTGAGCAGGGAACGCTAGTATTATTTTATGTCCGTATAATCACCTGTTACTCACCTCCGGTGATCCCCGACGACTGGGAGCTTCTCCCCTCGTCAGGTTTCCCGGTTTTGTTTTGGATACTTGCTCTGGCCCCGGTATCTTTCTCCGTCCATTCGGTCCTCCCGGAAATGCACGACACTATTGTTTTTAAGTATATCCATTACTATTTATTTTGCGACAGCTTTTACCACTCTCTCCGGTCGTCCACCGGATCTCCGGTGTACAACGGAGTAGAAATATGTACCCTAATTTTGAATACTGTACTAGATTTTGTTTTTATGTTTATCTAGCCAAGCTAGGCTTTACTCCGACGCTCCCCGGACCTCCGGGGCGCAACGGAGGGGAATTTTGAACCCTAATGCCATACCTTTAGTATTCTTAAACTACAGTACATTCTCTCCTTTAGGGTGGCGACTAGCTAGAACTAGTCTCCTTTATGCATGTCATGTGTTGCTTGCATACCCATTATCTTAAGTCTAAATATTTTAAAAAGGAGACGGTGTACTTATAATAAACCTTTATATTACAGAAAGCCCGCTGCGCCTTCAAAGGTTGTCCGGCAGCATTCAGCGACCCGTGGGCCATGATGTTTGCCGATCGCACGCTCACTGTGCGATTTCCTTCGCCCTGGAGGAGGGCCAAACTCCTTATATGGTTTGGTTCCCGGAGTCATGCTCGCTCTGCTTCGAGATGACTTCAATTCTCCTGAATGATGAGATAAGATTTGATATAGTCATTCTCATTCAAGTTTCAAATTTCAACTTTACTGAATGATGGATAAAATTGGAAACAGTTGTTCATATCCAATTTTCTAATTTATTGATATAAACATAATCTTTTTCCTTTAGTTCGTTCGAATTATATCCTATTCCCTCTTTCAGGCGGACGAAGAAGACCTGAAGACGGCCAAGGCAAGTCTCCGGCAGTGGGTCTCCGGTTTTGGCCGTAACGCCCCCCAAGGTTGCCCTTACGTCTTAGACGGCGACATGGCATCTCGCCTATTCCCTGGCTCTCCGTCGGCGGCCGTGGAGAAAGAAGTAGCTGCCCCTATCATCGACGCCATTCGTTCTGCCATGGCCCCACCGTCTGAAGAACAGCTTTCGTCAGGAAACGTCGCTTCTTTGGACATCCATCTAGAACCGATGGACGAGCAGGTTAGTGGTGCAGAGGATACGGCAGGTTCCTTTTTCTCTCCAACTCCTTCTTCTTCTTCCTCCTTCCTAGGCTTTGACAAGCCCGCTGCTTCACCTTGGGAAGGATCTCTATCAGTTCGTCCCAAGGTTAAGCCCTTAAAAGCTTCGAAACCTTCATCTAAGACTTCAAAGCCAACCCCGTCAACATCAACAGCATTGTCTCCGGTCCCTGGGCCGTCGTCTTCGCCTGACCCTTTACCAGCTGCCAAGGCTCCTCCTCCTTCTAAAGGACAGAGGAGTAAATCCGCTAGGTCAAAGAAGACGGAGCAAGACAAACAAGACCTCTTTACGGACAATCTGCTGTCCAGGTTCAGGGAGGTTAGAGCAGAGAATGTATTCTCTTACCCCAAACCCCCCTACTGACTCTCAGTCAGTATCTGCCTTAGTGGCGGAGCAACTAAAACCCATTAGGGACATGATCGCAGGACTGCTCCACTCCGGATCTCAAACAGCTCCGGCTGCAGTCCCAGATGCTTCAAAGCTTCCGCCGTTCAACAAGAACAACCCTTGGCGGTTTGCTCTTCATGCCCCTTATTTAGATGGTACTCTTACCATTGAAGGTCTAGGTACTCGACCCCTATCAGACCTGGAATTTTACCCAGAGGATCTCCGGTTTCCCTTCAACGGGTTTGTGCGTTTGACGGAGAACGCTCTGGTCAGAATGGACAAGGTCCCCAAGGAAACAGTCATCTTTCCGAAAGAACAGGCCCAAGCTGTCTGCTCGTACCTTATCGGACTGGGGCTGTACTAACACCAAGTTGACTCCTCATAAAGGGTCGTATACTATTTTTACGACGCCCCAGGATATCCGTTCTCCTTTCGCGGATAAGGTTGCGGAGCTAACGCTCCAAGCAGTTCAGGAGGACCTTCCCATGCCAACCATCAAAAAGAGACGGATGCTACCTCTCTTCTCATGCCAGCCACTAGGGATTTCTGGCGTGATGCTCCGTCGACCTTCACGGTCAGCAAACTAGATCCGGATTGTGCTTCCTCCTTATTTTCAGAGAAGCTACCAAAGTTGCCGGAAAACATGCTTAAATCAGAATACGAAGCAAGATCGAGACTGGCTAGATCCATCAACGCTTTAACATCGTTAGAGTTGGTGGCTTCCATATACAAAGAGGAACAGATCTTCAAAGTATTGGCGAAAATCTGTTACAGTCCTTTCAACTGGACCTCCATGATTTCTCTTCAGCAAGGAAAAACTACAGGAAATATGTCCTGGCAGAAGCGTCTATTAGGCACGAACCTAACAGACTGATTAGGGCTTCCTGTTGGGGTAAAAACCTTTTCCCTCAGGAAGAAGTGGACAAGGTGCTTCAAGAGGCCGCCAGAGCTAATCAGAACCTCCGGGTGCGCTGGGGTCTATCTTCTAAGCGTAAATTGGACCCGGCGATGAAGCACCAAAACCCTAAGAAGAAACAGAAATTCTTTACCTCTTACAAAGCTGCTCGTGGTCAACAACGTATCCCTCTAGTCCAGACGTCAACTCCCTCAACGTCGAGAGCAGCTCCGCCCCAACAGTTTATGATCGTCCCCGCACCTCAAGGTGGACAATCATCCTCCACTGCAACGTGGATGTCCTCCCCAGCCTTCAATCCGGCTTACGAGTCTACCAGGGCCTTTCGAGGATACCCTAAACAGTCCGGCGGTAACAGGGCTCGAGGCCAGTCCCGCCAGCGCGGCGGTGCTAGATCCAGAGGCACAACAGGAGGTAGAGGGTTCAAACCAACCCACAACCAGTGAGACGGACCGGGTAGGAGGGAGATTGTACCGGTTTCGAGACCAATGGACCTTCAGCCCTTGGGCGCACAGCATTGTTTCCAAAGGTCTGGGCTGGAAGTGGAAAAAGGGGTCTCCACCTCTGCCAGTGAACTTCTTTCAGACTCCCACCCCAGTTCTGCAAGAATACACCAAAGATCTCCTACAGAAAAATGCTATAAAGAGAGTAAGAAAACTAAAATTTCAGGGACGTCTGTTTACTGTCCCAAAGAAGAATTCTTCCACACTGAGAGTAATTCTGGACCTGTCCAAACTGAATTCCTACATTCTTTGCGACAGGTTCCGTATGCTGACTGTCTCTCAGGTACGGACCTTACTTCCCCGTGGGGCCGTCACCACCTCTATAGATCTTACCGACGCCTACTATCATGTTCCAGTAGCGAGAAACTTCTCTCCCTACCTAGGCTTCCGGCTAGGCAGGAAATCCTACGCATTCAAAGTGATGCCCTTCGGCCTCAACATTGCTCTCAGGATATTGGGGGAGACAATATTGCAACAACTCAGGAACCAAGGAATAATGTTGGTAGCCTACTTGGACGATTGGCTCATTTGGGCAAATACAGTCCAAGAATGTCGCGAAGCGACATCCAAAGTGATCCGGTTACTTCAAAACCTAGGTTTTCAGGTGAATCTGAAGAAATCCCGGCTACTCCCAGCAAGTCAGTTCGAATGGCTGGGTATTCGTTGGGACCTAATAGATCACAAACTATCCCTTCCTTCCAAGAAAGTCAAGGAGATAGCATCAATGACAAAACGGTTTATCAAAAACAAAGAGATAACAAAGCGATCTTTAGAGAGAATCCTCGGCTTACTACAATTTGCCTCAGTAACAGACGTCCTCCTAAAAGCCAAACTCAAGGACATCAACCGAGTTTGGAGGAAGAGAGCAAAAATACATTTAAGAGACAAAGTCTCAACGATCCCCTCTGTACTAATAAAGAGACTTCTTCCATGGTCGGACCCAAAGAATCTGGCCAAATCAGTTCCTCTGCAGTTTCCCCCACCCCAAGTGACGATTCATACAGACGCGTCACTCAGTGGTTGGGGGGGTTACTCCCAACACCAGATGTTTCAGGGGTCCTGGTCCCTCGTTATGAAACAATTTCATATAAATGTGTTGGAAGCAATGGCAGTACTCCTAACCTTGAAACGGTTGTCTCATCACAAGACAAGTCAAGTGAGGATAGTCTCAGACAATTCAGTGTTAGTCCACTGCATAAACAGAGGATCCAAATCACACAATCTGAATCAGGTTCTGGTAATGATTTTCACCTTGGCAGCAAAAAGAAATTGGTTCCTGTCAGCTACGCACCTGGCAGGAGTAAAAAATGTTATAGTGGATGCCTTATCCAGAACCACACCACTAGAATCGGAATGGTCCCTAGACATGAATTCGTTCCGGTGGATATCCAGACTAGTGCCGGATCTCCAGGTAGACCTGTTTGTGACAAGCTTCAATCACAAACTCCCTTGCTACATAGCCCCCAACCTGGACCCTCAGGCCTTTGCCATGGACGCATTAACTCTAGACTGGAACCTCTGGCAGAAGATTTATCTGTTCCCTCCAGTAAATCTTCTGATGAAGGTATTACACAAACTACGATCTTTCAAAGGAACAGTAGCGTTAGTAACACCCAACTGGCCCAAAAGCAACTGGTTTCCGCTCCTATTAGAGCTGAAACTCCGTCCCAAACGGATCCCACACCCGAAATTGACACAGGTAGTCCAAACACAGACTGTGTCCGCTTCCTCAAGAATAGTCCAAACCCTAACTTTGTGGACTTCATGAAATTTGCAGCTCATAAAGATGCAAATATCGATCCGGACAATGTCCTATTCATTGAATCTGACAAAAAGGACTCAACTCTTAGGCAATATGATTCGGCTGTTAAGAAATTAGCGGACTTTTTAAAGAATTCAGACATTCTTCAGATGACCCCAAATTTGGCCATTTCATTTTTCAGAACTCTGTTCGAAAAAGGTCTAGCCGCTAGTACTATCACTACGATTAAGTCAGCCTGAAAAGATTTTTCAGGTTGGCTTCAAGTTTAATTTAGCAGATTCTTATTTTTCATCTATCCCTGAAGCTTGTGCTCGGCTTAGACCTTCTATCCGTCCACAAAGGGTCTCATGGTTTCTAAACGATGTTTTGAAACTGGCATCAACTACCAATAATGAATCCTGCTCGTACATTTCTTTACTTAGAAAAACCCTATTTCTTACAGCCATGGCCTCAGGTGCCAGAATTTCAGAATTAGCAGCTCTCTCCCATAACCCTGAGAACCTAGATTTCCTCCCGTCAGGAGAAGTACTGCTCTCCCTGGATAGAGGTTTCCTAGCTAAAAATGAAGACCCTCAAAACAGATGGTCCCCTTGGAAGATTATTCCCCTTCCACAAGATAGTTCGCTATGTCCAGTAGTGACTCTTAGGGCCTTTTTAGCTAGATCCGCCACACGTTCCTCCGGTCCCTTGTTTATTAGAGAGCAGGGAGGTACTATCTCCATTCAAGGTATTAGACAGTAAATACTTTACTTCATCAAACAGGCTAACCCGGAATCCTTTCCTCATGCACACGATATCCGGGCAGTAGCCACTTCAATTAATTATTTCCAGAACATGAATTTTGATGATCTTAAAAAGTATACAGGTTGGAAATCTCCTATGGTCTTTAAACGCCACTATCTAAAAAACATACAGGCCCTAAAATTTTCTACTATAGCAGCTGGGAGTCTCATCTCACCAGATTAAAATTTCCTCTTAATTTTCATTTTTCGTCCATCATCCTCTCCTTCTCCCTTCTACCTGCCCCTCTCACCACGATGCCTCTCACCTCGGTGGCACAGATGCAGCTACCCTGCATCATTCTCTTTTGGAACGTCATTCCTAAATTATGTTCATCCTTTTGTTAACTTTTGTTTTTTTATACAGTGTATATAATATTTTTCAAGCATACTTTCACGTGTTTACAGTTATATTTTCAAATTACCTAGTGTTAAGTTGTGCGGAACCCTGTTCCACTTTGCTTTAGTGAATCTTTATTCACGTATTCAGTGTATATACTATTTTTTCAAGCATACTTACACATGTTTACAGCTTATATTTTCATATTCCTAGTGTTAAGATGTGCGGAACCCTGTTCCAATTTTTATTTAGTAAATCTGTTTACACGTTTTTATGGGTTTTTTCCTTTTACCTTTATTAATTGTTTTGTTTGAGCTTGGAAGGCATTCTCTTGTATCTTTTCACCGGCGAACATAGGTCAACCCAGAAAAGGGATTTTGACGAAGGAAAAATCTATTTCTGGGGAGAGACCTGTGTCGCCCGGTGAAACCCTTCCCTGTTTGTTCCCACCCCGTTCCTTCCAAGCCCTGGTTGGATTACATACAGAAGGATGTCAGGTGGTGCTGGTGTCGGGCGTCGGTGGGATGATCCAGGTTGGTGCGGTGGAGACCGCTGTAACGGCACACCCTTCTTGAATACATTGACGAAGGAATTATCTAAATGGAAGACGACCTGTGAATAGTGGTTATCACACGGCCTTTCTTTATACACGACGCCCTAAAGGGTGCTCACGCGAGGGTAGTAACCTCTGCATTCCAATGCTTTATCTTTCTCTGGTATATTTGGAATATATTTATATCAGAAAAGTGACAAGAAGGACCTTTTCACCTGGCGACACAGGTCTCTCCCCCAGAAACAGATTTTTCCTTCGTCAAAATCCCTTAATTTCTAACGAGGGTTTACTACCCACACCGCTAGTTAGCGGGGGGTAGGGAGGGTAGCTTACTACCGCTCCCCCTCACACACACCTGTGCTTGAGCTCACTTTGCTTGGAGGAAGGACTTCAAGGGGGATAGGGCTGGCGGGCAAGTTTGGTTAAATAGCTAAGGTTTGTATAGTTAGGAAAAATACAAATTATCTACGAATTTGTCATTTGTTCCGTAACTGGAATACAAACCACACTATTTAATAGGGGTGACTCACCCATTAGGAAGGGTGAACGTCCAACCCAGTCTGGCATTTTGGCTTTACCCGGGGGCTCGTTATTCGAGTGTATAAGCACCCAAGAAATAAAGAGCCCCTGCACCTCGCTAGAACCTTGTTACGCAAGGACTGCGGCCTACGCAAGCTGTGTGTGAAGGTATGAAGAAGTGTGACTTGTCCTAGGAAGTTGTTCTGAAGTTCTTTAGAAGGAAACTTGTAGACTAGGACTTTCCCAATACCACCTCGTCAGGGTATGGGGGACGTAACAGTATTAACTTAATACTAGGAACACAAGGGAGCATGGTTTACCTGCAGTGGTTTGAGGTCAGCTATGCAGAGAACCCAGGATGCTGCCTTCCCCAAGAGAGGGGATGATGAAGAAAAGAATAAGGGCCAGTCAAACATTTTCATTCATGCAGACTAAAACCAGGTAACATTGCCCTCAACCTTCTGCTACTTGTCCAATAAGGAGCTTGAGGTTTTAAACCAGCTGTTGTGCAGCCACCACAGGGCCGATAGAGAACGTATCGAGCCTCCTGTGGGTCACGTCTTGCAGGTAGTGGGCTGTGAACGTTGTTTGACGCTTCCACACCCCCGCTTGCAGGACCTGCTTCACAGAGAAATTTCTTTTGAAGGCCAGGGACGTAGCTATGCCCCTGACATCATGTGCTCTAGGGCGACGTGACGGAGGAGGATCTGGATTCAAGGCCAGATCAATGACCCTACGAATCCAAGCAGAGATGGTGTTCTTGGTGACCCTCCTCTTAGTCCTTCCTGTGCTGACGAATAGAGCTGGCACATGAGGATGGACTGCAGCTGTTCTTTTGAGGTAGAGCCTCAAACTCCTTACTGGGCATAGTAAGAGATGGTCTGGGTCATCTGTTACAGAGCGGAGACTAGAAATCCGGAAGGAGTCGAATCGAGGAACCGCTACTCCAGGATTCTGAGTCTTAGTAATAAACTCAGGGACGAAGCTGAACATTACCTCCCTCCCATCCCCTTGAATGGGCAATGTCATACGAGAGACCATGAAGTTCGCTGACTCGCTTGGCCGAAGCCAAAGCTAGCAGGAACACTGTCTTCCAGGTTAGGCGGCGATCTGATGCCTGGCGTAATGGTTCATAGGGAGGTCTCTAAAGAGACCTGAGAACTCGAACCACGTTCCAAGGGGGAGGTCTCACTTCCGACTGAGGGCAGGTAAGTTCATAACTACGTATGAGTAGAGAAAGTTCTAGCAATGAAGAAATGTCCATTCCTTTCAGCCTGAAGGCTAGACTTAAGGCTGAGCGATAGCCTTTCACTGCCGAGACTGAAAGGCGCATTTCTTTAAGCAAATATACGAGGAACTCCGCTATTGTTGGAATAGTGGCATCAAGTGGAGAGATACCCCTTCCACGACACCAATCACAGAAGACTTTCCACTTTGCCTGGTAGACTGCTGAAGATGACTTTCGCAGGTGTCCAGACATCCTGACAGCAACTTGCTGCGAAAATCCTCTCTCAGAGAGGAGATGCTGGACAGTCTCCAGACGTGAAGTCGTAGTGAAGCTACGGCTTTGTGGAAGATCTTGGCATGTGGTTGCTTGAGAAGATTGTGTCGTGGAGGGAGCTCTCTTGGTAGCTCCGTTAGGAGTTGCAGAAGGTCCGGGAACCATTCCGCGTGATGCCATAGCGAAGCTATGAGGGTCATTGAAAGATTGACCGATGTTCTGGTCTTGTTGAGTACCCTCCTCATCAGACTGAACGGGGGAAAGGCATAAACATCTATGTTGTCCCACCGTTGCTGGAAAGCATCTTGCCAGAGAGCTTTGGGGTCTGGGACTGGGGAGCAGTACAGCGGGAGCCTGAAGTTCAGGGCCGTTGCAAACAGATCCACAGTCGGAGAACCTCACAAAGTCAGGACTTTGTTGGCTACTAGATGATCCAAAGGCCACTCGGTACTCACTATCTGAGACGCTCTGCTCAGATTGTCAGCAAGCACATTCCTTTTGCCTGGAATGAAGCGTGCCGATAGTGGTATCGAGTGGATTTTGGCCCATCTCAGTATCTCTACTGCTAGATGTGATAGTTGCTGTGAAAAAGTACCTCCTTGTTTGTTGATGTAGGCCACTACTGTGGTGTTGTCGCTCATCACCACCAGAGTGACTTGCCAGGTACTAGTGGAACTGTTGAAGGGCCAGAAAGACAGCCTTCATCTCTAGGAGATTTATGTGGAGGTACTTCTCTGACTCTGACCAGAGGCCTGAGGTCGTGTGGTGCAGCACATGGGGCCTCACCCCTTCTTTTGATGTATCTGAGAAGAGCATCAAGTCCTGGGGGAGGGACAAGATGGTCGACACCCTTTAGTAGATTCTCGTCTGCCACCCACCACTCGAAGTCTGTCCGTTCTTCTGGTCCCATGAGATCGCAATGTCCGGGGAAACGAAGGCCTCATTCCAGTTGGACTTTAGCCATTATTGGAGAGATCGTATCCTCTCAGGCAGGCGTTGAGAACTAGATGGGCCATGGATGATAGGTGCCCAAGGAGATATAACCACCTTTGGGGTGGGAGTTCTTGTATGAGGAAAGGTCTTGCAACCTTCCTCAGCTTCACTACCCTCTCGTGTGATGGTAAGGCTTTGTGAAGATTGGTGTCTATTATCATTCCTAAGTATACCAGTCATTAAGAAGGAAGCAGAGATGACTTCTTGGGGTTAACCAAGATTCCCAGATCTTGGCAAAGTCCCAGAAGTTTGTAACTGTGCTGAAGAAAGGGCGCCACCGATTCTGCTACACTCAGCCACACTTCCAGATAGCATAGAAGACGGATGCCGATTCTGTGAGCCCAAAATACCACTAGGGTGAACACTCTCGTGAAAACGTGAGGTGCTGTGGAAAGACCGAAGCACAGTACCTTGAACTGGTATTTCTTGTTGTCTAGTGTGATTTTGAGATACTTCTTTGAAGACGGATGGATTGGGATCTGGAAGTATGCATCCTTTAGATCTAGGGTGCACATGAAGTCCTGCGGTCTTACCCCTTGTCTGACTTATAATGAATGAATTATTTTTTTTGTGTGTGTGTGTGACTATGCAATCTAGAGGAGGGGCCTCTTTCTGATGTTAAAATGAGAATGTAGAGATAGGTAATATTGTTTTACAATCCCTTTGATCCTAACTGAAGTGACCTGTCAAATTGCATTTGAATTCAGCCCAAATATTTACACTTATGTTGGTCTTTATTTATACTTGTATATGTAGATTAAATATTTAGTTTTGATTCCAAAGAGGTTCTGTATAAAGAGATATATCTCTCCTGGTTTTGTAAACCTGTATTTTCACATATATGAAATTTGTTTTTCTCTCAATTATTTGAATAATTTTTTTTAATCCTATTTCAATGCACTTCCTCACCTAAGATATTCCCCGTTCAAGCCTGAAGTTTGTTTTTCTTTGTAACATTTTTTTTCTCTCCTAATATTTGTAATATTCAAATAACTTGAAATATAATGAGGAAACCTGCTACCTAGAAAGCATATTGCTCATCTTATTTAGAACTTCATGCATAGCACTGCAAAGAGAGACGGGGAACCCAAGAGAAGATAATAGGGAATTTGAGGTTCTAGCTGGGTCCCCTTGCCTAGTATAAAAAATTGAGGGGTGGTGCCCATTGCCCAGCTCTCTTGATTGTTTACCTTTTACCCAGATTTATGATTATTCCATCATATCGTCTTTATGTTTAGTGCATGTTGGAGTGTGGTTGGCATTCAGACACTAGGCAGTCTGCGTGCTACATCTGGCCACAGTCCGCAAACCAATAAACCGTATCCGTGCTGAACGAGGTTTAACAAACTTGTTCAGAGCTGAGAGGTCGATGACTGGTCTCAAGCCTCCAGACGCCTTTTTCACATAAACGAGTCGACTGGAAAAGCCTGGGGAGTCGCCGAGGAATTTTTAGAGTGCTCTTCTTCAACGTGGTCTGGACTTCAGCCCGAAGAGCCAGCTTCTTTGCAGATCCCTTTGCATAGGAGCTAGTTGACACTAGAGTCTTGATCAGTGGGGGGAGAGATTGAGTGAACGGGATGCGATACCCTGAACTAATCACGGAGACTATCCAGGGTTCGGCCCCAAGCTGCATCCAGCTCTTCAGGCAGCAATGCAGGCATTCCCCCACTGGTGGACAAGCAGGGGAATCACATAGCATTTGCGGCCACGGCCGACTCCTCTAGGATACTTCCCTCCACAGGACGACTAGGAGCCTTGTTTGACTTGACAGGTAAGGGGCTTTTAGACACCTTGTTGTCTGTTGCCGCAGTCCTGTTCAGCGTTGGTTTCTGTTGTTTCGTCTGCGGGAGAGAACGTAGTCCGTAGGGGCGGGATGTCAAGGTCCTATGGAGGAGGGAGTCCTGGTTTGACTTCCTCCATCTCTCCGCAGCTCGCTCGACATCCCCCAGCTTGAACAAAGGGGAACCCTTCAGAGGGGAGTTTTGGAATTTCGCTATCTCGCAGTTTGGGACTTGGAAATGGAATCTCTCGATTATTGCATCTCTAAGCCTTAAGATGGCGTTCGCCCACAAGTTCACTACTTGGTGGGCAACGAACTCAATAGTCCAAATACCCGACAGGAGGAAAGTCTCCATCCCTTTTCGGGAGTCTTCTTTGGAAAAACCCTTTGTTTGCACCAGGTTTCTCACTGATCCCAACCATAGATCCAGCCAAAAAGTAGCCTGCATGGCATACTTCGCCACTTTCTCTTTGTTTAGAATTTCCGAAGCTGAGAAGTAAACTTGAAGCCCGAAGAGTCTCTCTAGAGAGATCCCCTTCGTAAGTTCCTCTAAGGAATGGTGAAGAGGAAGATCCGGGAGACACTCGCCAAGGACCTCTTAAAAATTTCTCTGCTGGACACTCAGATGTTGCAGTAGTTTTAAGGATGAGCCTGATCGAAGAGAGCTAGAGGACTCGGAGAGCTGGGCAGACACCTTCCGCCGGGCACTCTTCAGTCCCTGAGACCAGGGCAGAGCTTCGCTGTTCTTGGGGGCTTCCGAGTGCCTAAGACGTGGTCCAGGACCATGACCTTGCCCTCCTGAGGAGCCCTCAATGGGTCTGCCAACCCATTGAGTGAACTCATGCAAGCTATAACCTGCCGGATGCCATGTTCTGACTCTTTCTGTTCAGCTTCTGAAGAAGAACTGGCAGCCGAATCGTTGTCTTCCACGCACGAGACATCACCTCGGGGTGGGTCGTGGTCGTTATCGAAGTGGTCAAATGTAGACTGCTTGACCCACTCCGCAGGTCTTGTAATCCCCAATGAGGACTTTGGCAGAGTTTTTGAATCCTTACACTCTTTCCTCGGAGGGAAGAAAGTCTCTAGCACAGGAGGTTTGGATGGAACGACCTTCTGTTGGTCACCCGTAGGGGGAAGGATGGAGTCTTCCATGGGTTTCGAGACTACTCTGTGGTCTCGTGGGACTTCCTCAATGAGCAAAGGACAGAAAGAGTCACATAAGGACTCTTCCCTGAGAGAGAGAACTCTGACTGAATCGATGAGTGAGGAGCAGGAGGGTGAGGAGAAGTGGGCATGGCAACACTTGACCTCCCCTTGGACGACCTGACGGGGGTCAGCTTGACCCTACATGAAGCTACTTCATCAGGGACTCCTCTTTTCCACTTCAGGGGAGAAGAAGAAACCAAAGTTTCTTGACGGGGAGGGACAGTGGATCTTCGCCGTGGGTCTGAAAATGTAGAGAAAAATTCTTCCAGGGGAATCCTGGGAGTTCCCGAAGGATAAGCAGGTGGGATACCTGCCGTAAAGGCTTGGGTTACTGCCCTAACCAAGGTTCCAAACTCAATATTTTGGAACAGAGAGATAACATTAAACTATGAATAAAAAACTCAAAATCATAATGTATTGATATAAAGAGAACAACAAACTATGAATAAAACATGATCTTGCAATTCACGGCTGTGGACCGATTGTGGCACTGTCGGAAAGCTACCCTATATAGAACGACAAAGAGGGACCCTACAAGGGAGCCTTATCTGACATCCAGGAGGAGTTAGAGGGAGGATGTGGAGCTGCAGTCTCCTTCCGAGCAACAGGAATCGACCGTGAACGGTGAACGATGGGGAGGAGACTTTCGTCTCTCAGGTGGAAGTTCCAGAGCTCGAGGAGGAGAAGGTCTTGCAGGCCTCTCTTCCCACAATCGACGATGCTCAAATCAGCGCTGGAGATCTAACGAACGTTGGCACCTATCGGGAGGCTGGTTCTTGGAGCCGATGTGCTATAGTAGCCCAGTCATGAACATCCGTCTGTTGGCGATCATCAGAGCGATCAGTGCATCGGCGAGAGGTGAGGAGCACACGTCTGGTGACGTTTACTTTCCTCTTTTGGAGAGCGACAGGAAAGAGACAGGTGTGCAGCCAAAGGCCCATCGACGAGCCCAGGGCAGGTACGCATGGCTGGCAGGGAAGGCACACACAAACTGAAAAGAAAAAACAAAAAAGTGATCAGTAATGGCTGTCCAAATTGGTGAGGAGGAGGAGCAGTAACAACCGTTCTCCCTCCGAGCCAAAAGCAAAGCAAAGTACAGTCGCAGGTGTGTAGTTGAGAGAGGAAGATACTAACGCCCCCATCCCTCCGCTAGCTAGCAGTATGGTTGGTTAACCCTCGCTGAATTCTATTGGCTTTTCCTTTCAGCTTTGCCGAAAGTAATACCCCTATATATCCCCCATAAATAGCGTTGGTTTGTATTCCAGTTACGGAACCATTGTCATTTGTTCCAGTGCAGCATACAAACCTTCTGTTCTTTACGTAGGAGACTCACCTCAAGGTGGGTTGAAGACCTCAAACCAACTGGCTGGCTACTGTCCCAGGATGACCTCATGTGCTTCATAAGAGCTCCTCAAGAGGCAGCCTGACACCTCGCTTTCCTCGTAGGATGACAGCCTGGGCAATCAGTGCTGGAAGGAGTAAAAGATTTCAATGGGAGGTGAATAGATAAGAATGCAGTAGGGGTGAGCCCATTCATAATCTATACATTGCCCGACTCCTTGTTTGAAGAACGGGGACATAATAGATATAACAAATTTCCAAGTAATTTGTATTTTTCCTAACAATACAAACATTGAGGTATTTATTAGGGATATAATTTTGGGGAAGCTGGAGGACTAGCCATAAGACTTTTAGCTAGGTGTAACTACCTCACCACTGGTTAGCGGGGGTGGAGGGGTAGCCTGCTACCCTGCTCACACACACCTGTGTTGTCTCGTCACTTTTGATTGCAAGCAGGACTTACAAGGGTACAAGTAATGGTGGGCCAAAGAGATTAAGGTTTGTATCGTTAGGAAAAATGCAAATTACTTTCAAATTTGTCATTTGTTCCGACATTAAATACAAACCCTTTTGCTCTTTATAAAGGAAGAATCACCCTTTAGGAGGGTGGAAGTCCAAACCAACTGGCTGGTGTTTGACCCAGGGTTTTTCCCTGTATGGAGAAACCCTGATACCCCACTAACATCTGTGCAAAACCTGTTTAGCTGCCTGAGCAATCTGAGTGATTGTGTGAAACTAGCAGTGTGATTAGTCTAGGTAAGATTTCTCAGAAACATAGGACTCTTCGAATCAACCATAGACGTTACCCAATCCCACCTCGCCAGGGGCTATGGGGATGCAACAAGCATTATTTCTATGTTTGGTAGCACAAGGAAATGGTTTTACCTGCAGACAGATCAGGCCAACTTGCCGAGGACCGTAGGTGCTGTTCCCCAAGAGAGGGGAAAATGAAAGAGAGGACCCAGTCATTCTTAACATTCATCCCAGACTAATCCTGGGTAACCTTTGCCTTTAACCATCTGCTACTTGTTCCTCAAGGAGCCTGAGGTATTTAAACCACTTGTTGTGCAGCCACCGCAGGGCCAATGGAATGGAGAACATCTCTATGTTCATGTGGGTCACGTCTTACAGGTAGTGGGCGGTGAAGGTATTCTGACACTTCCACATGGCCGCTTGTAAAACCTGCACCACAGAGTAGTTCTTTAACGCTAGGGACGTGCTGATGCCCATAACATCATGAGCTCTGGGTTGTCTCGTCTGCGGAGGAGGATCGGGATTCAGGGCCAGGTCAGTGACCCTGCGAATCAAAGCAGAGATGGTGTTTTTGGTGATCTTCCTCTTGACCTTCTCCGTGCCGACGAAGAGTGCCAACACTCGGGGGAGAGCTGCTGCTGTTCTCTTGAGAGAGTATCTCAAACTCCTCACTGGTCAAAGTAACAGCTGACCTTGATCATCGGTTACATTATGAAGACTCCCAATCCAGAAAGGCCTAAATCTAGGCTCTGCTACTCCCAGATTTTAAGTCTAGCCGATAAACTCAGAGACAAAGCCAAACACTACCTCCCCCCATCCCCTTGAGTGGGAGACGTCGTATGAAAGACTGTGAAATTTGCTAACTCTCTTGGCTAAGGCTAATGCAAATAGGAAAACTGTCTTCAGAGTCAGGTGGGGATCTGATGCCTGGCGTAATGGTTTGTAAGGGGCACACTTCAGGGATCAAAGGACAAGAACCACGTTCCATGGAGGTGGTAAAACTTCTGACTGAGGGCAGATAAGCTCAAAACTCTGTATGAGGAGAGAAAATTCCCACGAAGAGGAAATATTAACTACTTTCAGCCTTACTGAGAAGTAGCCTTTCAACGCCGAGACCGAGAGGAGTTTTTCTTCCCGAAGGGAGAGATACCCCTTTCCATGATACCAACCACAGAAGAAAGTCCACTTGGCCTGGTAGACTGAAGCGGAAGACCTTCGAAGGTATCCAGACATCCTTTTCACAACCTGTTGCAAAAAGCCTCTCTGAGGAAGGAGATGCTGGATAATCTCTAGGCGTGAAGTCACAGGGATACTACGGCTTTGTGAATGATGTTCACATGTGGTTGTCTGAGTAAATTGCGTTGTCGAGGGAGCTCTCTCGGAACCTTCGTCAGGATATGAAGAAGGTCCAGGAACCATTTGGCGTGATGATATAGTGGAGCTATGAGGGTCATTAACAGGTTCTTAGATGATCTGGTCTTCTTGAGAACCCTTCTCATCAGATAGAACAGGGGAAAGGTGTAAACGTCGATGTTGTCTCACCGTTGCTGGAATGCATTTTTCCAGAAAGCCTGAGGAACCAGAACTGGGGAGCAGTAGGGAGGGAGCCTATTGTTCAGGGATATTGCAAAGAGATCCACAGTTGGAGAACCTCACAAAGTTAGGACTGTTGGCTACTAGATCATTCAAAGACCACTTGAAGCCCATCATCCGAGTCACTCTGCTTAGATTGTCTGCAAGCACACTCCTCCAGCCTAGAATGAAGCAGGCTGATAGGAACAATGAGTTGTCTTCTGCCCATCTTAGCATCTCCACTACTAAATGGCAAAGGTGCTGCCTAAAGGTACTGCCTTGCTTGTTCACCTAAGTCACGACCGTCATGTTGTCAGTCATCAACACCACAGAATGACCCACCAGTAAATGATGGAACTGCTGTATGCCTAGAAAGGTTGCCCTCATATCTACGAGATTTATATACTGGAACCTTTTGGACTCTAACCAGAGCCTGGAGGCCATGTGGTGTAGTATGTGGGACACCACCTCCTTTTGACGCATCTGAAAAGAGCATCAACTCTAGGGGAAGAACGAGAAGGTCAACCCCTTGGCGGAGATTCTCGTCTTCTACCCACCACCTCAAGTCCTTCAGCTGCTCGGGTACCACGGGGACCAGCATATCCAGGAAGTCCTCGTCTTAAACCCACCTGGATTTGCTGCACAGAAGAGATCGAATCCAGAGGCGGATGTTCACAACTAGATAGACCAGGGATGACAGGGGACCTAAGAATGGGCCTACCACTTTCCTCAGCCTATGGATTTTGTAGTCTGATGGGAAGACTTTCTGCAGGCTGGTGCCGATGATCATTTCCAGGTAAACCAATCTTTGAAAGGAAAGCAGGGATGACTTCTCAAGATTTACCACGATCTCCAGATCTTGGCAAAAGACAAGGAGTCTATCTCGGTGTTGAACAGTTGCTATCAAGTCTGCTAGTATCAGCCAGTCATCCAGGTATCTTAGGAGGCAGATGCCAATCCTGTGGGCCCAGGTTAACATGAAGACCTGAGGGGCTGTTGAAAGACAAAAGCACAGCACCTAGAACTGGTATTACCTGTTGTCGTGTAAGATTCTTAGATATTTCCATGAAGATGGATGGACTGGGATCTGAAAGCATGCATCCTTGAGATCCAGTGTGCACGAGAAGTCTTGAAGTCTTACCGCTTGTCTGACTGTCTTTATGCTGTACGGAGTTTGTAGAACAAACGTGTTCAGAGCTGAGAGGTCAATGACAGGCCCCCACCCTCCAGACGCCTTTTTCACAAGAAAGAGTCGACTGAAGAATCCTATTGACACGTCGACGACCTCCTGGAGAGCGCCCTTCTCCGACATAGTCTGGATTTTAGCCTGGAGGGCCAGCTCCTTTACAGATCCCTTCATATTGGAGCTCAATGGAACTGGATTCTGAGTCAATAGAGGGAGAGATTGAGTGAAAGGGATGCAATACCCTCAATGAATCACAGAGATTGTCCAAGGATCCACCCCGTGCAGCAGCTGTAGAGGTTCACAGACTACGAACAGACATAAGACGCAGACTGCCTAGTGTCCGAATGCCGACCACAATCCACCTTTCCACTAAACAAAAACATGCCCAGAGATCTGGGCAAAAGGTAAGTCAAGAATGAACTGGGCACTGGGCACCACCCCTTGATTTTATACTGGGCAAGGGGACCCAGCTACAACCTTAGAATTTCTCCTCTTTTCTAGAGTTTACCATCCCTCTCTTGGATGTGCTAGGTAATGTATTTTAAATAAAAAAGAACCCAGTGTTTTTTTTTTTTATTTTAGTAGGTGTTTCTTAATTTCAAGTAATAATGACATGACAAAATTGGAGAGAATTCTTATTTTTTCCTAACGATACACACCTTTAGCTATTTATAGGGAAGATAAGAGGGAAGTAATGTTCGAGCTGGGTCCCTTTGCCCAGTATAAAATCAAGGGGTGGTGCCCAGTGCCCAGTTCATCCTTGATTGTTTACCTTTTACCCAAATTTATGATTATTCCACTGTTTTACCTTTTTGTGTAGTGAACGTTGGAGTGTGGTCGGCATTCGAACACTAGGCGGTCTGCGTGCTATATCTGGCCACAGTCTGCAAACCCCTGCAACAATGATATGCTGGAGAGTGTGGACACACTGGGGAGCACTGACGGGCTGGAGAGCGCTGGCACGCAGGAGAGTGCTGCTGCGCTGGAGAGAGCTGGCGTGCTGAAGAACACTGGAGAACTGGAGAGCGTTGGCGTGTAGGAGAGTGCTGGCGAGCTGGAGAGCACTGATGTTCTGGCGAGTGCTGTCGTACTGGCAAGCCCTGGCATGCTGGCGAGCTGGCAAACGCTGATGCGCTGGAGAAAGTGGACCCACTGAGGAGTACTGACACGTTGGAAAGTGCTGACGCGCTGGAGAGTCCTGGCGTGCAAGACAGTTCTGGCGAACTGGAAAGCGTTGACGTGCAGGACAGTGCTGGCGAGCTGGAGAGCGCTGTGAAGCAGGAGAGCACAGGCAAGCTGGAGATCGTTGACGCACAGGAGACAACTAGCAAACAACAGAGCCCTGACGTGCTGGTGAGTGCTATCGTGCTGGAGAGAGCTGACTCGCTGGCACGCTGGAGAGTACTGGTGCACGAGAGTACTGGTGCGCTGGAGAGCACCCGCGAGCAAAAGAGTGCTAAATCAAAGCTGGCAAGTGAGCAGGAGTGTGCTGCCGAGCTGGAGAAAGCAGGCGCTCAGGAGAGTATTGGCAAGTTAGAGAGCACCAATGCACAGGAGAGCGCTGCAGAACCGGAGAGTGGTAGTGCACCTAAATAACTTTCATAATTAATTAATTAATGCTATTTCAACCGGGAATGCCGTTCTACTAACTAAATAACACATGCCTAACGAACGACAGCGCCCATGGCGCCTCTGGTAACAGGCCTAGCTCCTAATCACAATAAATTACTCTAATTTCAATGTGAAACAGGAGCTAAAATATACACATTGTAAAGAATCAACACTCAACTTTCCAGAGGCAAAAGAAGCTGGAGATTGCATAATAATCCTTGCAGAATCGATCGAAAAAGTTAGAACAGGAAACACCACCGTGCAAATTCGCTACAGAATTAGGAATGTCCGCCATCTCGATACTCAATAGTAGTATGGGAAGTAGGGTATCCTTGATAACAGCTCCCCTTCCATAATTGCTACTCTTCCCCCTCAAAGCGAAAACGCTATTCAGGGTGAAGATCGCATGTATCATATCAAGATATACATCCCTGATATTATGCGATATCCTTGAGAGAAATTTCAAGGATATTAGCGCCAGGAGTTAGAATTCCGGAGACCTAAACGTAAATTCTCTGGGAATATCACTGTAGTACATATGTCCCTTTGGAAGCTGCTATTAGGAACCTTCCATCAGGACGACATGGCTTGAGCCCAAAAATCCCCCATAAATAGCGTTGGTTTGTATTCCAGTCACGGAACCATTGTCATTTGTTCCAGTGCAACATACAAACCTTCAGTTCTTCACATAGGAGACTCACCTTAAGGTGGGTTGAGAACCTCAAACCAACTGGCTGGCTACTGTCCCAGGATGACCTCATGTGCTTCATAGGAGCTCCTCAAGAGGCAGCCTGACACCTCGTTTTCCTCGTAGGATGACAGCCTGGGCAATCAGTGCTGGAAGGAGTAAAAGATTTCAATGGGAGGTGAATAGATAAGTACGCAGTAGGGGTGAGCCCACTCATAATCTATACATTGCCCGACTCCAACTTGTTTGAAGAACGGGGACATGATAAATATGAAAAAATTTCCAAGTAATTTGTATTTTTCCTAACAATATGACAAATTCGAAGATAATTTGTTTTTTTCCAAACCATACAAACCTTAGCTATTTACATAGGGTATTACTTTCGGCGTAGCTGAAATGGCGAGCCATTAGATTTTTAACGAGGGTTAACTACCCCCTTGCTAGTTAGCGAGGGGGTAGGGGAGGGGTAGCTTGCTACCCCTCCCCCCTCACACACCGGTGAACTGAACTGATTCACTTCGCTTAGAGGTAGGACTTCACGGGGGACAGGGCTAGCGGGCAAGTATGTGTAAATAGCTAAGGTTTGTATAGTTAGGAAAAATACAAATTATCTCCGAATTTGTCATTTGTTCCGTAACCGAAATACAAACCACGCTATTTACATAGGGTGACTTAATCCTTAGGTAGGGTGGTAAGTCCCAGCCTTACTGGCTTTGGCTTTGCTCGGGGACTCAGAATCCGAGTGTGTAGCACTCGAGATAAGGAGTCCCTGCACCTCGCAAGTTCCTTGCTCCACAAGGAACGAGCGGCCTACATAAGCTTGTGTGTGAAGGAATGAAGTGTGACTCGTCCTAGGAAGTCGACCTGAAGCCCTTTAGATGGAATTCTAGGCTAGGACGTTCCCAATACCACCTCGTCAGGGTATGGGGGACGGGACAGTATTATTTAATACTAGGAACACAAGGAAGCATGGTGTACCTGCAGTGGTTTGAGGTCAGCTATGCAGAGAACCCAGGATGCTGCTTTCCCCAAGAGAGGGGGGAGGATGAAGAAAAGAGTAAGGGCCAGGCATACTTTTTCATTCATGCAGACTAAAACCGGGTAACAATGCTCTCAACCTTCTGCTACTTGTCCATTAAGGAGCCTGAGGTTAGACTAGCTGTTGTGTAGCCACCACAGGGCCGAAAGAGAATGTATCGAGCCTCCTGTGGGTCACGTCCTGCAGGTAGTGGGCTGTGAAGGTCGTTTGACGCTTCCGGACCCCAGCCTGTAGAACCTGCGTCACTGAGAAGTTTCTCGTGGATGTCAGGGACGTAGCGATGCCTCTGACATCGTGTGCTCTAGGGCGACGTGACGGAGGAGGGTCTGGATTCAGGGAATGGTGGATGACCCTGCCAATCCAAGCTGAGATGGTGTTCTTCGTGACCCTCCTCTCCGTTCTTCCTGTGCTCACAAACAGGGCTTGCACTCGAGGACGAACTGCAGCTGTTCTCTTAAGATAGAGCCTCAGACTCCTTACTGGGCACAGTAGGGGATGGTCTGGGTCATCTGTTACAGAACTGAGACTCGAAATCCTGAAGGAGTCGAACCGTGGGTCCGGAACTCCAGGATTCTGAGTCTTAGCAACAAACTCAGGGACGAACCCGGACATTACCTCCCCCCATCCCCGTGAATGGGCGACGTCGTACAAGAGACCGTGAAGTTCACTGACTCGCTTGGCTGAGGCCAGAGCGAGCAGGAACATCGTCTTCCAAGTCAGGTGACGATCAGAAGCCTGGCGTAATGGTTCGAATGGAGGTCTCTTAAGAGCCCTGAGGACACGAACCACGTTCCATGGAGGAGGTCTCACTTCCGACTGAGGGCAGGTAAGCTCGTAGCTTCATATGAGTAGAGAAAGTTCCAGCGAGGAGGAAATGTCCGTTCCTTTCAGCCTGAAGGCCAGGCTTAAGGCTGAGCGACAGCCTTTCACCGCCGAGACCGAAAGGCGCATTTCTTCCCGCAATTACACAAGAAACTCCGCTATTGCTGGAATAGTGGCATCGAGAGGAGAGATACCCCTTCCACGACACCAACCACAGAAGACTCTCCACTTTGCCTGGTAGACCCCTGTAAATGACTTTCGCAGGTGTCAAGACATCCTCTCCGCAACTTGTTGCGAAAAGCCTCTCTCTGTGAGGAGATGCTGGATAGTCTCCAGGCGTGAAGCCAAAGCGATGCTACGGCTTTGTGGAAGATGTTGCAGTGTGGTTGCTTGAGTAGCTCGTGTCGTGGAGGAAGTTCTCCCAGGAGTTCTGTCAGGAGCTGCAGAAGGTCCGGGAACCACTCTGCATGATGCCATAGAGGAGCTATTAAGGTCATTGACAGGTTGACCGATAGTCTGGTCTTGTTGAGCACCCTTCTCATCAGACAGAACGGTGGGAAAGCGTAAACGTCGATGTTGTCCCACCGTTGTTGGAAGGCATCTTGCCAGAGTGCCTTGGGGTCCGGGACTGGGGAACAGTACAGCGGAAGATTGAAGTTCAAGGCTGTCGCGAACAGGTCCACCGTTGGGGAACCCCACAAAGTCAGGACTTTGTTGGCTACTAGAGGATCCAAAGACACTCACACTCGGTACTCACTATCTGCGATGCTCTGCTCAGACTGTCGGCGAGCACATTCCTCTTGCCCGGAATGAAGAGAGCCGATAGTGGAATCGAGTGGACTTCGGTCCATCTCAGTATCTCTACTGCAAGATGGGATAGCTGTTGTGAAAAGGTACCTCCCTGCTTGTTGATGTAAGCCACTACCGTGGTGTTGTCGCTCATGACCACCACGGAGTGACCCGCCAGGATCTGTTGGAATTGTTGAAGTGCCAGGAATACGGCCTTCATTTCTAGCAGATTTATGTGGAGGCACTTTTCTGATTCTGACCAGAGGCCTGAGGTTCTGTGGTTCAGAACGTGGGCCCCCCACCCTTCTTTTGAAGCGTCCGAGAACAGCATCAAATCCGGGGGGAGGACGAGAAGATCCACTCCCTTTCGGAGGTTTTCGTCTGTCACCCACCACTGAAGGTCCGTCCGTTCAGCAGGACCCATAGGGACCAGAATGTCCGGGGAATCGTGGCCTTGATTCCACCGGGACTTGAGCCGCCATTGCAGGGATCTCATCCTGAGGCAGCCATTTGGAACTAGACGGGCCAGGGAGGAAAGGTGACCTAGGAGACGTAAAAACGATTGGGCTGGAAGCTCTTCCCGTCTGAGGAAAGGATCTGCGACCCTCCTCAGCCTTGCTATCCTGTCGTCTGACGGAAAGGCTTTGTGGAGATTGGTGTCCAATATCATGCCTAGATATACCAAAAGCTCCTTGCCGTTGATGTGCATGCTCCTCTGACTTGAGGTCCACAGACCTGAGCATTCCCGACCGTCCAGGGTCGCACCCCAACCCAAATCCGACGCGTCTGAGAATAGTACGTGGTTTGGGTTCTGAACTGCTAGGAAAAGTCCCTCTCTCAGACTGATATTGTCGTTCCACCAATTCAGGCATGCCTTTACTGGTTCGGAGACCGGGATTGAGACCGTCTCTAACGTCTTGTCCTTCTTCCAGTGAAAGGCTAGATGGAACTGGAGAGGTCGAAGGTGTAGCCTTCCTAGCGAGACAAACTGCTCCAGGGATGATAGAGTTCCTACTAGACTCATCCAATTCCTGACTGAGCACCGTTCTCTCTTCAACATTAGTTGGACTTTGAGCAGGGCTTGCTCTATTCGGGTGGCAGACGGAAAAGCCCGAAAAACTGGACTGCGAATCTCCATCCCTAAATACAGTATAGTTTGGGATGGAATCAGCTGGGACTTTTCTAGGTTGACCAAAAGTCCCAATTCCTTGGTCAGATCCAATGTCCAATGAAGATCCTGCAGACAGCGATGACTGGACGAGGCTCTGAGAAGCCAGTCGTCCAAGTACAGGGAGGCTCGGATTCCCTATAAATGGAGGAATTTTGCTACATTCCTCATAAGCCTCGTAAACACGAGAGGAGCAGGACTTAGGCCAAAGCACAGGGCCCGAAACTGGTATACCACATTTTTTAAAATAAACCTCAGAAACGGTTGGGAATCTGGGTGTATAGGGATGTGGAAGTACGCGTCTCGTAGGTCGAGAGAGACCATCCAGTCTCCCTTTCTGACCGCTGCTAAGACTGATTTCGTGGTCTCCCTGGTGAACTTTGTTTTCGTAACAAAGACGTTGAGCGCACTGACGTCTAGCACCGGTCTCCAACCTCCTGTCTTCTTCGGGACTAGGAAGAGACGGTTGTAAAACCCCGGTGATTGAAGGTCCGAGACTTTCACCACCGCTCCCTTCTCTAGCAACAGAGACACTTCTAGGTTTAGGGCTTGTCTCTTTGACTCCTCTCGGTACCTGGGAGAGAGGTCGATGGGGGAAGTCGCTAGAGGAGGTTTGCGTACAAATGGAATTTTGTACCCCTCTCTGAGCAACCGAACAGACTGTTGGTCTGCACCCCTCTTCTCCCAGGCCTGCCAGAAGCTCTTCAATCTGGCTCCTACTGCTGTCTGAGGCTGTGGGCAGTCAGACTCTGCCACGTGAGGACTTGGCTCCTCTCTTCTTTCCTCTCTTTCCCTCGGCACGAGTACTTCCCCTGCTGGGAGCTCTGCCACGAAAGGGCGGGATAAATCTGGACGCCGGAGTGTCGATCCTGGGTCTAGCAGAAAAGGATGTAGAAGGAGTCCCCTTGCGAGCAGAGGACGCCACCAAGTCATGGGTGTCCTTCTGCACAAGTGAAGAAGCTATGTCCTTAACCAATTGTTGTGGAAACAAAAACTTTGATAAGGGAGCAAAGAGCAGTTCTGATCTCTGACAGGGAGTAACTCCTGCCGAAAGAAAAGAGCAAAGGGACTCTCGCTTCTTTAAGACTCCCGACGTAAAAGAGGAGGCAAGCTCATTGGAACCATCGCGGATGGCTTTATCCATACAGGACATTATCAGTAAGGCAACATCTCTCTCAGCCGATGAGATTTTCCTACTTAAGGCTCCCAAAGACCAGTCAAGGAAGTTGAAAACTTCAAAGGCTCTGTATACGCCTTTCAGCAGATGGTCAAGGTCCGAGGAGGACCAACTAATCTTCGAGCGTCTCATGGCTAGGCGTCGGGGAGAGTCTACGAGGCTTGAGAAGTCACCCTGGGTAGAGGCAGGGACTCCCAAGCCGAGAACTTCTCCCGCGGCATACCAGACGCTCGATCTAGACGAGAGCTTTGACGGAGGGAAGGCAAAGGCCGTCTTCCCCAAACTCCTCCTGGTATCCAACCAGTCGCCTAAAAGTCGTAAAGCTCTCTTGGAAGAGCGAGAGAGCACTAGCTTTGTAAAGGCTGGCATGTTAGCAGGTAAGCCTAGAGCAAACTCAGACGGTGGCGAACGAGGAGCAACAGTGACGAAGTGATCGGGAAAAAGCTCCTTGAAAATTAACATGACTTTCTTAAAGTCCATTGATGGAGGAACCGTTCTAGGTTCGTCTACATCCGAAGGATGATCATCATGATGAGGGTCAGCAACGTCCTCATCAGAAGGATCCTCATCCGACAACTGCTGAGTAACAAGCAAAGGGGTTGGCAATGCTTGACACGCAGAGTCCACACGCACTGGTGCATTAGTAGCAGTCCAGGACGCTACGTCATGTAACTGCTTATCAGCCTGACTGTCAACAACAACAGGAGCGGGAGGACGCTCGACGTCAACTCGAGACTGTTTTGACTGCCTAGACTGAGCAGTCAAAACAACTCTAGACTGCGGTGGTTGACGCTCAGCGTCAAAACAAGTCAACTCTGCTGGTTGGCGAACGTCCTGAACGTCAACAAGAGCATTAGGAAGTGGCTGAACGTCCATATGCGGCTGAAAGTCAACCCGCGACTGCATCGAGTGAGGCTCTACAAAGCGTGACTGACGTGACTTAGCTACGCCAACGTCAACAGGACGAGCAAAGGCTCGTTTTGGCGGCTGAAGGCCAGGATCTCGATGAGTTAAGCGGCGAGGATCATCGTGAACCTTATCGGCAGAATAGTCTTCCATAAGGGAGGCGAGCTTAATCTGCATGTCTTGCAGCACAACCCATTTAGGATCAACGGGAATGGGTGCGGTAAAAGACGGGGTTAACGTCTGAGACGGCACAACTTTGCCTACACCAAGACTCTCTGAGCCTGTGTAACGTTGCTGCTTAGGCGGCGAGCAGTCTTCCGATGACTGCAAAGGGTCAGAGCTGTCCCAATGGCTACAACCAGGACGCTGGACCTGTCCTGAAGGGACCGACTTTCGCTTAAGGGGCCTAGAAACCTTGCTCCACGGTTTCTTATGCGAAAAGCCTTCGGATGACGAGGAGAAAATGGTCTCTCTCGTCTTATGGTAGGGGCGATCTTGGTGAGACACGCCTGTTACCATAGAGGGAACGTCTGTTCGCTGATCAAGGCCTCTCGAACCCATAAGTCGTACGACATTACTTCTCCCCTGGGCTTGGGAGCTTGCAAGAGGTCTCGGACTAGGCGAACGACAGGCACGAACAGACGAACCCTCGGTCGCAACACTGACAACACTTTGCGGACTAATCACTTTCCCACGATTTTCCGCTGTGGCACTCTGACACTTTAGCTCTTTAACGTCAGCCATGAGTTGATTACGATCTGTTGCTAACGATTCAACTCTTTCACCCAAAGCATGAATGGCACGTAACATGTCTCGCATCGATGGTTCCTGAGTGCCAGTAGGGGGTTCAGGCACAACCACTACAGGGGAAGGATTAGGTTCAGGGGCATGTGGAGAGGAAAAATCTACTGATCTAGAGGAACTCCTCCTTACCCTATCTCTCTCTAGCTTACGAGAATACTTGTCGTATTCGAGCCAATCGAATTCCGAAAGGCCCACGCATTCCTCACACCGATCTCCTAATTGACAGGTTTTACCCCGACAATTAGAACACACAGTATGTGGGTCGAGAGAGGCCTTTGGAAGACGCCTATTGCCATCCCTAGCATTACACTTACGAAATCTAGGGGCTTGTGAAGCGTCAGCCATTTTGAATTAGTCAAAGAAAGTCCAAAAAAACAATCCAAGTCATCAACAATTAAATCTGTCCAATAAAGAGTTCAAGAGTTTAAGTTGAGGAAAAACACCTGCACTGCGAAAGCTCAAACCAAAATGAAGTACTTCACCAAATATGTTGAGAAAACTCCAGGTTATACAGCGAGTATTGGTACGTCTTGTCGTCAAGGTCGACAGAGAAGAATTGAGGCTTGTTTACATGCATGTGTGGTATCTGGCCGATCGCTCGCGAGTTTTTGTGTGTTTTTCTGTCGAGCCGCTGGAGCAGCAGCTATTATATATTCACCGGCTAAGTTAAATATTTAAAAAAAAAATTCATAATCGACTTATGATAAAATATAACAAATCTTAAAATTTGTATTTTTCCTATTCATAAAAACCTGAGTCCAATTTGGGAGATCACTTTGGCGCAAGCTAGAATCGGTTGCTGAAGTGGATAACGAGCATCGCAAAGCCCCTCCCCCTCCACAGATGCTTCTCTATTCAATCTTGCTGCTTCAACCCAGGACTCAGAGGGACGGTTTGTTCCCCCGCGACATACAAACCCTCGTCCTTTGCTTCTGGAGACTCATGGCCTCCTTGGATGGTCAGATGGCCCCTCAGAAACCCATGGAGGATTCTGTATCTTCCCTGAATGTCTTCAAGGCTTGTTCTGTGGAGAAGCAAAGCCGAGACACTATGACCACCTATAAGTTTATCGTGGGGATGACAAGCTGATAGGTCCCGGGACGTACATATTTCTGTTTTGTACCAAATCAAAGAGACACTTCCCCAAAATGACATATCAGCAAGAGTCCAACACCAGGAAAATGAGTAATGGGTTGGTATTAGATTCGCCATCTGAAAACTCACATGAAGAATGGGGAGATATACCTCTTTGGTTACACAGAAGTTTGAAGTGCTACTCACCAGCATCTTGTCTGACCAGCTTGCAGCACTTCAATCGCTGACCCCATGAGAGAGGCAGAGAAAGGAGGAGAAGAGCCAGTTATACTACATTCATTTCCAACTTCTGTTAAAAAGATACCATAGATGAGATGCAATCTGTCCTCATAAGGGAGCTGGGATTCCTACACAACGGTTTGAACAGCCACCACGGATCCAAGTATCAAGAACTCAATAGACTTGCGGATACATTCTCTCATGTAGAAGGATGTGAAGGTGGTCTGCCTTCCCTGACACCTGCCTTCCTCACCTGGCCCACTGACTGGTTTCTTTTGAAAGTAGGGAGAGTTGGGGCAATACCCCTGACTTCATCAGCCAGATAGTAAGCTCTCTGTTGAGGCTCACGAAGCCAGAAAGACACCGTGTTCCCTAACAGCTCTTTCTTAGATCTGGCAAACCCATCGAAGAGATTCCTACACTCCGGCCTGAGGAGTGGGGTTCTCTTCATACAACACCCAAGAGACCTTACCGAATACAAGATCCTCTCGTCTTCCTCACCGCCTGACACCTCCGGGGGGGAGGGGATGGAGGATTCACACCTGGGGTCCTATGCTGCCAGATTCTTTATCTTTGCCACAGAGTTGGGCACAAAACTAAAGGAGACCTCCTTGGCTACGTAAGAAATACCGTGCAACTCGCTCGCTCCCTTAGTCGACAGTAAGGATGGTAGGAAGAATGTCTTGAGATCCTATCCCTTTCTGATTCAGTCCTCTTCAAAGGTTCGAATGGGGTACGCGTAAGAAACCTGATTACTAGGGTCGCATCCCACTACAGGGGCCTAAGATCCCAGGGTGGGCAACATTGTTTGAAGCTCCTCACGAGCATTGACAGCTCCTAAAAAGCCAAGAG
The DNA here is from genome assembly GCF_036898095.1 of Palaemon carinicauda. Lineage (NCBI taxonomy): Eukaryota > Metazoa > Arthropoda > Malacostraca > Decapoda > Palaemonidae > Palaemon > Palaemon carinicauda. The sequence goes on from NC_090767.1 coordinate 26,195,214, forward strand.
GATTTTATCTTCCAGTGGATACACCACACTCTAGGCCTAGAGGTAACCTTTGATGGCTGCAACCAAGAGATGTTTTTCCCGATGAAGGAAGACGAAGAAATCCCTTTCTACGACACCAATCACAGGATATGGCCCACTTAGCCTGGTACACAGATGCAGTGGACCTCTGGAGATAACTAGACATCTCATGTGTAATGCCTTGTGAAAAGCCTTTCGTTTAAAGGAGATACTCAACAGTGAAGAGATAAAGACTCCAAGGGCAAGTGGTAACTGCGCAGGTGCGGCTGACAAAGAAGAGGTGGCCATAAGGATAGTTCTCTTGGGACCTCAACCAGAAGAGCCGGCAGATCGGGATACCACTCGGACTGTGGCCATCTGGGAGCCACCAAGGTCATTCCGATTCCTGTCATAATCAACACCCTGTTGATTACTGGCCAAATCAGGGTGAATGGGGGAAAGGTGTAAATGTCCATGTGATCGCAGAGGTGTTGCCAGGCTTCTTCAAACACTGCCCAAGGATTGCAAACAGGTTGATCCCCAGTGAACCCCACAGGGCAAGAAGCCTTTCGTCCATGAAAGGCTGTAGAGACCACTCTGCTCCTGCAGCCTGGCCCTGATGGCTGAATGTGTGGACTAGGTCATTCATCTTACCCAGAATGCACCTTGCTGAAAATGCTACAGGGTGAAACCCTGCCCAAATAAGCATCTGCTTCACAAACTTGCCGAGGGGAGCGCTAGAACATGCCTTCTCACTTGCTGATGTAGGCCATTACAGCGACTACCAAGTGCTTCCTCAAACTTTCTTGGAACACTTGCAGACAGAGGAAAGACACTCGCATCTCGAGGACGTTGATGTGCAGATGCCTGTATTCCTTGGACCACACTCCTGATACAAAAACAGATGAAGATTCGGACTTAAGAAGTCATGTGGGACTTCCTGATAAGGATTGTTCTTGTCGAGCCACCAGGCAAGATCGTTTCGGACTTCCTGTGATACCGGCACAAGATGTAACGGGAGATGATTGCTTGCTACCCAGTGATACTTCAGGCACCACAGAAGGGAACTCTGGTGGAGAAACCCTAGAGGAATAAGCTTCTCTTACATAGACTGATGTCTGAGATGTTGCCAATGTTAAACTGGAGCAACTGTCTTTGACAGGAACAGTCGTGCAACCTCCCCAAGCTTGCCGATGCCATCGTCTATGGGAAAATGTCTGCTGCTGCTAAGTCTATCAGCATGCCCAGGTACTTCACACCCTCTACTTGGGTATATTTTAACTTTTCCCAGTTTACCGCAATCCCCAGATCGTGGCAAAGTGCAAAAAGTCGATCTCGATTCTGAAGCAACTGTCTCTTTGAAGAGGCCAGGATCAACCAGTCGTTGAGATACATCAGCAGTCTCATCTTTCACGAGTGGGCCCAAGCGGCTACCACAATGTACACCAGAGTGAACCCCTGAGGAGCCACACATAGTCTGAGACACCATACCGTTGAGGGGGAAGTGGAGGTACTTCCAAGAAGTCTGATGAACAGGCAGTTGAAAGTATGCATCTTTCAGATCTATGGAAAGCCTGAAATCTTCCTCTCTGATGGAAGACAGCACAGACCTTACTTTTTCCATCCTGAACTTAAGTGACCGTCAACTCAGCACTCAATAAGGACGTACCTTCAGCCTTGAGTCTCTATAAAGGGAGGGCCCCCTTCAGAGTGGAAACTCCGGCTAAGACGTGGCATTCTTTGGCATAAAAAAAAACTTCCGTAGCAAGATCCTGTTACCTTGTTGGACCTGCTTGAACCAAACAAATTTCCAGATCCACAGATCTGACTATCCACCTGGTCCAACGCAAGGTCAACCAGGGCTTCGATTCAAGAGGGCCACCGAAATGCCGATAGACAACCGATGTCCTCCCCGCTGGTGGAACCACCGTACCCTCCCCCAAGATGTTACATTCACGATGAGTGCCATGACCTCCAGAGAAGAACTCTCCAACTCAGGGTAGGCAGCCTCCGTGGGCATCAAACCGCAGGCCAACATCCCCACGACCTCCTGCCCTGGAGTACTGTCGTCCGCTGCAGCGAATGAAGGCGATGCCACATGCTACGGAGTCCGCTTCTTCTCATGATTACATTTATTCCGTCCCAAGGACAAAACCAGGCGCATAATTTGGAGAAGAAAAAGGCCCGGCATGCCCAGGGCCATGGAAGGAGAACTCCGGCACAAGACAGCGTGGCGTTAGACTCGGCACACAGTAAACCCAGCACCACAGGTCAGGGTTGAAGGACACGAAAGGGCACAATAACAAGAGCCCTTCGACCCACATTCTCCACCTACTAGAGAGCACAAGCCCTCTAACATGGCATCAAATGGTGCCACCTTCTCTTCCCAAAGTAAGTCCATGCATAAGCAGGAAGCCGCAACAACTTTCTCATCATGCCTGAAACAGACCGAGAGAAAAGCTCCCATCTGTTCCGGCCGACTGCCGGAGTAGACGGATCAGCAAAGGCTACCCGGCCCTCTGGCCTCGCTACTGGGATTGCTGGAGTGACAGGGGTTGACAGCATAACCCACCAGGGCACAGCTACTGGGCTACCAGAATGGCCAGTAGCAGAACGTAAGCAAGACTCTGGTCCCTGGCTCTGCGGGAACCCCACGGGTACCATCCACCTATGCCGAGAGAGAGGTGGTGTCCTCGGGAACCAAGTCCCCACGACTACAGCTGGCTTTCCTGGACTTTTGTTACCCCTTCCATAGCAAAGTGGAACAGTCAGGAAATGAATTATCCAAAGGAATAAATAAAAAAGATAGTCAACAGCAGCAAAGAGGTAAGAACAGCAGCATCTACATCCACCCTTGATGTGGCCAAAGCCAAATTGACCTTGACATAGTCAGACGAGCGAGTGAGTGAGTTCCCTTACCAGTCTGTTATTACCAAACTGAGTTGTTAATGATCCAATAGAGATCTCACCTTTGGCAGAGACAATACTTTTGATGGAAAAGATGAAAGGTTTGTATAACCTCAAGAACAATATGCCTCATGTAACATACCACAAAATGAACAGATGTTCTCATGCAATGAACTCCTTAACTTGCAGAGACAATTAGCGCATGAGTGTAGGCTGTAAGGTAGGTACGTATTGTAAAGGACAAATTTGGAAATAATTCCTATTTATTATTATTATTATTACTAGCCAAGCTACAACCCTAATTGGAAAAGCAAGATGCTATAAGCCCAAGGGCTCCAACAGGGAAAAATAGCCCAGTGAGGAAAGGAAATAAGGAAATAAATAAATGATGAGAATAAATTAACAATATATCATTCTAAAAACAGTAACAGCGTCAAAACAGATATGTCCTATATAAACTATTAACAACGTCAAAAAATGTTATTTTCCTTAGTAAAATAAATTTTTGAATATACTTACCCGATGATCATGTAGCTGCAACTCTGTTGCCCGACAGAAAAAACCTACGGTCGGGATACGCCAGCGATCGCTATACAGGTGGGGGTGTACAACAACAGCGCCATCTGTCGAGTAGGTACTCAGGTACTTCTTGTCAACAAGAACCAATTTTCTCCTCGGTCCACTGGGTCTCTATGGGGAGGAAGGGAGGGTCCTTAAATTCATGATCATCGGGTAAGTATATTCAAAAATTTATTTTACTAAGGAAAATAACATTTTTCAATATTAATCTTACCCGATGATCATGTAGCTGATTCACACCCAGGGGGGTGGGTGGAGACCAGCATACATGTTAACATAAGAAGCTAAGTATCCCGTATTTCATTTTAGCAGTTATTCAAAATAACAAACATAAAATAAATAAGTACCTGGTAAGGAAGACGACTTGAACAATTACTCTGCCTTTTTAAGTACGTCTTCCTTACTGAGCCTCGCGATCCTCATAGGATGCTGAGCGACTCCTAGGAGCTGAAGTATGAAGGGTTGCAACCCATACTAAAGGTCCTCATCAAAACCTCTAATCTAGGCGCTTCTCAAGAAATGATTTTGACCACCCGCCAAATCAAGTAGGATGCGAAAGGCTTCTTAGCCTTCCGGACAACCCAAAAATATTTCAAGAGAAAGATTAAAAAGGTTCTGGAATTAGGGAATTGTAGTGGTGGAGCCCCCACCACTACTGCACTCGCTGCTACGAATGGTCCCAGAGTGTAGCAGTTCTCGTAAAGAGACTGGACATTCTTAAGATAAAAGACGCGAACACTGATTTGCTTTTCCAATAGGTTGCGTCGAATATACTTTGCAGAGATCTATTTTGTTCAAAGGCCACGGAAGTTGTGACAGCTCTAACTTCGTGTGTCCTTACCTTCAGCCAAGCTTGGTCTTCCTCATTCAGAAGGGAATGAGCTTCTCGTATTAACAGTCTGATAAAATAGGATAAAGAATTCTCTGACATAGGCAAAGATGGATTCTTAACTGAACACCATAAAGCTTCAGACGGGCCTCGTAAAGGTTTTTAAAATAGAACTTAAGAGCTCTTACAGGACATAATACTCTTTCTAGTTCATTTCCAACCATACGATAAGTTTGGAATATCGAACGATATTGGTCAAGGCCGAGAAGGCAGCTCGTGTTTGGCTAGAAAACCAAGTTGTAGAACATGTAGCCGTTTCGGATGAGAATCCGATGTTCTTGCTGAAGGCATGAATCTCACTGACTCTTTTAGCTGTGGTTAAGCATATCAGGAAAAGAGTCTTAAAGGTGAGATCTTCCAGGGAGGCTGATTGAAGTGGTTCGAACCTGTCTGACATAAGGAATCTTAGAACCACGTCTAAATTCCAACCAGGTGTAACCAAACGACGCTCCTTCGTGGTCTCAAAAGACTTAAGGAGGTCCTGTAGATCTTTATTGTTGGAAAGATCTAAGCCTCTGTGACGGAAGACTGATGCCAACATGCTTCTGTAACCCTTGATAGTGGGAGCTGAAAGAGATCGTTCTTTCCTCAGATATAAGAGGAAGTCAGCTATTTGAGTTACAGAGGTACTGGTCGAGGAAACGGATACTGACTTGCACCAGTTTCGGAAGATTTCCCACTTCGATTGGTAGACTCTAAGGGTGGATGTTCTCCTTGCTCTAGCAATCGCTCTGGTTGCCTCCTTCGAAAAATCTCTAGTTCTCGAGAGTCTTTCGATATTCAGAAGGCAGTCAGACGAAGAGCGTGGAAGCCTTGGAGTACCTTCTTTACGCGTGGCAGACGTAGCAGGTCCACCCTTAGGGGAAGTGTTCTGGGAACGTCTACTAGCCATCGAAGTACCTCGGTGAGTTATTCTCTCGCGGGCCAGAGGGAAGCAACTAGCGTCAACTTTGTCCCCTCGTGAGAGGCGAACTTCTGCAGTACCTTGTTGACAATCTAGAACGGAGGGAATGCATATAGATCTAGATGTGACCAATCTAGTAGAAAGGCATCTATAAGAACTACTGCTGGGTCCGGGATAGGTGAGCAAAGTATTGGGAGCCTCTAGGTCATCGAGGTTGTGAAGAGATCTATGGTTGGCTGGCCCCAGGTGGCCCAAAGTCTCTTGCATACATCCTTGTGGAGGGTCCAATATGTTGGAATTATTTGTCCCTTCCTACTGAGACAATCTGCTATGACATTCAAGTTGCCTTGGATGAACCTCGTTACTAGTGAAAAGTCTAGACCTGTTGAACAGGAGAGGAGGTCTCTTGCGAACTCGTACCATGTCAGAGAGTAGGTCCCTCCTTGCTTGGAGATGTACGTCAAAGCAGGGTGTTGACCGTGTTCACCTCCACCACTTTGCCTTGAAGGAGAGACCTGAAGCTTTTCCAGGTCAGACGTACTGCCAGAAGCTTCTTGCAGTTGAAATGCATTGTCCTTTGACTCGAGTTCCATAATCCCGAGCATTCCCTACCGCCTAATGTCGCACCCCAGCCTACGTCCGATGCGTCCGAGAAGAGAACGTGGTTGGGAGTCTGAACAGTCAGGGGAAGACCCTTTCAAAGGTTGATAAAGTCCTTTCACCAAGTCAGACCAGACTTTATCTTACCGGAAACCGGGATCAAGACCGCTTCTAGCGTCTAGTCCTTTTCCAGTGAAAAGCTAGATGATACAGAAGAGGACGGAGGTGTAGTCTTCCAAGTGACACAAATAGAACCACGGATGACAGTGTCCTAACCAGACTCATCCACAGCCTGACAGGGCAGTGTTCCTTCTTCAGTATCGTCTGGATGGATAGCAGGGCTGGGGGTTGATCGTCTTGTTCAGCAATGTCCTCATCAGAGGGTTCCTCATTCGAAACTGATGAGGAAACGGCAACGGAGTGGGCAACGTCTGACTCGCTGAATCCGGTCGCACTGGTGGATGCGTGACGGAGCCGGACACAAGATCATGGTACTGCTGCACAGTCTGTGAACTGTCAACCATGGGGACGCGAGGAAGTACAGCGTCAACCCGAAACTGAGTAGACTGTCTGGGTTGTGCAGTCAACCCCCTACAGGGTTGCTGAGGTTGCCGCACTGCGTCACAACAAGTCATCTCTGCTGGTTGTTGAACGTCTTCCTAGTGACACACTGAACATCCACAACCACCTCCTTAACGTCAACGTGCGACTGGCAACCCACACTGGGTCGCACCGGTGGAGGAACCATCTCAACTGGCGGACGTGAGTAGGATACCTCAGCGTCAACAGGGCGTACAACCAACCGGTAGGAAGGTTGTTGGCTAGAAGGTTCTTCTCCGTAAAAAATCCTCTAACAAGGACACAAGCTTGGATTGCATGTCTTGCAACAAAGCCCATTAGGGTCTATGGGAGCAGGTGTGGCAACAGACGGGGTTAGCGACTGAAGCGGAACCATTTACCATCCCTGGAAGCCTTGTTATGCTTTAATTAAAGTCCATAGGAGGCTAAGCAGCTTAAGGCTCCTCTCCAAATGACAGAGTCCTCAAAGGAATATCAGAAGGAGGGAGAACAGCACTTTCTCATCTATAGGAACCATGTCCGATAAAAGCTAGGTTATCTCAGTGAGGGTCTCACTGGTGCAAAAGCAGCAGACCAGAAGGCAACGTTATGTAACTGCTTGACAGTCTGTGAACTGTCAAAAACTGAACTGTCAACCACAACAGGTGCGTGAGGACATACAGCACTGGTGCATTAGTAGCAGACCAGAAGGCAACGTCATGTAACTGCTTGACAGTCTGTGAGCTGGCAACAACCAAAGCTGTGTGGGGAAGCCTCAACTCCTGACTGACTAGTCTGCTGCGGGTGAGTGGCGGTAACCACAATGGGTTGCGGAGGCTGACACACCGTGTCAAAACACGGCAGCTTGTGGTAGCTCACGCACGGCAACGGAGTGCTCCGTGTGTCTGTGGGAGTCAGCATACGTCTGGCAGGGCCGACTGCGCATGGGTGGAGGAGCTCTCACAACAAGAGTGTGGGAGCAGGCAGCCATGCTGGGCGCACAACCGTGGCAGGTTGTAGGCAAACGGGTGCATCGTCAACCTTCTCCGCAGTCGGAGTGTGGGAGCAGGCAACAACCAAAGCGGAGTGGTGGTGCGTGGTGGGGACTGCCGTGGGTTGCGGAAACTAACGCATCGCGTCAAAACACGGCAGCTTGACTCCACCTTCCAACTGCTGATGCGGTAGCTCACGCATGTTAACGGAGGGAGCCGCACGTCGGCTAACGTTAACATGCGTCTGGCAGGGTCGATTGCGCATCGGAGGTGGAGCTCTTCGCAGCCGGAGTGTGGGAGCAGGCAGCCTCAGCGTGAGCTGGGCGCACAACAGTGGCAGGTTGTAGGCTAACGAGAGCAGAGTCAACCTTCTCCGCACGAAACTCCTGCATAACCGCAGCTAACTGAGTCTGCATAGACTGCAGTAAAGACCACTTAGGGTCTACAAAAAACGGCAACAGACGGAGCTACTGTCCGTCGTGACTGAGGGTCTAAAACAGCTGGTGCGGCAACAGACGGAGTTACTGCCTGTTGCGGTACCACCTTGCCTCTCTTGGGAGGTGTGCAGTCGTCGGATGACTGCAGCGAGTCCGAACTGACCCAGTGGCTACACCTAGGCCGTTGGACTTGCGCGGAAGGGACCGACTTGCACTTAAAAGCTGCAAGATTTGGTCCATGGTTTCTTACGAGAAACCTCTTCCGCAGACGAGGAATAAATGGGCTCTCTCGTCTTTGTGTGGGTGGGGCGATCTCACGTCGGCAAACGTTTGTAGATACGCCCGAAACCACGGAGGGAAAAACGTCTGTTCGTCGATCAAGGCCTGTGGAACCCATAAGTCGTTCGACATTACTTCTCCCCTGGGCTTGGGAGCTTGTAAGAGGTCCCGGACTAGGTGAACAACTGGCACGAACAGACGAACCCTCGGACGCAACACTGTAACACTTTGCGCATATCACTTTATCACTTTTGATTTTCTGTTTGCACTTATTTCACTGAAATCGAAACTTTAACTGATTTCTACCTGAAACACGCAATCCTATCCTTCATTAAAAGGTAGTAATTGCGAAAACAGTTTTACAATGCAACAGAAAAACATAAATAAAGATAAAGAATTCAGTGGCTGGAAAAGAGACTAAACACTAGAACAAATAAACTACGTTTACAATCTCTCACCGCATAAAGCCTGGGAACAAGAATAAAACTCTAGAAACGTTTTACCTTCTTCCCCTACAGCGACTAGGGAGAAGAGTAAAAAACGAGAACAACGTTACCCGCTTGAACGAAACGTTTATTCTCCTCTCTCTCCCTCCGTCTCTATCTCTCTCTCTCTTCTCTCTTGATTTAGCACCTGAGAGAAGAGCCCAATTATATATCGTTAAAACATGTTATTTGCTAAAGGAAAAAACTGAAAGGTTTCCCAAATAAAAAGTTCCTTTATTTAGAATTTAAACTCTTTAAGCTAAGAAAGAATGAACGAAACGCTAGAATCGGTTTACTCTTACTGCAAAGTGAAACCGTGATACACTCTCTCTCTATCGTAACGATAGAGCGCAAGTTGAACGTTCTGAACGTCAACAACTGCGGAGACTAAAAACTAAACGTTAGTTCATCTTTGAAAACAGTACGAGACTATCAAAGAAATTCTTCCATAAAACATTAAAATTAAAAAAGTATTAAATTCTTTAAAGGTTAAATACGATATAACGGGCTCAATGTTAATTAACTTCGGTTCCAAGTTAGGACCGCCTACTATTAGGAAAGGTCGCATATAAACAAACATAAAAATTTATTTTTTTATAAGTTTATAATAATTGAAAAGTTAACCGAAGAGGCCTAAAAAGGCGGAGAGATATAAAATAAATGGATCTATAACGTGTTAAGCAAAATTACCAAAAACCTAAACACACTTCCGTCTAAGGGAAGGGTCGGCCATTTAAAAGTGAAAGAGAGTCCATACTCTCTTCGTCACCATAATTAAATCTATCGAAAACGAATTCAAGTTTGAAATGAAGATAAAACCCCTGCATAGCGAAAGCTCAAAACTGGAATAGTGTACTTCACCAAATCGTTGTGAAAACAAATCCAGTTAGGGACGGCGTATTTAGTAGGTCCTGCCATTGGCACGACAGAGGAAAAATTGGTTCTTGTTGACAAGAAGTACCTGAGTACCTACTCGACAGATGGCGCTGTTGTTGTACACCCCCACCTGTATAGCGATCGCTGGCGTATCCTGACCGTAGGTTTTTTCTGTCGGGCAACAGAGTTGCAGCTACATGATCATCGGGTAAGTATATTGAAAACAGATATGTCATATATAAACTATAAAAAGACTATACAAACACTGAGCTCTTTACAGTGGATACTAGTTCAGCGAATGCTGAAAACTAGCCAAAAAACTTTTTAGCCAGGTACAGTACAGTAAAACTACCCACCACTAGTTAGTGGGGGGGGGGTGGTAGCAGGGGTGGATTAGTCGCCCTGCTCACACACTCACTAGTTAAGTAACGTCACTTTTTAATTGCAGGCAGGACTTTCCGGATGTGTGAACAGGTGAGGGGATACTCTAAGAATGTCCTCTTGGAGAACTTCCATTCTTCCACTTATAAAATCTTGCACATGCACAGGAGAGAGTGAGAGCAGAAAAGGGAGCGTGCAAGGAGTAAACACACATAGTTGAGGGCAAGCTCCTGTAGGAGTGCAAGCGTGCACAGTAGCTTGTAGTGGGCGCGAATCCCAGCCTCGGGTGAATGGACGAGGGTGCGCTCATGTTCATTGTCTTCTCTCTGTCTTTGGTGAAGGAAAAAGAAAAAGTAAGCATTATGTAAGTAACTCCAATTGATCAGTCTTCTTGAACTTCCTAGTTCATAGATGGAAAATGAAGGTTGGGGACCCTTCATCCCGACCTACAGAGAGAAGAGACGAAGGAGAGAGATTGAGGCAAAAGAGGAGGAGAAACTTGCAGCTCTCCTTGAAGGGTTGTTCAGGCTGACGACGATGCTCCAGCTGGGGAGGAAAAAAAAAAACCACAACAACAACAGCAACAACGGCACAATCAGGTAAACGTTCAGGAATGGGAAGACAGAAAAGGAAAGAAGTTGGCAGCAAAAACTTTTTCCTTTAACGGATCACATCGATACTAATGACTTCCAATATTCTTAGGATTACGTTGTCAAAGAAAAGAAAAACTGTCTAGAGGGAACAACAAAGTGGAATCAGCCGAATAAACCGACAACTAATACTGCTACAGTTATCAAGAAACTGCTAAACGTTTCTTTTTCCAGAAAACCCTCGCAGAATACGATTGTCCAACCAATTATCTAGAGGATTAAAACAGCCAGTAGAGAGCCCCAGAACCAATTATCATTATTATTACTAGCTAAGCTACAACCCTAGTTGGAAAAGCATGATGCTATAAGCCCAAGGCCTTCAACAAGAAAAAGTAGCCCAGTAAGGAAAGGAAATAGATAAACTACAAGAGAAGTAATAAACAATCAAAGTAAAATACTTTAAGAACAGTAACAACATTAAATTAGATCTCTCATGAATAACCTATGAAAACTTCAAAACAACATAAGGAAGAGAAATAAAATAGAATAGTATGCTGGAGTGTACCCTCAAGCAAGAGAACTCTAACTCAAAATAGTGGAAGACCATGGTAAGGAGACAGTAGCACTACCCAAGACTAGAGAACAATGGTTTGATTTTGGAGTGTCCTTCACCCTAGAAGAGCTGCTTACCATGAGTAAAGAGTCTCTTCTAACTTTACAGAGTGGAAAGTATCCCGTGATTAACTAAAGCTATTGTAAACAAAGTGAGAGCCCCAAGTGGCGTATGTCAGGTTGGTAGGGTCTCCTTGCCAATAGGCAGTAACTAGCGCCACCTCGGTAAAGTTCTAAAAGTTCTGAAAGCACATTCCTATCAAAGAAATAGGGTTTGCAGTTGTGTAGGAACAAATACTCGGTCAATTTGCATTTCATTTTGCACTTATTTAAATCATTTCTCATTTCTTACTTTTGAAAGTTCTCCAGTCTTAAGTTATAAGTAAACATCTGTTACCAAATAGACTTAAACACTTCTAAACATCGGTACTTACTTTTCCTGCTCCTCGTAGTATTCCCGTTTGTCTGCCACGCTCGTTGCGGCCATGGCTAAAGTCTCCGCTTCTGACGGCACAAGAACTTCCCCTCGGGTAAAGAATGATCTTTCCGAGGCGAGAATTTAGGAGTGCGGATAACGGAATCACTCTGGCTTAATTCTCCCTTATCTGGAAAGACACAATCATGAACAATAGGAATATTATCATCGGTTATTATTTTCATAAATATTTTGTAACATTAACATGCGATGAGAAGTGCCATTTACCCTAATCTTTACTGTTATATAAGCAACACTATAATGTGTTTTCCTACCTGTAATACAATTCAGAATTACTGTATATATACATTACAGAACTGGAAAAATGAGTACTGTAATACAATATTCCTAATGATTTTAATTAAGGGCTCCTTGTTTATTTAATGGAACTTTGGACAATTTTAACGGAAATACTTGAGGAAAACCATATTTTTCAAATTATAGAAATTTTAAAACTAGGATCTTTGAAGTTGGTTAGAATGGACTCTGTGTAAAATTAGTAAAATTATTGATCCAGTCAGAAAATCATTTTATTTCATTCTTTACTGTCCTGATCTCAGCGACGAGAGAAGGAAAATGATACAACTACAGAAGAGGAAAAGGAAAAGAGGAGGAAAAGAAGAAGATATTAGGAAACGTTCTGTTCAAGCTAGAAGGAATAGAGGAAGGAAAAGAACATATATACCAGATGTGAGAAAAAAAAGAGAGAAGAAAATAACAACTAGAATAGAGAAGACAACTAAGGAGGTGCCGATGGAAAGGCAAACCCCTCTATCCAGCAAAGAACGGAATGGATAGAAAATACTACAGGTTTTCCAGTAGTAAATAATGTGCTCCGTCCGAAACTGACGTTCATTGTTAAATTGCATAAGTAATGACTAAAAAAACCCTTATTTAATAAGGGAAACAGGTCCACATATAAAGAGGGAAATAGGAGCCTTTGTATATCAGCGGCCAGTTCCTCCCACGTGCATAGAAAATGGGAATTTTCTTCCCATTTTCTAGTCGTTCGTAAGATGTGGACGTTGTACAATATAAACTGCGTTCATTTTTCTGCAGAACATCTACACGAGAACACCACATAACCTAACCTACAAGCCATGTCCTTACCTACTTAAGGGAGGGCTAACGACCCCTGCGAACCCCCTTAATACCGTCATTATACATACACGTCGGGAATCAAACACAAGAGCACCACATAAACCGAGGTTCCGCAACCTAACCTAACCTAGGAGCCATGTTTTTACCTACTTACCTATGGGGGAGGTTGTGACCCCCTTAGGACTCTAATATCCTCAGTTTATAATAATACCGAGGCATCACTAAATATCCTATTTCATAAATTGTAAATCTATCTTCATAATGTCATATTTCAAAGATATAAAATATTTTCCTCATAAATAAAATTGATTCATTATTATTATTACTAGCTAAGCTACAACCCTAGTTGGAAAATCAGGATGCTATAAGCCCTATAGGAGCTCCATCAGTGAAAAATAGCCCAGTGAGGAAAGGAAACAAGGAAAATAATAACAGACGTTTAAGAACAATAACAATAAAATAATTCTTTCGTATATAAACTATAAAAACTTCAAAATGACGAGAGGAAAAGAAACAAGATAAAATAGTAAAAAGTCGTAACAAATATGTACAGTTGCCTTCACTACTTCCGGTACACTTCACGACAAGCTAAGGAGACGTCAATGTGCCGTAATTAGTGACGCCAACTGTACATAGCTTAAACTAGCCTTGTTTCGACTAACATCACCAGCTCACATATAGTAGAAGGATGTGGTCTAAATCACGATCACTTTAGACATAACAATTACATAGAATAACGTTAAAACTGACCTGTACCAGGATGTTACAGCCATGAAATGACGTACAGGAGTTTTCCCGTTACTGTAACGATACAGGAAGTTACAGGAAAGTGACGTAATTCGTTAAAATAGGCTTCGTACCGTTATCGCATTTCGCCGAGTCACTCTGATTACTGTTATTGTTTCTCAGCTGATCGCTGGCGTTCCAGCGAGTGAAACGAGCAGTGTTCTTTTTCACTATTTCTTCTAATTAATATATATTTTGTAATGCTTTCAATAAAATTATACATTTTAATTTATAATTAATATTAATGCTTATTTTTGGCTATCAATTTCACATATATTATGTTATTTACGCTTATCATTTTAACGAGATAAAACTGTTCTTTTTAAATAAATCTTCTAATTATTATATATTTTGATATTATTTCAATACAATTATATTTAATAACATCTAATTAATATCATTTCTTGTTTTTAGCTATTAATTTCACTTATATTATGTTTATTTAGGCTTATTTTTAAGGGTAGAACTGATGTTCCACCGAGTTAGCAAGCAATAAGTGTTCTTTTTAATGATTTCTTCCAATAAATATATATTTTATAATGCTTTCAATAAAATTATATATTTTAATATCTAATTAATATTAATACTTTATTTTTATTATGAGTTTCACATATATATTGTTTATTTAAGCTTATTGTATAAGGATGGGCTTGCTTGCATTCCAGAAAGTTAACGAGCTGGAAGTGTTATTTTTAATTTCTTTCAATAGATATATTCAATTTGTGATTCTCTCAATAAACTTACATCCTATATGATCCAATTAATATATATGTTTGTTTTTATCGTCATATTTATAGAAAATGACTTCATTAGATCATAATACTATATAACCAATATTTTTTTATTTCTGGAGACGTTTGCTGTAAAAGGATTTTTATATATGATTACTTTAGCGTTTAAAATCTATTTCATATATTATAATGAAAATTAGAAAATTTATTCTTCAATATTATTATATAAATTTTTTATAGTCCTAACTTAATACTTTATTACGAAATTGAGTAAATATTATCAAAACCGTTTACTTTATATACATACAAAATGTTGTACATTATTTTAATAATATACAGTACAAAATGAATAAAATAGTAATTATATGATTTTTTATATATTATACATTTATTTTATTGCTAAAAATGGAACAAAAATACTTTAAAAATATCTAAATAAGCAGTTTTTTTTATTTTTTATTCATTCCAAAAGGTGCTACCGAGATTCTTTAGTGATTCCCATAGAAAACGGAATATATTTCATTGCAAACTATTATAAATTATTTGTTAACCATTTCCTTTTAGTAAATTATTGATAATTTCGTACGTTTACCCAGCTGATAAGCTTAGAAACAATATCACAATTAATAAACAATAATAAAATAAAGAGAAATAAAATCACAAATTAGAGGATTGTCTATTCATATCTGTTGTACATGTTATAATTATTATATGATCCTATTTCATTCATGTGCATTATAGGATCCTATTTCATTTATGTGTATTGCGTCATCTATACATTGGTGCTCATTTGTGAGAATGTAAGCAAACAGTGTTTCAGTTTGGCAGCTCATTTACTCGCTGCGTATATGGTACAGTATTATTGTCTATAGACTTTAGCTAAACTTTATTATCTATTATATGCTAGCAGCAAATGGTTCATTAGCTAGCTGTGTATACTGTGAATTTACTAACTGACCCATATATGCTATTAGGTGTCAGTGTAATTTCATATTGAATTTATTTTGACTGCCGATGCAAATGCCATTTTATTTCTCATCATGTTATCTTTCATTGCAGATATTATCATTGTCATGTGATGCCTTCCAAGTGATAATAAACATTTCATGAACAAAAAGTGAATCTTATTTACAGGTATGCTGAACTTTTACTGACAAAGAATTTCGTATTGCTTGGGGTAGGAGGTCATATGACAATTATCTATGGAGTTAAACAGGCGTTTAACAATTCGGGGGATGGGAGGTACAGGGGAAGAAACGTTATAACAACGTCACTGAGGGACGTCATCACTTTTGTGAATGTGTGGGTGGCTAAGATTGGCTTTAGCCTTATTTTCTTTAGTAAAAACGTTAATGAAACATAAATGGCAATGCACAGTACTTTCCAAAATTAGGCCATTGTATGAAGCGCTCCCTGCTTTGATATCATGGAAATCCATCAGTTATTTTAGGAGTTATTAAAAAAAAAACACTACTACACGGCCTCTGGAAACGATATTAGTATTTAATTCTCCTATGTAATCTTTTCTACCATTAGCATTCACAAAATCCAGTTTTGTCATCTCTGCTTTCTTTTCTTCTACTTTTCTTTTGATTTCATTTGTTCATTTACTTTTTACTTCTTTTTTGAGTTATATCATCTCTGCTTTCTTTTACTTTTCTTTTAATTTCATTTCCACTTTATATTTTACTTCTTTTTTGAGTTCTTTCAGTTCTTTCATCTCGTCTTTCTTCTACTTTTCTTTTAATTTCATTTCCACTTTATATTTTAATTCTTTTTTTAGTTCTTCCATCTCGGCTTTCTTCTACTTTTCTTTTAATTTCATTTGCTACTTTACTTTTTACTCCTTTTTTGAGTTCTTGCTCATGTGGACTCAGTCGGAGGAGAGCCGTTACAAAAGTCACTCTATTAATCAGCTGTTACTACTACGGTAACCCAAACATGTTCGATGTATCGCAGCCAGTTTCAATAAAATGTTTTTATCGTTTTAAGAAATATTCATGAGACAAATATACAAATATACATAAATATACAAGATGACAAAGGTTAAGATTTCAACTTTGTGGTTCGTATAGTGAAATTTGTGTTTATTTAATAATAAATAAGTCATTTAACATATTGAGTGGCTCATCCCCTAAGATTACGTTATTTGACCGTGTTTCCGTTCAGTGATGCTTTTGTGACTAAATGTGCTTTTAATTTACTCTAGTGTAATATTTTAATGGTTGTAATTGCTAGAAATATGTATTTCACAAGTTCTATAGACTAAGTTAGGTTAAGGTAACGATTTGGTTGGTGCACCCCATAGGTAAATAGCTAAGGTGAGGAACCTTAAGCTGGGTAGTGTTATTGGGGGTGTATGTATGATAGCGGCCACCTGTATTATTATGGGTAACAGAATACGGCAGTGGAAGGGGGTTGCAGGGGGCCGTTACCCCCCCCCCCCCCCCGTTAGGTAAGTAGGTAAGGACACAGCTTGTATGTTATGTTTAGGGGGGAAAAGTTTAGGTTAGTTGATGTCCATTTTTAATCAAATCGGGAGAAACTGACCGCTGATATACAAAGGGTCCTTGTTCTTGTTTTTACTTCCATTTTATAATGTGGTTTATCAGTCATAACTTCTAGATTATTAAAACGTCCATATTTTGAAAGAAAAACACTTTTCCCCAAGTATTCTTATGAGAACCGTTCAAAATACCGTAATATCTTTATTAATATACTGTATCATACTACAGTTATATATTCTATACCGGTTTTTAGGGGTCAATGTAGTTCGTTGGGACAGGGTAAGATGAGAGTACGGGAGTCTAAGGATACGGCTCGTAGGGTAGGTTAGGTAGGAAACATGCGGTTAGGTGATATTCTTGTGTCTGTAAAATGTGGTTTTTCACTCTGTCCCAACAAACTACAAAGGCCGTTGGTAGATTATCTCTCACCAAGTCGGCTGTCTAATTTTAAGTCTGGTTTGGGGTAGTGAGGTGTCTGCTCACAATCATTGATGACTTTGTAAGGTTAGTGAGTTATACTGTGAGTGAATAAAGACTAGATATCCTAGGTTAGGTTAGGGTGAATGATAGGAGATTTTGATGGTTACTTATAGTGGTATCGGTAAGTATTTACATTTAATTGTGGCAAATAGCTATCGAATTTGCTTTTTGTTTTACCTCATTAGGGTGATTATTTATCCGTGCACCAGCACTGGTAATTGTAAACCTTAATGTTGAACTATTATGTTCCATCACGGTAATTGTTTACTTGTGCACCATCCCTAATAAATGTACACCTTAATATGGAATTATTCTTCAATTACGGTAATTGTATACCCGTGCACCTCCAATAGTAAATGTTGAACCTTCCATTACTGCAAATCTAGGATTCCCTACCCCCACTCATATGCCACCCTCACACAAGCTATTAACAATTTATTAACGATGTTTTTATGCCCAGTAGAACTTGAGAACTAATCCTGTTTTGATTTTTACTGTTTTCAGGTTTTGGTACTTTTGAAATTACTGGTAGAATAGAGAGATGCAATGGATTTTACTAATATCTATATTTTCCATCCTTTGAAGAAAAATATAAAATCGGAAATAATTTAAGGAGCCTTTGTAGATCAGCGGCCAGGTTCTCCTGCATGCATAGAAAACAGGAATTTCTTCTCATTTTCTGGCCATTCATAAGACAAGGCCGCTGTGCTACAAAAACTGTCTGTTGTTCAGCAAAACCTCGACTTAAACACCCCTACTTAACCTACAAGTCGTGTCCCTACCTAATGGCAGCTAACGCCTCTTTGGGAACCCCCTTACGTTGCCATGTTCTTAGTCATACCTGATGGGGGGAGTGGGGGGACGGGACTAACACCCCATCTGTGACCCTCCTTACTCTGCTCTATTTTTAGTCAGCTGTCATCATGCATACATTTGCCTGCAATCATACTAAGACCCCCAATTTAAAAAAGAAAAATTGATAGATATTCATCAGGCTTCTAAACCCCAAGGCAACCTCTTGCCTAGAAAATTGAGACACTGTGTTCATACATATGATACGTCATAGTCTTTTTTCACTGGCAACAGACTACATCCGTCAGTAGATGATTTTTTTTATAAAATGCATAGACATTATTTTGTACAGTACTTCAGAGCACATTGATACCAATGTGGCTTCGGTAAAAACCAAAGGCAAGACGTATTCATGGAGGTCACCTCTAATGCCCAAAAAATATTTGCCCATATATGGACATTGACACAGTTGGAGTGTCCCATCTTGGACAGACTGGCAGCATACACTTTTGAGAGGTGAATATCCCTTTCAATCAACAGCTCTATCTGCTATTGCAGTACACCCTGTAGCCTTGGCATAAGATGCTGGATCATCTGTCAACCTTGGGACGTCTTGTTCCGAATGGTCGTCTCCACCTGCACAAGACAGCCTCCCTCCTCCGTCATTAGTTCTGATAGGGGAGGATTTCAGACTACAGTACCTGGTATGGTGGGTGGGTGAGACAATGTCGATGCCATATCAACATGTCGGAACATTGAGCAACTCTCCTCGCGTTCCAGCGCTCTGGCACTCGGTTGTGCCGATGGACGGCAACTCCACCGGAGGGGCAATAGGCCCTGTTATCAAAAAAGCAGTACAATATCTCTCAGCTTTGCCAGTTAGCAACAGAAATTCCTGGGTGGGCGGTGCTGAACTCTCATCTCTCTGACGGCCTGCTCTATTCCAAGCAAAGAAGAACATTGTGACGGCCAAGCTGAAGAGGGAGATGCAGATCATTGGATCAAAATGATCTCCACATCCTCAGGATCCTGACTTTA
The DNA here is from genome assembly GCF_036898095.1 of Palaemon carinicauda. Taxonomy (NCBI): domain Eukaryota; kingdom Metazoa; phylum Arthropoda; class Malacostraca; order Decapoda; family Palaemonidae; genus Palaemon; species Palaemon carinicauda. The sequence continues at coordinate 26,214,210 of NC_090767.1, forward strand.
TGGAATTCCACAGCAATTGACCTGTTGACAAGAGCTCTAAATTGGAAGCAACAGATATATAGTACTGCTGATTGGGACCAGACCCTGACTGAGGCTTTCCTCCGTCAGGAATCTTACCCTCAAAAACTTTTTTTCTTTTCCTTATACTGTAATCCTCGAAACAGATTAGAGAACTTCCCGTTTGCACTTTTAGCTTCGCTCATGTTGAATGCCGGAGATAGGTCTTGTCCTCCTTCTACCCGGAGGTTGAAGCTGAATCCCAGAATCCGTCAGTTCCCAGTTCCAGGTCTTCTTTGCTTCAGGTCATGAGTCTTGGAACAATAACCGACAATTCTGATCAGCTGCTCCTGTGTCCTTTGGAGGCCCACTAAAGTGCTACTTTAAACAGACACTGATAAATCCATGGCACTTGCAATGTCACCATCACAGGGAGAGTAAAGGTGACTAAATACAATCTCCCCTTGGCTAAGAAAATTTAATGACTGTACAGTACTCGAGGCTCTTTTCTGCAACAGGTGTAGGAGGAGATGATGATGATAACAACTCATTCATCACCCTCACTTTCTGCCCAAAGGAAAACACGGGTTAAAATTCATGTTGTCAGAGGAGTCAGCACGACCATGGCATTCTTTGAGAACGACAGACCACGTTTACGGCCCATTATCTGCAGTAATTAACCAATAGGGCCCTAGACGTCTTTGCGCTGGGATTTGTAGTAGCTACACGGTTGGTGGTACAGCTGCCCAGGCTCCTCTCACAGGACCATGAGCATCGGATTTGGGGTGGAGGTTACTTGGTACACTTGGATGAAAGGGAAGGTTGACTGGTCCTTTCCTTTCCTTTCATCCTCTCCTCTCTTTGGGCACAGCATTGGAAACCCTGTCAGCTGGAATCGATTCTCTTGAAGGTAAACCCCACTTAGCCTGCAGCTGTTCTATTATATAGACTAGAAGTGTCATTTCACACACTCCTTACGAGGGGGAGTATGTTGTAACCAGGCAAACCCATTGATATATATATATATATATATGCCTCAAGATTAATACACACAGATATTCCGCTCCGCACCCTGTATTGCACCTGTGCACGAGGTGTAAAGAACCTTAACTCTGCACTGCTCATAAGGTCCTGTGTTTTGGTAACCCAGGATAAGTAGCCATCCAGTTTCAATATGGTCTTCTCCTCACCTAAAGATGAATCTCCTACGTAGCGAAAGCTTGAGATGTTTTGCATTTTTTCTGACCAAACGAACCCGAGTCCTTTACTTGTACTCTCCCGCCATCACCTACCTACTAGAAGTCCCGGCTGCAATCAGAGTGAGTTCTCAGTGAGCAAGCAGAACCTGCTTACAGCTGGGTAACTATTATAAAAGATTAATACTTCAGCTTCGTTGATAATCCATCCTATGTAAAGAACTCAAGTTTCTGTAGGAAGGAAAACTACAAATTATTTTCAAATTCATCATATATTAATTAATATGCACAATATGTACATTAGGAAGATGAATACTTTATATGTGTAGTTTAGATCAAATCAAAACCTTCGGGTCAGCCTCGAGTGATTTAAGAATTTTAATGCTGTGGTATCATTAAATTGTTTTATTATTATTGAATCATTACTGTATTATGTTTTACCTAGAGTCAAGTTATTTCTAATCTAAATTTTGTCAAAATGTTTCTAAAGGACAGTACATAGATGAGCTTGTAAGTGGGTAGCACCAACAGTACATACTTGCAGCCAATGTTTTGGTGTTGAACAGGCTGACATAAATCTCTTTTTATAGTTTATGAAAGTTCTATTTTAATGTTGTTACTGTTCTTAAAGGTATTTTAATGGTTCATTATTTCTCTTGTAATTTATCCATTTCCTTATTTCCTTTCCTCACGGGGCTAATTTTACCTGTTGGAGCCTTTATAGTTGTAGCATCCTGCTTTTCTATCTAGTGTTGTAGCTCAGCTAATAATAATAATGATAATAGTTACCTCTTTTCCTTCTCATTGCTTAACATGTTAGATTTGACCCCCCGGTTTCCCTCCACTCTTTTCTTATGTTGAATGGCCTTCATAGCCCTGACAGCTTATGATTTTACCATTTTCTTGGCAGGAAAAAGGAGGAAGAGGATGCCAGTCTCTCCATCACCGGCCCGGCGGATTTGCCCGAGGAGGACCTGGCCGGGAGCGACGACAAACAGGAGAGCGACGACGAGAGAGCGCACAGCAACCTCATTCATGACATGGGGGAAGTTGAGCAAGAAGAAGAGGTGATTGTCAGTTTCTTTTGCGTTTTTGAAAGGACGTGTTACCATCGTGGGGCTGTTACTTGATGGGAAATACGAATATTGGTAGCTTGTGGATTTGAAAACTGAGATGGTCCTCAACTCGCAAACCTTCAGAGATACCACCACAAATCCAACTGAAATCCTATCCATAGTTCATAATGAAACACTTTTAATAAAACATCATTTTATAATTCAATGCAAGATGACATTTGCAATATGAAACGCGTCTATTTGTTGTCTTTTGCAACTGAAAATGTTTAAAAATTTGACTTGCAAACAGCTTCTTATACCTTATATAGTTTGTCAGTTGAGCACATTCATATGTGTTGGAGTTAGATATTAAAGCTTTATTTCAATGTCAAAATATACAAGTCTCATTTATGTTGGTTCCATTTTCTATTCATCTCATATCCAGAATGGGGGCAGCACCTCGAAGCGTCCGCTTCTCGACCAGGGAAGGCACCGCCCAAGTAAAGACGGGGGACATTCTAAAACGTATCAGTTTGCCAGAGTTGGAAAAAGCCATCCGCAAGGTTCATATGTTGGCTACGCCTTTAGAGATAGTTACTGTGAAGAGGGTGAGTCATTTTATATTTACTTTGAAGGAAACTTTCTTACGAAGTATACCTTTGTCATCGGTACAACGTTTGCGAGAAATCGTCCATAATTACAGAAAGACTCCTATGAGTTGGTTTGGATTTGGCTTGGAAATAATATACCGTTGCTGTCATATTGTTTTGAAATTTTTCATTTTCTTTATTTTCCATTGTTCCGTAACCGAAATACAAATCATGCTATTTACATAGGGTATTACTTTCGGCGTAGCTGAAATGACGAGAAATTAGATTTTTAACGAGGGTTAACTACCCCCACGCTAGTTAGCAGGGGTAATGAAGGGGTAGCTTGCTACCCCTCCCCCCCCCACACACTGGTGAGTTGTCTCACTTCACTTTTGGCTCGGACGATGTACAGACGTTTCTGTCTTCGTCCTCGTTGTTGACAGCCTTAATTTGCTTTTTGCCTTTTCTAGATTCTGTGTGTTTTGGAAGTTGGCCTCGGCCATTATCATCGCTATGCGCAAGTGCCCTGGACTCACTGGCCGCCCTTGTGGGACCTTCATGTCAGCGGAGGACACCGATCCTCACACCCTTTGCCCGCAGTGCCGAGGTCAACGGTGTGAGAGGGAGAATACTTGCAGTGAGTGTAGGGAGTGGTCTGCCTACCAGTGGGAGAAGTTCGGCCGTCGGCGTAAGAAAAAGTCCAAGAGAGACCGTTCTCCTTCAGGGGCAACCTTGAAGAAGGAAGGCTCCAAGGACTCCTCTTCCGCCGCCCGAACCTCCTCCGAAGCTCCCGCTCGATTGGTCTCTCGTGAGAGACTGCCGAGTGGTAGCGCAGGCCCTAGGGGTGTTTCCCGACTTCGGGGTGCGGGAGAGGGCGTTGCCTCCCTTAGCGTGGCAGCTCACTCTTCTCCTCCGGGGGAGGATATTTTGGATTTTAATGAATATGACCAAACTGTATCTAATAATGATTTGTTTCAGCTTTGGGCTTCCTTGGGGCTGAAGGGCTCGCCCTCCAAGGAAGCCCTGTTTGACCTGATCCAGTTGGGGGCTACGGTCAAACAGTCGTTGGTAATACCGGAGGTATTCCCTTCGGATATTGTCGACACTGTCTTGGGAGAGCCTTCCGACGGGTCTGGTCAAACCCTTGATGCTGCGCCTATTGCGGACGTTGCTGAAGGCTCTCCGCCCCCCTCCGAACATCCTTCGAGGGGGAGGGGAGTCCCACGGTCTCTCCTGCGGGCCGGTCTCCCCCTCGGGAGAGCGCGCTGACAGAGACTCCTCTTCAGAGGACTGATGACTTGGACGCCCTTCTTCGAGGTCGTATTTGCCGTAAGGCCCGTCGGCCTCTCCGCAGTAGAGGACTTCCTTCTCCCTATAAGGGAGTTAGGAGGCGCCTCTTTTGGTCGTCCTCTCCTGCTCCTTCCCCTGAGGAGGAGCCCCCCCGTCAAAAGCAGACCGTCGCAGTATCGTCCCTTGACCTCTCCGCAGATCGTTCGCGATCTCCTACGCCTGCCAGACCTTCCGACCTGCCTTCTCCGTTCCTGGCTGCAGATGCGCTTTGGGCGCCTTCTCACCCTGTCATCCGACAGGCACCGATCCCTTCGGGGAAAAGGGACTCGGGTAAGTCCCTTGCGCGTCATGGTTCCCCTGCGCGCCCACCTGCGCGTTCGCGTGCAGTAGCACACAAGTGCTCTCCAGAGTTACAGTCTTTGGACTTAACTCGCCAGCGCTCTCCTGCTCGGCAGCGATCACCTGCTCGCCAGCGCTCTCCTGAGCGCCCTCGTTCTCCTGTGCGCAGCCGCGCTACTACACAGCCTGTTCCTGATGCGCGCCCAGCGCGCCAACGATTGCCACCGCGTCCACGATCGCCAGAAATGGACTTGGGCAAGGGTTCCATCCCGTCCCCTCGCCCTAGCCCCCCTGCGCGCCCCTCTGCTCCTGCACAACAGCGCACGCGCTCATCTAGAGCTCCTGTTCGCGAGCGTTCGCCTGCGCGTTCGTCTCCCTCCATCTCTTCAGATGTGCGCAGTAACCGTACTACGCGCCAATGATCTCCTGCACGCCCACACGATCACTCGCCTGTGCGCAAACGCTCTCCTGAGCGCCAACGCCCTCTTAAAACTGATTGCCCTAGGTTTCCGACTCGCCCGCGCAATAAATCGCCTGTCCGTGGTACGCGCCGTCGTTCTCCGGAATCCACGCGACATCGCTCGCCAACGCGCCAGCGCTCTCCGCCTGGCAAACGCTCGCCAAGTCGCCCGCGACTTAACTCGCCCGAACATTGTCGTTCTCCTACGCGCCGCCAGCGGTCGCCTAGTTTTCAGCGCACCCCTTCACCTATGCGCCCACGCGCACCTTCACGTGTGCGCCAACGCGTCCCTTCGCCTGCGCGCCCGCGAGCCCACTTGCCAGCGCGCCCACGCACCATCTCGCCCGCGCGCGAACGCGCCCACCCGCATTTTTCTCCATGCGGTAATGCGCCCGCGCGCGATCCCTCGAATGCTTTTTTCGCGCGAGCGTCACCGCGATCCCCATTCTCGCAGGGATCATCAGCGTGGCCAACTGATAGGGACGCGGACTTCCAGATCTGCCTCTGGATCACCACCGCGCAAGCGTAGGATTACCTACCGGGATCAGGACCAGTAAGGATCTACGGAGAGGTCCATGCAACATTCTTTTTCTTCTTCTTTTCAGGCAGGCCCTGTGGCGTTCACTCCGAAGGGTCAGGAGATCCCCTTCTCTCCAGCAGGGATAACTGACACTGCGTCAGTTACCCGTCAGCCTTAGTTCCGTCACATTATGAACGCGGTGGTCCAGGCTGTGAAGCCTGCCCTCGTTGATTTGGGACTTAATCCAACGGCAGACTCATCCCCGCTGAAGAGAAGGAGAGGAGTGGACTTCGTGGTGACTTCTCCCCGGGAGAAATTGGCTCCCAAGAGGTCTGTCAGGAAGGCTCCTTCTCCTTCACGACCGGTTTCTCCTTCTCCCGTGGACGAGGTTTTTCCGTCCTCAGGAGAGTCCACGAGGCAGGGGTGTCCCCCACGGCACCAACAGGAGGAACCCCTCCTCTTAGGAGAGAAACTTCTCGCGAGGAAGATCCCTTGCGGACATCTTTGCTGGAGTCCTGTATTCCTCCTAGGAGGGAGCCCAAGGACTCCAAGACGATTCCTAAATCGTCATCCAGGATCCGTCTAGAGCCAACCAAACCCCGGGAGAACGTCCACGTGTCTCCCCAAGATGAGCCTTTGGGGACCGGAGACTTAGCTGCCAGTCCGCAAGGAGGAGACCAGTTCGAGTCAGAACACGCTTTCTGACGGGTCCTAGGCTTGATGAGGCAACTCAACGAGTTTAAAGACCCGGAGACTGCCCCTCGTGAGGGCAAGGATACGGTGCTAGACGAAGTCTATGGCACCCAGAAACCCCCTAAGTCCAGCACAGCTTTTCCTTGGTCCAAAGGGGTGAAAGGGGCCAGGGACAGGGTCGAAGCCCAGCTCTCCGAGCTCGCCTCCACCGGTCGTTCTTCTGCCGGGTTCAAACTCCTCCCGCCTCTTCGAGTACATCAGAGGAGGTACTTTGAGATCATGGGGGAGTCCAGTATGGCCCTTCCACTCCACCATTCTGTGGAAGAGCTGACCAGGGGAACTCCTCTCGAGAAGCTCTCGCCCGGCAGGTGACGTTCTCGGCATCGGAGATCCTGAACCTTGAGAAGGTCGCGAAGAGTGCCATGCAGGTAACTTCGTGGCTGGACGTTTGGCTGGGATCTCTGGGCATCCTATTGCGCTCTGAGGATCTGTCCAAGGAGAGCAATAGGAAGGCTTTGGAGACCTTCCTCCTCTCGGCCACGCGTTCGATCGAGTTCCTCGCTCACCAGGTTGCTAACCTGTGGGCTAACTCGATCCTCAAGTGTCGCGACGCAATTACCGAGAGGTTCCATCCGAAGGTCCCCGCCGTGGACGTCTGCAGGCTCAGGCACTCCTCCGTCACTGGGAGGGATCTGCTTGAGCCCAAGGAGATAGAACGAACAGCTGAGAGGTGGAGGAGATCGAATCAAGATTCTCTCCTCCAGAGGGCCCTTACATCTCGGCCCTACAAGCCTCCGGCACCTCAACAGCAACAGCAGCCTCGCAAGACACTGAAGCAGGCTCCGGCAGCTAAGACAGCGGTGTCTAAGCCGCAGCCCTTTCAAACCAAGGAACGAAGGCGCGGCAAGTCCTGTAGGGGAGGAAAGAATCTTAGGGGCAGCGGCCGTGGCCGCAAGCGCTAGGATCGGCAATCCCCCCCGCGTGTCCACCTGTGGGGGGATGCCTGAAAAGTTGCGTGCACAGGTGGCAGCAACTTGGGGCCGATTCTTGGACGGTCTCTGTGATCGGCCAAGGTTATCGCGTCCCATTCACGACATCTCCACCTCCCCTGACAGCGAATCCAGTGCCGCTGAACTCCTATGCCATGGGATCGGCAAAGGGGTTAGCCCTTCGGGCAGAAGTCAAGACCATGCTCAAGAAGGATGCTCTCCAGGAGGTCGACGACGGCTCCCCAGGCTTCTTCAGTCGACTCTTTCTTGTAAAGAAGGCGTCTGGAGGCTGGAGACCAGTCATCGATCTCTCAGCCCTGAACAAGTTCGTCAAACAAACTTCGTTCACGATGGAGACAGCAGACACGGTCAGACTTGCAGTGAGACATCAAGACTTCATATGCACACTGGATCTGAAGGACGCGTACTTCCAGATCCCAATCCATCCGTCTTCCAGGAAGTACTTGAGATTCAGCCTAGACAACAAGATCTACCAGTTCAAGGTGCTGTGTTTCGGTCTCTCCACAGCACCCCAGATATTCACCAGAGTGTTCACCCTGATCTCTTCGAGGGCACACAGGATCGGCATCCGTCTCCTCTGTTATCTGGACGACTGGCTGATCCTGGCAGACTCGCAATCGACCCTTCTTCGACACTGAGACAAGTTTCAGGGAATTTGCTAAGATCTAGGGATCATGGTAAATCTCGAGAAGTCTTTTCTGCTTCCATCTCAACAACTGGTATATCTAGGCATGATATTGGACACCAATCTGCACAAAGCCTTTCCATCAGACGACAGGATAGCAAGGCTGAGGAGGGTCGCAGATCCTTTCCTCAGGCGAGAAGAGCTACCAGCCCAATCGTGGTTACGTCTCCTAGGTCACTTTTCCTCCTTGGCCCGTCTAGTTCCAAACGGCCGCCTCAGGATGAGATCCCTGCAATGGCGGCTCAAGTGCCGGTGGAATCAAGGCCACGATTCCCCGGACATTCTGGTCCCTATGGGTCCTGCGGAACGGACGGACCTTCAGTGGTGGGTGACAGACGAAAACCTCCGAAAGGGAGTGGATCTTCTCGTCCTCCCCCCGGATTTGATGCTGTTCTCGTACGCTTCAAAAGAAAGATTAGGGGCCCACGTTCTGAACCACAGGACCTCAGGCCTATGGTCAGAATCAGAAAAGTGCCTCCACATAAATCTGTTAGAGATGAAGTCCGTATATCGGGCACTTCAACAGTTCCAACAGATCCTGGCGGGTCACTCCGTGGTGGTGATGAGCGACAACACCACGGTAGTGGCTTACATCAACAAGCAGGGAGGTACCTTTTCAGAACAGCTATCCCATCTTGCAGTAGAGATACTGAGATGGACCGAAGTCCACTCGAATCCACTATCGGCTCGCTTCATTCCAGGCAAAAGGAATGTGCTCGCCGACAGTCTGAGCAGAGCATCGCAGATAGTGAGTACCGAGTGGTCTTTGGATCCTCTAGTAGCCAACAAAGTCCTGACTTTGTGGGGTTCCCCGACGGTGGACCTGTTCGCGACAGCCTTGAACTTCAAGCTGCCGCTGTACTGTTCCCCAGTCCCGAACCCCAAGCACTCTGCTTTCCAACAACGATGGGACAACATCGACGTTTACGTCTTCCCACCGTTCTGTCTGATGAGAAGGGTGCTCAACAATACCAGAATATCGGTCAACCTGTTAATGACTCTAATAGCTCCGCTATGGCATCTTGCAGAGTGGTTCCCGGACCTTCTGCAGCTCCAGACGGAACTCCTGAGAGAACTTCCTCCGTGACACGAGCTACTCAAGCAACCACACTGCAACATCTTCCACAAAGCTGTAGCATAGCTTCGGCTTCACGCCTGGAGACTATCGAGCATCTCCTCACAGAGAGAGGCTTTTCGCAACAAGTTGCGGAAAGGATGTCTCGGCACCTGCGAAGGTCATCCGCAGGGGTCTACCAGGCGAAGTGGAGAGTCTTCTGTGGTTGGTGTCGGGGAAGGGGTATCTCTCCCCTCGATGCCACTATTCCAGCAATAGCGGAGTTTCTTGTGTATTTGCGGGAAGAAATGCACCTTTCAGTCTTGGCAGTGATAGGCTATCACTCAGCCTTAAGTCTTGCCTTCAGTCTCAAAGGAATGGACATTTCCTCCTTGCTGGAACTTTCTCTACTCATACAAAGCTACGAGCTTACCTGCCCTCAGTTGGAAGTGAGACCTCCTCCATGGAATGTGGTTCGAGTCCTCAGGTCTCTTAAGAGACCTCCGTTCGAACCATTACGCCAGGCTTCTGATCGTCACCTGACTTGGAAGACGGTGTTCCTACTTGCATTGGCCTCGGCCAAGCGAGCCAGCGAACTTCATGGTCTCTCATATGACATCTACCATTCAAGGGGATGGGGGGAGGTAATGTTCAGGTTCGTCCCTGAGTTTGTTGCCAAGACTCAGAACCCTGGAGTGCCGGACCCACGGTTCGACTCCTTCAGGGTTGTGAGTCTCCGCTCTATAACAGATGACCCAGATCATCTGCTACTCTGCCCAGTGAGAAGTCTGAGGCGTTATCTGAAGAGAACAGCTGCAGCCCGTCCCCGCGTGCAAGCCCTGTTTGTGAGCACTAGTAGGACGAAGAAGAGGGTCACCAAGAATACCATCTCAGCCTGGATTCGATGCACCATCCATTACGCCTTGAATTCAGACCCTCCTCCGTCACGTCGCCTTAGGGCACATGATGTCGGGGGCATCGCCACGTCCCTGGCCTTCAAGAGAAACTTCTCTGTGACGCAGGAGTCTGGAAGCGTCAGACGACCTTCACAGCCCACTACCTGCAGGACGTGACCCACAGGAGCCTCGATACTTTTTCTATCGGCCCTGTGGTGGCTGCACAACAGCTGGTCTAACCTCAGGCTCCTTAATGGACAGGTAGCAGAAGGTTGAGGGTGTTGTTACCCGGTCTCAGTCTGCGTGAATGAAAGAGTATGTCTGACCCTTACTTCTTTCTTCATCCTCCCCTCTCTCGGGGAATGCAGCATCCTGGTTCTCTGCATAGCTAACCTCAAACCTCTGCAGGTAAACCATGGTTCCTTGTGTTCCTAGTATTAAGTACAATACTATCGCGTCCCCCATACCCTGACGAGGTAGTATGGGAACATTCTAGCCTGGAATTCCATATAAAGGACTTCAGGTCAACTTCCTAGGACGAGTCACACTTCATCTCTCCACACACACTTATGTAGGCTTCTCGTTTCTTGCGTAGCAATAAACTTGTGAGGTGCAGGGCTTCTTTTTCTCGAAGTGCTACGCACTCAGATTCTGAGTCCCCGGGTAAGCCAAAGCCAGTATGGCAGGGACTTTCCACCCTGCCTAAGGGTAAGTCACCCTATGTAAATAGCGTGGTTTGTATTTCGGTTACGGAACAAATGACAAATTCGAAGATAATTTGTATTTTTCCTAACCATACAAACCTTAGCTATTTACATATATTTGCCCGCCAGCCATGTCCCCCGAGACAAGTCCTACCTCTAAGTGAAGTGAGGCAGCTCACCGCTGTGTGGAGGGGGGAGGGGTAGCTAGCTACCACTCCCCTACCCCCGTGCTAACTAGCGCGGGGGGGTAGTTAAACCCTCGTTAAAACTTTAATGGCTCGTCATTTCAGCTACTGTACGCCAAAAGGAAACCCTATGTAAATAGCTAAGGTTTGTATGGTTAGGAAAAATACAAATTATCTTCAAATTTGTCATATTTATTGTGTTGTGAGCAGAAGTTACAATTTTCAATATTAAACTTACCCGATAATCATGTAGCTGTCAACTCCGTTGCCCGACAGAATTCTATGGAGGGATACGCCAGCTATCACAATACTAGAAGGGGGTGTACTTACCAGCGCCACCTGTGGCCAGGTACTATAGTACTTCTTGTTGACACCTCCTCAATTTTTCCTCTGTCGTGCTTCCGGCAAGACGTTCTGGGATACGCTTATGATCTTGGAGTTTTTTCACGGCTGTTTGGTGAAGTATTCTCTCAGATTTCGGCTATTGCTTTACTGGAAAACTTCTATATTAGCTTAGATAGCTATTATTTAGTCCTGATTAACGGTTAACGATCTTTTGCTTGATTTTGAAACCCCTTTTGGCTAACTCTTTTGATTCAAGATGGCTGACATTTCACAAGCCCCCACCCATAGACGATGTAGGTCTTGTAATAGGCGTATTCCGAAGGCCTCGGTAGATCCTCACACCGCTTGTTCTGACTGTAGGGAAAGGCCCTGTCAGTTAGAAAATCGATGTGAGGAATGCGCCGGACTTTCGGAACTTGATTTTGTCCGTCTTCTGAAGTATTCAACTAAGTTAGAGAGAGGTAGAGTTAGGAGGAGTTCTTCTCACTCTTCACTTTTTTCCTCATCTCATGATCCCCTACCTTTTCCTACCCCTGTAGTGGCTACCCCCGAACCTACTATTTGCCCTCAGCCTGATATGTCTGTTGTTTTGCGGGCCATTCAGGCCTTAGGTGATAAAGTAGAGTCAGTGGTTAGTGATCATAAGTCTCTTATGGCCGAAGTCAAGGAACTTAAGGTCAAGAGTTCAGTGGGTGGTATTAGTGCCAGTGCTGTGACGAGTGCTAGTGTCAGTGCAGTGCCAAGTGCTAGTGTCAGTGTCAGTGCGGTGCGTGAGGATACTTCTGTGCGTGCCAGTCGTCCTCCCAGTCCGGGACCTCTTGCAAGCTCCCAAGCCCAGGGGAGAAGCAATGTCGAAGGGCAAAAGGGTTCGGCAGGCCTTGATCGGCGCACAGAAGTATCCTCGGTGGTTGCGGGCGTGTCTTCCAGAGACCGTCACTCCCACCTGCAGACGATTGAGCCCGTCTTTTACTCGTCTGCTGATCAATTGTCAGGGAAGAAACGCTGGACCCAGGTCTCAAGACCACTCAAACGCAGAGTCCAGTCCTCAAGATCTCAACCGGGCTGCAGTCATTGGATCAGCTCTGACTCGCCGCAGTCATCAGTTGATTGCACTCCGCCTAAGAGGAGTAAGGTTCTGCCGCAACAGATCTCGTCTGTTAAGGCTTTACCTCAGCAGACCTTAGTGTCTGCCGACCCCAAGTTGTCTCTACTGCAGTCCTTGCATTCACAACTTGCGGTCTTGATGAGTGAGTGTCAGGCTGAGAAGGTTACACCTCCTCCTGCGATCGCTCCGCCTGACCGCAGTACTGCCTGCCAGGCGTACGATGTTGAGGCTCCTCAGAATACCTTACCACGTTCTGAGTTTACTGTTTCCAGCGGTGTGCAGCCCCCTCCGCCTTCCTTAAGACAACCTCAGCAATGGGTACAGGAAGCTTATTCCTTACTTCCTCCGCTTCCACTTGCAGTTCCACCAGTGAGGCAACACTCTCTTGAGGTACAACAACCTCTCCCACCTATGAGTCAGTCTCCTCAGCCCTCGCTGCAGCGAGCTCAACCCTTCTCAAGGCAAGCGCATCAACACCTTAGCCTTGCGCCTCAGGAGCCTCAACTCGCGAGACAATTACTGCGTTCTGCGCAGCCACTACCTCATCGCTCACAGCTCACACCGCAGGAACCTCAACTCGTTCCTCAGGAACTCGCTACTGCGCATCCGCCTACCGCTCAGCAAGCGCAACCCTTGAGTTCAGACACTCATGCCAGGAGTCAGCCTCCTCCACCCATGCGCCTACCTTCTGCTTCTTCGGTCGATCAGCCTTTGCAGACTGAGCCTCAGGTGTTCCCTCAACTGAGTCTTGAAGAGGAAGCCACTAATATTGTTGTTCCTGCTCGTGCTGACTCTGCTGTTCAGCATACCTTACCGATCTCTTCGCTACACTCTGATGGTGAAGTGTCTGATGATGAGGCTGCACACCTGGATCCCTCATCAGACGTGGATGAATCCAAGTCTTCTCCACCTTCTTTTGACTTTCGTAAGGTCTTGGCTCTTTTTAGGGAGGTCTACCCAGACCACTTTGTCTCCGCTATTCCCCGCTCTCCGCCATCTGAGTTTTCGCTGGGCATGCAGCCAGCTAAATCTACTTATACTAGGCTCGTCTTAGCAAGGTCCTCTAAGAGAGCGTTAAGGATTTTAGGGGAGTGGTTGCAGTCTAAGCAACAGCTTGGAAAGACTTCGTTTATGTTCCCTCCGACCAAGCTCACTTCTAAAGCGGGCGTTTGGTATGCCACAGGAGAGGAACCAGGCTTGGGAGTACCTGCCTCTGCCCAGGCTGACTTCTCTAGTCTGGTAGACTCTCCTCGTAGAACAGCTATGAGGCGCTCTAAGGTTTGCTGGACCTTCTCAGACCTTGATCACTTCCTGAAGGGTGTTTTTAGAGCATTTGAGATGTTCAACTTCCTAGACTGGTGCCTGGGGGCCCTCAGCAAGAAGACCTCCACTGCGGACAAAGATTCTGCCATGCTCTTAATGTCCTGCATGGATAAGGCCATTAGAGATGGATCTGGCGAGCTTGCTTCGATGTTTGTGTCAGGGGTTCTTAAGAAAAGGGAGCAACTTTGTACCTTCCTTTCCTCCAGCATCACACCTTGTCAAAGGTCTCAACTCCTTTTCGCTCCGCTCTCGAAATTCCTTTTTCCCGAAGAGCTTGTTAAGGACTTGTCTGCTGCCCTGATACAAAAGGACACACATGATCTTGTGGCCTCATCGGCTCGTAAGACTAAGGTTGCTACCTCAGTCCCCAGGACTTATCGCACTCCAGTGGCTGATACTCCTGCTACGAGGTTCATACCGCCCTTTCGTGGTAGAGCCCCCAGCCGAGGAAGCTCCCGTTCAGACGCTTCCAGGAGCAAGTCTAGGAAAAGTTCCAAGGCTTCTAAAGGAAAAAACTGACTCTCCTCATCTCCAGACAGCAGTAGGGGCCAGACTCAAGTTCTTCTGGCACGCCTGGGAAAAGAGAGGTGCAGACGCCCAGTCTGTCAGTTGGCTGAGGGAGGGTTACAGGATACCATTCTGCCTCAAACCCCCTCTGACCACTTCTCCCATCAACCTCTCTCCCAACTACAAAGAAGAGGACAAGAGGCTAGCGTTGCATCAGGAGGTGTCGCTCCTCGTCCAGAAGAAGGCAGTGGTTATAGTCCGGGACCATCAATCCCCGGGCTTCTACAACCGTCTCTTTCTGGTGGCCAAGAAGACAGGAGGTTGGAGTCCGGTGCTGGACGTCAGCGCGCTCAATGCGTATGTCACCAAGCAGACGTTCACGATGGAGACGACGAAGTCGGTCCTAGCAGCGGTCAGGCAGGAGGACTGGATGGTCTCGTTGGACCTGAAAGATGCATACTTTCACGTTCCTATTCATCCAGACTCCCAACCTTTCCTGAGATTCGTTTTTGGAAAGGTTGTCTACCAATTCCAAGCCCTGTGTTTTGGCCTAAGCACAGCTCCTATGGTGTTTACGCATCTGATGAGGAATTTAGCAAAGTTCCTCCACTTATCGGACATCAGAGCCTCCCTTTACTTAGACGACTGGCTGTTGAGAGCCTCCACGAGTCGTCGCTGTCTGGAGAATCTCAACTGGACTTTGGACTTAATCAAAGAACTGGGTCTGTTAGTCAACATAGAGAAGTCTCAGCTCATTCCCTCCCAATCCATTGTGTACCTGGGAATGGAGATTCGGAGTCAGGATATTCGGGCTTTTCCATCGGCCCCAAGGATAAGCCAAGCCCTAGATTGCATCATGAGCATGCTGAAGAGGAGCAGTTGCTCGGTGAGACAGTGGATGAGTCTCACGGGGACCCTTTCATCGCTGGCCCTGTTCGTCGAGCTAAGGAGACTCCACCTCCGCCCTCTTCAATTCCATCTTGCAGCTCATTGGGACAAGGGTTTGACTCTCGAGACAGTCTCTATCCCAGTCACCAAAGAGATGAAGACCACTCTCTTGTGGTGGAAGACCCATCTCCTTCTCAGGGAGGGCCTATCGTTGGCTATTCAGACCCCCAATCTTCATCTCTTCTCAGATGCATCGGACTCGGGCTGGGGTGCGACCTTGAACGGACAGGAATGCTCGGGAACGTGGAACAAGGATCAGAGTATGCTCCACATCAACTGCAAGGAGCTACTAGCAGTTCATTTAGCCCTGCTGAACTTCAAGTCCCTCTTGCTAGGCAAGGTGGTGGAGGTGAACTCAGACAACACCACAGCCTTGGCTTACATCTCCAAGCAAGGAGGGACCCATTCGAGGAGCCTATACGAGATCGCAAGGGACCTCCTCATTTGGTCAAGAAGTCAAAACCTCACCTTAGTCACGAGGTTCATTCAGGGCAACATGAACGTCTCAGCAGATCGCCTAAGCAGAAGGGATCAGGTCATTCCCACGGAATGGACCCTCCACAAGAGTGTGTGCAACAGACTTTGGACCTTGTGGGGTCAGCCTACCATAGATCTGTTTGCCACCTCCATGACCAAGAGACTTCCGCTGTACTGTTCCCCAGTTCCAGACCCAGCAGCAGTTCATGTGGATGCTTTTCTGCTGAACTGGTCCCATCTCGACCTTTACGCATTTCCACCGTTCAAGATAATAAACAAAGTCCTTCAGAAGTTCATCTCGCACGAAGGGACACGGCTGACGCTGGTTGCTCCCCTTTGGCCTGCAAGAGAATGGTTCACAGAGGTACTTCAATGGCTAGTCGACGTTCCCAGGACTCTCCCTCTAAGAGTGGATCTTCTACGTCAACCTCACGTAGACAGGTTGCACCCAAACCTCCACGCTCTTCGGCTGACTGCCTTCAGACTGTCGAAAGATTCGCTAGAGCTAGAGGCTTTTCGAAGGAGGCGGCCAGCGCGATTGCCAGAGCAAGAAGGATTTCCACTCGTAGAGTCTACCAATCTAAGTGGGAAGTCTTCCGGAGCTGGTGTAGAGCCAATGCAGTATCCTCTACCAATACCTCTGTGACCCAAATAGCTGACTTCCTATTACATCTTAGGAATGAGAGATCCCTTTCAGCCCCTACGATTAAAGGGTACAGGAGTATGTTGGCTTCAGTTCTCCGCCACAGAGGTTTGGACCTTTCTTCCAACAAGGACCTTCAAGACATCCTTAAGTCTTTTGAGACTTCTAAAGAGCGTCGTCTATCCACTCCAGGCTGGAACCTAGACGTAGTCTTAAGGTTCCTTATGTCACCTAGGTTCGAACCTCTCCAGTCAGCTTCCTTCAAGGACCTTACCCTCAAGACTCTTTTTCTCGTCTGCCTTGCAACAGCTAAGAGAGTCAGTGAGGTTCATGCCTTCAGCAAGAACATTGGTTTCACGACCGAATCTGCAACATGTTCTTTTCAGCTTGGATTCTTAGCTAAGAATGAGCTTCCTTCACGTCCTTGGCCTAGATCGTTTGAAATACCTAGCCTCTCCAACATGGTAGGTAACGAGCTAGAGAGAGTTCTTTGCCCTGTCAGAGCTCTCAAGTATTATCTTAATAGGTCTAAACCTATTCGAGGACAGTCAGAAGCCTTATGGTGTGCCATCAAGAAACCTTCGAGGCCCATGTCCAAAAACGGGGTTTCGTATTATATAAGGCTTCTGATTAGAGAAGCTCATTCTCACTTAAAGGAGGAAGACCTTGCGTTGCTGAAGGTAAGGACCCACGAAGTAAGAGCCGTAGCTACTTCGATGGCCTTTAATAAAAACCGTTCTCTGCAGAGCATAATGGATGCAACCTATTGGAGGAGCAAGTGAGTGTTTGCATCATTTTATCTTAAAGATGTCCAGTCTCTTTACGAGAACTGCTACACCCTGGGACCATTCGTAGCAGCGAGTGCAGTAGTAGGTGAGGGCTCAGCCACTACATTCCCTTAATCCCATAACCTTTTTAACCTTTCTCTTGAATGCTTTTATTGTTGTTTTTATGGTTGTTACGGTAGGCTAAGAAGCCTTCCGCATCCTTTTGATTTGGCGGGTGGTCAATTCATTCTTGGGAAGCGCCTGGGTTAGAGGTTGTGTAGAGGTCCTTTAGTAGGGGTTGCAGCCCTATATACTTTAGCACCTTTGAGTTGATTCAGCCTCCAAGAGGAACGCTGCGCTCAGTAAGGAAGACGAACTTAAAAAAGAGGCAGAGTAACGGTTCAATTCGACTTCCTTACCAGGTACTTATTATTTCATTGTTATTGGATATAACTGTTATATGAAATATGGGATACTTAGCTATCCTTTAATCTTGTACACTGGTTTTCACCCACCCCCCTGGGTGTGAATCAGCTACATGATTATCGGGTAAGTTTAATATTGAAAAATGTTATTTTTATTAGTAAAATAAATTTTTGAATATACTTACCCGATAATCATGATTTAATTGACCCTCCCTTCCTCCCCATAGAGAACCAGTGGACCGAGGAAAAATTGAGGAGGTGTCAACAAGAAGTACTATAGTACCTGGCCACAGGTGGCGCTGGTAAGTACACCCCCTTCTAGTATTGTGATAGCTGGCGTATCCCTCCATAGAATTCTGTCGGGCAACGGAGTTGACAGCTACATGATTATCGGGTAAGTATATTCAAAAATTTATTTTACTAATAAAAATAACATGTTTAGCATCTGCATGTTTTTAGGGCCATAAATGAGAAAGCACACCAGCTTGGATGTTTCATCAGAGTTGAAGTTGTTGGTGGAAAATGGTTAGATCTAATTTTGTCCTCTGGCTTTGCTATATTGGGGCCTTCCAGTCGTAGCTTTAAAGCGAGAAGTCGTTATTATGTGTGGATGACTATGAAATCTTGCGGCTTCATTTGGCTTTGTCATCTGAATCAAGACTGAAGGTTATGGGAACTAAGTATCGAAATCTAGATTCATCACCAACAATGACAAAAACAAGATCTTGCATAGACTCAATTCGGGAAATGTCAAGAATGATGAAAAATTCTTGAGATGAGTTGTGTACAAAACTCCAGTTTTAAATATTTAACTTAACCGGTGAATATATAGCTGCAACTCTGTTGCTCGACAGACAAAAAAACTGTACAAAAAACTCACTAGCGATCGCTATACAGGTTGCGGGTGTGCCCATCAGCGCCAACTGTCGGCCAGATACCATACTCAATGTAAACAAAGACTCAATTTCTTCTCTGTCGACGTGTCGACAAGATGTACTTTTACTCGCTGTAGAACCTGGAGTTTTCTCAACATATTTGGTGAAGTACTTCATTTTGGTTTGAGCTTTCGCAGTGCAGGTGTTTTATCTTCATCTTAAATCTTGAACTCGTTTTTGGATAGATTTAATTTTTGATGACAAAGAGAGTATGGACTTTCTTTGACTTTTAAATGGCCGACCCTTCCCTTAGACGGAAGTGTGTTTAGGCTTTTAGCAATTATCCTATCACGTTATAAAATTAATTATAGATTTTCCTCTATATATTTTATATCTCACCGCCTTTATTAAGCCTCTTTGATTAACTTTCCATTTATAATAAACATAAAAATGAATTTTAATGATTTGTTTATATGCGACCTTTCCTGAGAATAGGCGGTCCTTACTTGGAAACCAAAGTTAACCAACGTTGAGCCCTTTCAATCGTAAATAGCTTTTAAAGAGCTAATGATTTAAAACTTTTTTAATGAATATTTTTAATAAATATTTTATGAAAGATTTTCTTTGAATAGTCTTCGTACTGTTTTCAAAGATGAACTAACGTTTAGTTTATTTATGCTACGCAGTTTGCGCTCTATCGTTACGATAGAGAATCACGGTTTCACTTTGCAGAAAGAGTAAATAGATTCTAACGTTTTGTTCATTCTTCTTTCAAAGCTTAAATGTTTTAAATTCTATTTTAAAGGAACTTTTTAATTGAAAAACCTTTCAGTTTTTTCCTATGGTCAAATAACATGTTTTTTTGACGAAACGTAATTTGGCTCTTCTCTTAGGTGCGAAATCAAGAGAGAGAGAGAGAGAGATAGAGACGGAGGGAGAGAGAGGCGAGAAAACGTTCCGTTCAAGCGGGTAACGTTGTTCTCGAGTTACTCTCGTCCCTAGTCTCTGTACGGGGAGAAAGGATAAAACGTTTTTAGTTTTATTCTCGTCCCCAGGCAATGTACGGTGAGAGATTGAAAACGTAATTTTGAATGTACTAGTGTTTAATCTCTTCCCCAATCACTGAATGTTTTATCTTAAAAGATGTTTACTGTTTTTTTTTTGCTGGTATTAATGTGCTTGCATTATACGACTGATTTCGCATTTACTACCTTTTGATGAGGGTAGAATTGCGTGCTTCAGGTAGAAATCAGTAAAAGTTTCGATTTCAGTGAAATAAGTGCAAAACAGAAAATCGTAGTGATAAAGTGATATTGCGCAAAGTGTTACAGTGTTGCGTCCAAGGGTTCGTCTGTTCGTGCCTGTCGTTCACCTAGTCCGGGACCTCTTGCAAGCTCCCAAGCCCAGGGGAGAAGTAATGTCGAACGACTTATGGGTTCGAGAGGCCTTGATCAACAAACAGACGTTTCCCTCTATGGTATCGGGTGTATCTTACCAAGATCTCCCCTACCATAAGGCGAGAGAGACGTTTTTTCTCCTCGTCATCCGAAGGCTTTTCGCATAAGAAACCTGAAACAAGGTTTCGAGGCCCTTAAGCGAAAGTCAGTCCTTTCAGGACAGGTCCAGCGTCCTGGTTGCAGCCATTAGGACAGCTCTGACCCTATGCAGTCATCGGGAAACTGCTCGCCGCCTAACAAAAGCGTAACACAGACTCCGAGAGTCTTTTTTGTTGGCAAAGTGTTGAGGTCACAGACGTTACCCTTGTCTCTTACCGCAACCATTTCCGTTGATGCTTAATAGGTTGTACGGCAAGGCATGCAGAATATGCTTGCCTCCCTTATGGAAGACTATTCTGCCGATTAGTCCGTTGAGCCTAGCCGTTTATCTCATCGAGATCCTGGCTGTCAGCCAACCTAACGTTCCTTTGTGCATCCTGTTGACGTTGGCGTAACTAAGTCACGTCAATCAGGTTGTTTAGAACCACACTCGATGCGGTCTCGTGTGGATTTTCAGCCACATTTGGACGTTAGGCCACTTGCTGATGCTCCTGTTGACGTTCAGGACGTTCGCTAACAATCGGAGTTGACTTGTTTTGACGCTGTGCGTCAACCTCCGCATTCTAGAGTTGTTTTGACTGCTCATTCTAGGCAGTCAAAGCAGTCTCGAGTGGACGCTGTGCGTCCTCACGCACCTGTTGTTGTTGACAGTTCACAGACTGTCAAGCAGTTACATGACGTTGCGTCCTGGTCTCTCGCACCTGTTGTTGTTGACAGTTCACAGACTGTCAAGCAGTTACATGACATTGCGTCCTGGTCCGCTACTAATGCACCAGTGCGTGTGGACTCTGCTTGTAAAGCATTGCCACCACGGTAGGTCTCTCCCTTGCCTGAGACTCAGCTATTATCGGACAAGGTTCCTTTAGATGAGGAAGTTGCTGTTCCCCCTCCTACTGATATTCCCTTGAGGACTCTGTCAGACGGAGAGGAGCCTAAAGCTGCTTAGCCCTCTCTGGACTTTAATTAAATCATGCTGATTTTTGAGGATCTTTGTCCGGATCTTTTGTAACTGCTGCTCCTCGTTCGCCTAAACGTCAGAGCTTACACTAGGCCTACCTACTTCGAAGCCGTTGTTTATAAGCTAGTGCTCTCTCGCTCTCCTAGAGAGCTTTACGTTTGCTAGGCGACTGGTTTATCACCAGGAGGAGTTTGGGGGATACAGCCTTTGCTTTCCCTTCTTTTAAACTGGCTTACGAGCCTTTGAAGTTTTGCTGTACAATTATGTCATGCATAAACAAGGCTTTCAGGGATGGAAAGCGGTACCGCCTCAGTCGCTAGCCCCGTCTGTTGCCGCACCTGCTCCCGTAGACCCTAAATGGGCTTTGCTGCAACACATGCAGTCCAAGCTTGCGCCCTTGATGGAGGACTTTAATGCGGAGAAGGTTGCTGCTGAACCTTCTGGCCAACAACCTTCCAAGCGGTCGGTTGTGCGTCCTGTTGACGCTGAGGTAACCTTCTCGCGTCTACCAGTTGAGGTGGTTCCTCCACCGATGCGACCCAGTGTGGGTTGCCAGCCGCACGTTGACGTTGAGCGACGCTTGGAGGTGGTTGTTGACGTTCAGGACGTTCAACAACCATCAGAGGTGACTTGTTTTGACGCGGTGCGTCAACCTCCGCAACCCGGTATGGTGTTGACTGCACAACCCAGACGGTCTAGACAGTCTCGGGTGGACGCTGTGCGTCCTCGCGCACCCATGGTTGTTGACAGTTCACAGACTGTGCAGCAGTTCCATGACGTTGCGTCCGGCTCCGTCACGCATGCACCAGTGCGACCGGACTCAGCGAGCCAGACATTGCCCACTCCGTTGCCGTTTCCTCATCAGTTTTTGGATGAGGAACTATCTGATGAGGACGTTGCTGAACAACAAGACGATCAGCCCCCAGAATAGATCAAGCCCTGCTATCCATCCAGAAGATGCTGAAGAAGGAACGCTGCTCAGTCAGGCTGTGGATGAGTCTGGTAGGGACGCTGTCATCCCTGGAACAGTTTGTATCACTAGGAAGACTACACCTCCGTCCTCTTCAATACCATCTGGCTTTTCACTGGAAAAAGGACAAGACGTTAGAAGAGGTCTCGATCCCGATTTCCGGAAAGATAAAGTCTTGTCTGACTTGGTGGAAGGGTGGTTGTTGACGTTCAGGACAATATCAACCTAAGAGAGGGTCTTCCCCTGGCTGTTCAGACTCCCCACCACGTTCTCTTCTCGGACGCATCGGACTTGGGCTGGGGCGCGGAACTGGACGGTCGGGAATGCTCAGGTCTGTGGAACTCGAGTCAGAGGAGCATGCATATCAACTGCAAGGAGCTGTTGGCAGTTCATCTGGCCTTGAAAAGCTTCGAGTATCTCCTTCGAGGCAAAGTGGTGGAAGTAAAATCGGACAACACCACGGCCTTGGCGTACATCTCCAAACAAGGAGGTACCCACTCACTGACGTTGTACGAGATCGCAAGGGACCTGCTCATCTGGTCAAAAGGTCGAGACATCTCCCTAGTTACGAGGTTCATCCAAGGCGACATGAACGTCATAGCAGATTGTCTCAGTCGGAAAGGGCAAGTAATTCCAACCGAATGGACCCTCCACAAGGATGTGTGCAAGAGACTTTGGGCCACTTGGGGTCAACCAACCATAGATCTCTTTGCAACCTCGCTGACCAAGAGGCTTCCAATCTATTGCTCCCCAGTCCCGGACCCAGCAGCAATACATATAGATGCCTTCCTCCTAGATTGGTCACATCTGGATCTCTACGCATTCCCACCGTTCAAGATTGTCAACAAGGTACTGCAGAAGTTCGCCTCTCACGAAGGGACAAGGTTGACGTTAGTTGCTCCCCTCTGGCCCGCGAGAGAATGGTTCACCAAGGTACTTCGATGGTTAGTAGACATTCCCAGAAGTCTTCCTCTAAGGGTAGACCTTCTACGTCAGCCACACGTAAAGAAGGAACACCAAAGCCTCCACGCTCTTCGTCTGACTGCCTTCAGACTATCGAAAGACTCTCGAGAGCTAGAGGCTTTTCGAAGGAGGCAGCCAGTGGGATTGCTAGAGCAAGGAGAGTGTCTACCATTAGAGTCTACCAATCGAAGTGGGAAGTCTTCCGAGACTGGTGTAAGTCAGTTTCTGTATCCTCGACCAGTACCTCTGTAGCTCAAATAGCTGATTTTCTCTTATACCTGAGAAAAGGACGATCCCTTTCAGCTCCCACTATCAAGGGCTACAGAAGCATGTTGGCATCGGTCTTCCGGCATAGAGGCTTAGATCTTTCCAACAATAAAGATCTGCAAGACCTCCTTAAGTCTTTTGAGATCACCAAGGAGCGTCGTTTGGCTACCCCTGGATGGAATTTAGACGTGGTACTAAGATTCCTCATGTCAGACAGGTCTGAGCTGTTACAATCAGCCTCCCTGAAAGATCTCACTCTTAAGACTCTTTTCCTGGTATGCTTAGCCTCGGCTAAAAGAGTCAGTGAGATTCATGCCTTCAGCAAGAACATCGGATTTTCTTCGGAAAAAGCCACTTGTTCGCTGCAACTTGGTTTTCTAGCCAAAAATGAGCTGCCTTCTCGGCCTTGGCCTAAATCTTTCGATATTCCCAGCTTATCGGAGATCGTAGGCAATGAACTAGAAAGAGTCTTATGCCCTGTTAGAGCTCTTAAGTTCTATTTAAAGCGTACTAAACCTTTACGAGGCCAATCTGAAGCTTTATGGTGTTCAGTTAAGAAACCATCCTTGCCTATGTCAAAGAATGCTTGGTCATACTTTATTATTATTATTATTATTATTACTTACTAAGCTACAACCCTAGTTGGAAAAGCAGTATGCTATAAGCCCAGGGGCTCCAACAGGGAAAATAGCTCAGTGCGGAAAGGAAAAAAGGAAAATAAAATATTCTAAGAAGAGTAACAAAAATAAATATCTCCTATATAAACTATAAAAACTTTAACAAAACAAGAGGAAGAGAAATAAGATAGGAGAGTGTGCTCGAGTGTACCCTCAAGCAAGAGAACTCTAACCCAAGACAGTGAAAGGCCATGGTACAGAGGCTATGGCACTACCCAAGACTAGAGAACAGTGGTTTGATTTTGGAGTGTCCTTCTCCTAGAAGAGCTGCTTACCATAGCTAAAGAGTCTCTTCTACCCTTACCAAGAGGAAAGTGGCACTGAACAATTACAGCGCAGTAACCCCTTGGGTGATGAAGAATTGTTTGGTAATCTGTGTTGTCAGGTGTATGAGGATAGAGGAGAATATGTAAAGAATATGCCAGACTATTCAGTGTGTATGTAGGCAAAGGGAAAATGAACCGTAACCAGAGAGGAGGATCCAATGTAGTACTGTCTGGCCAGTCAAAAGACCCCATAACTCTCTAGCGGTAGTATCTCAACGGGTGGCTGGTGCCCTGGCCAACCTACTATCAGATTGTTTATACGAGAAGCTCATTCACATCTGAGTGAGGAAGACCGAATTTTGCTTAAGGTGAAGACGCACGAAGTTAGAGCTGTAGCAACTTCCGTGGCGTTTAAGCAAAATAGATCTCTGCAAAGTATAATGGACGCAACCTATTGGAGAAGCAAGTCAGTGTTCGCGTCATTCTACTTGAAAGATGTCCAGTCTCTTTACGAGAACTGCTACACACTGGGACCATTCGTAGCAGCGATTGCAGTAGTGGGTGAGGGCTCAACCACTACAATTCCCTAATTCCATATCCTTTTAATCTGTCTCTGGAAATGTTTTTAATGTTGTTTTTTATGGGTTGTCCGGAAGGCTAAGAAGCCTTTCGCATCCTGGTTGATTTGGCGGGTGGTCAAAGTCATTTCTTGAGAGCGCCCAGATTAGGGGTTTGATGAGGTCCTGTTGTATGGGTTGCAGCCCTTGATACTTCAGCTCCTAGGGGTCTGTCAGCATCCTAAGAGGATCGCGAGGCTTCGTAAGGAAGACGTACTTATAAGGCAGAGTAATCGTCTAAGTCGACTTCCTTACCAGGTACCTATTTATTTTGTTTTTGTTATTTTGATAACTTTTAAAATGAAATAAAAACTCTTAGCTCATAAGATGTAAACATATTTAGCTGATCTCTACCCACCACCCTGGGTGTGAATCAGCTACATATTCACCAGCTAAGTTAAATATTTAAAAATGATATTTTAATTATAAAATAAATTTTTGAATATACTTACCCGGTGAATATATAAATTAAACGACCCTCCCTTCCTCCCCAATAGAGACGCAGTGGGATGAGAAGAAATTGAGTCTTTGTTTACATTGAGTATGGTATCTGGCCGACAGTTGGCGCTGATGGGCACACCCGCAACCTGTATAGCGATCGCTAGCGAGTTTTTTGTACAGTTTTTTTGTCTGTCGAGCAACAGAGTTGCAGCTATATATTCACCGGGTAAGTATATTCAAAAATTTATTTTATAATTAAAATATCATTTTGAAGCAATGCAGTCGTACAGTATCTTGGTTTACGAGTTTTCCCATAAAAAAAAATAAAGAAAATTCACATAAATAAACATATGTAATCAGATTTAAAGGTTTCGTAATGTAAATTATCGACAATTTATAACCCCTATCGTCAGAAATAAGTAAAAGATTAGAAATCACAATGAAAAGTAGAAATAGCTGACAAATTAACTCACACTTACGTACCTTTGGTTGGTGTGAGATGAGAATGACCTTCACTAGCACTTACTGAATCATTTGATTTATCCTTTTTTTTACTCATTCAATTTTTATAAGGAACCTTTTTAGAGACGATTATTTTTGCCGTTACTTTCAAACGTCATGAACATGGAGTAAGAAGAACGTGAACACTGCGTGGATGGTGTATGGGCACCATTTCACTGCTTTCATTTTAGTCTCCTCAAAGTTTATCCACAAAACATGCCCATACGGTTTGAAATCTTTTCTCACAGATCAAAACAATTCTCATAAACCAAGTTGAGTTTGTAGACTCGTATTCAAAGTTACTCCTAAACCGAGTTACTACTGTACTTTATTTCATAATTGTTCCTTCCCTATAGACAACTATATACAAACCCTTTTGCTCTTCATAGTGGCGATGTATTTTAAAAGCAGCTGAAATCAGCCATAAGAATTGTAACGAGGTGTAACTACCCACTGCTAGTCAGCAGGGTGGGGCAGACCAGCTACCCCTGTCACACCCATACTGGTAATATTACAGTGTACAACAACTTAATTTTGGCTCGGTAGAAAGGAGACGTTCCGTGTCTCTCTCGTTAACCTTAATAAACTGGCCTTTGACTTGATCAATTGACCCTGGACTTCCCTTAAGTGTGGATACTATAGCTTTTAGTGAAGCAGTGGTCCCCTCCACCGGGAGAGTATCTGTCCTTGCCACCTGCGGCAACTCCTGCCTTCCTTCAGGCATTCGGGTCTCCCTGTTTAAGGAATGGCTTCCTAGAGTAATACAATTGGAGGCATAGTAGCAGCGCACACAGTCTCCCCACGGGTTAACCACTGTGTTCCTCTCCGAGGCTCTGGAGGTAATGCACCGATAGAGTTCTTGTGCCCTTAGCTGCAGCTCTTTCTGCTTTTTGTTCGCTTTCTTTCCTGCAGCTCTGGCGTAAGAACGAGAGCAGTTGCAGACTGGTTCCCTTCAGGGCTACCAGTTGGGGGATACTTTTGGGGTTATCCCAGAAACTAACGCAGGGTACTTTTCTCAGGCATCACTCGATGCCGACCTTCAATTTGAGCTTAAGCTCGTTGACGGGAAGCAGAGAGCACTGGTTGGAGGTCCACCTCCATGTGTCTGGCATCCTTCCCGTTCATGGTAAAGACACCCTTCCCCACTAGGAGGTATCAGGCGGCTATCTCATCCCTGGGAAAGGCGTCCTTGCGGGTGCTTCCACAAGTGTGTGCTCTATTCGTCCTTGCCTCGCTCTTGTTCTTCTGAGCATAGCTTCTTGGAGCTAGACGGCGATGTAGTAATTTGCAGACTGTGGCCGGGAGTAGCACGCAGACTATTTAGTGTCAGAATGTCGACCACACACTAACTTCACACTACATAGAAAATCTGGTGGAATGCCCCCAGATCTGGGCAAAAGGGAAACAATCAAGAAAAAATGGGTCACTTGGCACCATCCCTTGATTTTATTTCAAAATGAAAAAAGATAAATATATAAAAGTTGTTTACTAATTTGAAAAAAAATAATAGTTATTGAAAATTAAGTTACACAAAAGACACTCTTTCTATGGGCTTTGCATATCGGTACATCTCTGGATGCAAACACTGTCTGCCCTTAAGGACTACAGTAAACAGAATGTCAACATGCCACCTACATTGTTTGCCAAAATGGAGTAAACAATGTCAACATGTCAACCACATTACTGTATATCAAAAAGGCATCTAACACAACTAAATTTTCCCTCTCTTACCCATGCGAGTCCAAAGTCCCATAATTCCCGCTTTTCTTTTTCAAAATAATATTCTCTATTGAGACCTGTGCAACGAGAAAACCTTGTATGTCTACTACTCTTTCCGCAGGTGGCGTAGCAGAAGTCCTGGGGGTTCTAGCATCAGTTAAATCTTTAGTACCTTCTTTGCGGATGGAACACCATCAATAACCAAAGAAGGCCACGACCTTCTATCAATGGTTGTTGGATTTACACTGAGGGCAGGAGTAGCATTCACATGTATTTCCCTCCACCTAGAAGGAGTCTGGACGGAAGGGGTTTCCTTCCCAGAGCTGCGGGCGATAGCTGACTTCTGGACGGGTGACCTGTTGCCCACACTGCGCGACATGGTGGTTAGCCGAGCCACAGTGTAAGCACAGGTTGAGTCGTCTGCGACACTCATTCACGATGTGCCCTGGTTTCTCGCACCAAGTACAGTACCTCCTCTGGAACTGAGGAGACCTATCCGGGATGCGCATAGATGACAGGCGCACTTCCACAGATGCAGGCTTCGGGATAGGTCGAGGAGGTGTACGTGGGTAGACTCGCTCGGGTGCAGGTGAAATTTGGAGGCAGCCATGTCACCCCTGTTAGCATCCGAGCTGCGCCATGACCATCCCACACAACTAATGGCCAAGTCCTCTGCTTTCTGGCTTTGCTGACAGGTTGCCTCAACAAGAACACCCAACAGGTGTAGGGCATCCTGCCAAGTGGCCTGATGGCCAGCAGAGATGTTGATGGTAGCCAGAGATTGTTCCAGTCAACTCGCAGCTTTTCTTTGAATTGTTTACGTCACAGCTCTTTGCGGTCTAGGTTACGTCGAGAATATGTTGACTTATACAAAGAGGCCAACGGCATGGCATAAATTTTCAACAGCAATGGGGTTAGGTGGCTGCTCGCAACTCCTGCCCCTTGCTGTTGTACCCCAGGGTGCAAGATGGTGATGCTTATTGCTTGCTTGCGTCTCCCATAGTACCCCCAAGGCACAAGTCTCACGAGCAATTTCCCTTTGGGGTCATCTATGAGTCTTGTAAGCTATGACGCTGTAACACTTCAGGGTTATTGCGTGCATCGTGTCCGTTGGGCACAACAAAGCTCATAGAGTTTTGTGAGGACAAGCCCTTCGGGACCTGGGCCTCCGAGTTTTGACCTCTCACAAGGGAAAACCTGCCCTTCTAGTTCAGCACAACCTGATTCTTCTCCTTGTGAGCAAATACCTTCTCTGGTAGGAGGGCATAAGTACCTTGCTTCATGATGCATCAGCCTGTGTTAGCAAAGACACCAGTCTCACAGAGAAGTCATGCGCATTGATGCACACCCATCCAACGAGGGCTAGCATGGTGTGTGGGCGAGTGCCTCTGTCTAACGAAGGTTTGCTTGCAACCCAGGTTAATCGCCATATTACTCATAGTGAACTGGCGGGTCATTACTCACCAGCCCGCAGAGCTTCAGTTTTGCTGTTGTCTCAAGTACATGTGAATAACTTTGGCAAGTTTTAAAAGAAGCCACCTGTGGTTTGCATTGTTATAGGCTGCTGTTAGGTCATGAAATATTACCCTTGTGATTTTCCCAAGCTCAGAGCCATCCTCAATATACAGAGTGAGGCTAAGTGCCTGAAAGCAGCAGGATCTTCCTGCCTGGAAGCCAGCCTGCTCTGGTGTCAGTTGATCTTCGACTGTGGGAGGTAGGCGGACCATCGTTACCTGTTCGTACAGTTTATATAAGGTGCAGAGGAGAGATACTGGCCGATAACTCTTAGGGATCATTGGGTCTTTGCCAGGTTTTAGCAAGGCCACAACTTTAGCTTCTCTCCATAGTTTTGGGATCTTGAATGTTCTTGCAAAGTTGTTAAGAAGGACTAATGCTCATGATTCATTCCTGTTGCCAAAGTGCAGCATTATCTCAAATGTAATGTCATCCAGACCAGCAGCTTTTCCAGGTTTATGGTGTTTCATGGCTTCCTGGAGTTCTTCAACAGTGAGTGGTTTAATCTCGTTATTCTCTTTCATTTCATACTTCATTCTTTTGTGATATCTTCGTTCTTTGTCATATGGCTTCCCATTAAGTGAGAGTTGTTTTGCGCCTGCATTGGGTGTTACGGTACCTATTCTCGTTTGGGTGTTCCTATCCAAGTTCAGTTTACTGATTGTTTTCCATGCTTTCTTACTGTTCTAAGTCATATCTGTGCTGGCTATCAGTTCTTGCCATCTCTCCTTTTCCTCATTGGCTACAGAGGCTAATAAAAGTTCTAGTTCAGTGGTGCTTTAGACAGACGGTTCTGAATTATACTGTTGAACAGGTTGGGCTTATATCACCCACCAGCTAATGACCCCCAGCTCGTTATGACTTTTAACGACCGACTTCCAACGTCGCAGAAATCAACCTCTCGTTAAAAGTCTCAGGTTTGTTTAATTAAAAAAAAACGGTTCGCTCAAAATCTATTTTTGGGTGAGATAGCCATGTCGTCCCGTTGGAAGGTTCCTATAAGTAGCTTCCTAGGGTATATTTGACTACAGTGATATTCCCAGAGAATTGAACTTAAGGTCTTCAGAATTCTAACCCCTGGTGCAAATATCCTTGAAGTTTCCTTTAAGGATATCGCATAATATCAGGGGACGTATTCTTGACACGCCACATAGCAATCTGCATCCCGCATAGCGTTTACGCTTTGAGGGGGAAAAGTGGCAAAATAAAAGAGGAGCCGTTAATAAGGTTCCCTTCCTCCGTTACTGTTTGAGTACTCAGATGGCCCCACCATCGCTGCCATCTTTATTCCTTTTAGCGTTGAGCCGGTACTACAGATACAGTTTGTTCCAACACGGAGTACTTACTTCGAACTACTTTCTTAGGAGGATCTGGGATCTCCCCCTCTCTCCGTTACCTTGTCGGGGCGCTCCAGGGCGGAAGGATACTGGCCCTGGGGCGACCCGGGGTCAGCGCGTGAGGCTGCGCTTGTTAGATTGTCAGTAAGCGTCTGGTCGCGCATAGATAACATCTCGCTGCTCACTCTCTCTTATCCCGTCCGATCACCTTGATGACCACGTGTTCTTTTGTGTTCTCCATCCCTTGTGTTCCCACGTGGTCCCTTGTGCTCTCCATTCCTTGTGCTCCCACGTGTTCCCATGTGTTCCTTCCCTTGTGTATCACGTGTCCGTGTTATCTCCCTAACCTTTCCCTTGTGTTCTTGTGTCGTTTGCGTGTTGCTTTCTGCTATGGAATCCCAGCGTCGCTGTCCCGGGCCCCAAGCTGGTAAGTCTTGTGGAGCCTGGCTCTCTAAGCCCGAGGTCGACCCACACACGCTGTGCTCCTCGTGTCGGGGAATAAGTGTTCGCCCTCCTCCACGTGCCTGGAGTGCGAGTCTTGGCTGGAGATGCAGTGGCCCTTGTTCTCCAAAAAGAAGAAGAAGGCATCCAAGAAATCGCCGAAAAAGCCAGGCCTTTCCTCGCCGCGTACGTCGCCCTCAGCGCAGTTGGAAAGAGGTTCTCCTTCTCCTTCCCCTACCCAGAGTAGGGGACAAGGTAAGTCCGTTGCGGGGAAACAGCCCATTGCCGTTCCCCAAGAGTCTGATGTCGGGGAATCTGTGCAAAAGGGGCCTACGCAGACGAGTGGGGAGTCTGCTAGTGTAGCGGAAGTATGTGTTGTAGACGATGGCCTTGTGCCCACAGGACCCGTCTCAGGTGAAGACCCGGTGTTGGGGAATCCCGAATCGGCTCCTACCCCCACATCGTGGCAAGGTTTTCAGGTTCAGCGGGTTCCAGGGATGGTTGGGACAAAGAAAGGCAACCCACGTGTTCATCCGATCCCGACTCCATTGTTTGGCCGGCGCCTAGGATGCCCTTCAGGTCGCCTGTGAGGAATGAGGAGGAGTTCAAAGGGTGGTTCACCTCTCGGCCCTCTATCCGCTCTCGGCTACGCTTCCGCCGGACTTCATGGAACCCTCGACCCCGAGATCCAGACCAAGGACCCCTAGGAGGCTCGTCATTGAGACGGACGACTCGGCGAGCTCCTATTCTTCAGACGATTATTCTTCCTACGATTCCTACTCTTCGGCTAGTTCCAGCGGACGTGACTCCAGGAGGAAGAGGGAGTGGTCCAGGAGGAGAAGACCGAGCTCACACGTCAGCCTGGCCAGGAATAGGTCGAAGTCCTCGAGGAGACACAGGAGGAGGAGCTCCCCAAGGAAAAGGTATATCACGGTGGTTCGGCACCGCCGTGAATCCAGCAAGAAGGTCGCCGCTCCAGTGCCTACTTCGGTAACCGCGGGAGCCGCTTCCGTACCCTTGCACAGTGTCTCTTCGGCACCATCCACTCGTCGGGTGCGGCCGTTGGCACACTTTCAGTTGCCCCGACCTAGTAAGTCGGCGGGTCCACCCGTGTATTGGGAACTTCCGCTGGTTAGACCCAGCGGCTCAACTTCATCACCTTTCATCACAGCGGTTCTGGCCAAGTTCCGGGATATGGCGCTGTCGCAACCATCGACTAGCACCGCCCGGGTTACCCCGGGAGGAGGTAGACCCATGACGGCTACCTCCGCCCCAGCGGCTCTACCCGCGACGGAGGCACCCGCTCCATCACTCCGCCAGGAGGAGATGGATGCCTCCGCTCCCACGGATCCCTCCGTGATCGATGAGCTTTCCAACACGGAGGTACAGATTGTAGACGAACTTCTGGGAGCGGGCCAGTGTTCCCCAGACGAGGTCTCGTCTTACTGTAAGGTTTTGGCACTTATCCGGCGGCACCACAGGTTGGATAAACCGCAACCAGCAGCGGAGCAAGCTTGGCTCTCAGGTCTGGGCAGGATGGTGGACAATCCTGTCCAACAGAAACCTTCTCTGACTCTACCGTTAGCTCCCGATGTGGCCCTGGGGATGGAGCATGTGGACCGTTTTGTTGCAGGCCCGAAGAACTCGTTGAGGGCACAGGGTTCCTCCAAGCTCCTGCCAGGTCTTATGACCCAGAAGAAATTCTATGTGCCCGACGGGCGTCACTCTGGGCCCCGCACGGTGGAGGAAGCGGTCGCTACCCTGAACCAGGGCAATCCGGACGAGCGTAGCCTGAACGCACCGGTGGTCTCGCAAGCGGAGGCTGCCATGATGGAGGACACGTCTCAGGACATCGTAAACGTCACTTCTTGGTTGTACTGGTGGGCGTGCACCCTAGCAGGCTTCCAGCTAGCTCACGCCCTGTCATTCCCCATGAATCAATCACTCTTACAGGAACTAATCCGCTCGGGGGGCAAGGCCATGAAGTTCCTAACTTTTTAGTCCCTTACCCAGACGGCCAACTGGGTTCTGAGGAGAAGGAACACTATTCTGAACAGGTTGCCCCGTAGACTCCCCGAGAAGGAATCGAAGTTCCTGAGAAACTCTCCCGTTTGGTGTGAGACGGTGTTCCCCTTACAAACAGTGACTGAGATGATGGAGAGGGTCAGCAGGATGAAGGTTACAACCGAATCCAGACAGCAGTCGGCAAGACGGCTCCCGGTGAGAAGAGCCACTACAGACGGGGCCTACCCGCCTACGCCTCCAGCTAGGCAGGAAGCTTCTACCTCTTCTTGGCACGAGACCCCTCGGCCCTCCAGAATGAGTGGTGCCCAACCTCAGGCCTCCTTTAGGCCAAAGTTCACAGGCTCAAGGAGAGGCCGTTCCGTCCGTCTCCCTAGGAGGAGATAGGGAGAGAGGCCCCCTACACCTTCCCACGCCTCAGGTGGGGGGATGCCTCAAACACTATTGGCAAGCATGGCTGGACAACGGAGCGGATCGATGGACGGTGACGGTCCTCAGGGAGGGATACAGGATTCCCTTCCTGTCAGTTCCGCCCCCGCTGATTCCCGAACACCAGGCAGAGTGTCTCGCGCCCAAGGACTCAGAGAAGAGGACAGCCCTACAAACAGAAGTGGACGCCATGTTGGACAAAGGAGCCCTGCAACAGGTTTGCGAGCCTTCCCCAGGTTTCTACAGCAGGCTCTTCCTGGTGGAGAAGGCGACGGGAAGTTGGAGGCCAGTAATCGACCTCTCGGCCCTCAACAAGTTCATTTAGAAGACTCCCTTCAAAATGGACATGCTGAAGCCTTGAGAGAAGGGGATTTCATGATGTCCCTGGATCTCAAGGATGCTTGCTTTCAGATTCCCGTTCACCCCTCCAGCAGGAAGTTCCTCAGAGTAAGGTGGGGCGCTCAGACTCTGCAGTTCAGAACTCTCTGCTTCGGTCTTTCGACGGCTTCACAGGTCTTCACGAGGGTGTTCGCCCTAGTTTCGGTCTGGGCAGACAAGCAGGGCATCAGACTGATCAGGTACCTCGACGACTGGTTGCTTCTTTCAGCCTCAGAGGCAGACTTAAAGTTTCAAGGTTCTCTGCTGTTGCAGTTCTGCAAGGACCTCGGGATCACGATCAACCTCGAGAAGTCCCAGTTAGTCCCCACCACCAGGATGACGTACCTGGGGATGGTACTGGACTCCCAGCTAACAAGAGCCTTCCCCCCCCCCAGGAGAGGTTGAACAATCTAGACCAAGTGATTCGCCCGTTCCTAGCTGGCACTCCGGTGAGGGCCAAGGATTGGCAGAGGCTATTGGGTCACCTAGTCTCGTTGGAAAAATTAGTTCCACAGGCCAGGCTCAAATTAAGACCGATCCAGTGGAACCTGAAGGATCTCTGGTCAGCGGAGGAGTCCCCGCAGAAGATAGTTCCGGTGTCCACCTCCTCCAGGGACACTCTTCTCTGGTGGTCCGACAGGAGTCACACGTTGAAGGGAATTCCGTTCGGCTCCGTTCACCGCCGCTCCCCCGGAGATGCTGCTCTTCACGGACGCATCAAAGGAGGGGTGGGGAGCGCATCTCCTTGAGGAAACAGCAGAGGGGAAATGGTCAGAGGAGGAAAAGGCCTGGCACATCAATTTCCTGGAGCTCTTGGCAGTACGGAACGCCCTGGCGGAATTCCCCCGTCTCTTCCGGGGGAACTCAGTGGCACTCATGTGTGACAACGCCACGGTGGTGGCATACATCAAAAAGCAGGGAGGCTTAAGGTCAAGGGAATCGTGCGACCTCACAGCTCAGATCCTGGAATGAGCCGAAAGGAACCACATTCAGTTAACAGCCAGGTTCATTCCAGGAAAAAGGAACGTTCTGGCAGACGGACTCAGCAGGACAGGACTGGTGGTGGGGTCAGAACGGTCTCTGCACCCCCAGGTGGCACAAGAAGTTCTTCGGCATTGGGGCTCCCCGGTGATAGACCTGTTCGCCACAAGACTCAACGCCAAACTCACCGTATTCTGCTCCCCAGTGCCAGATCCGACAGCAGCGTTCGAGGACGCCTTCCAGCACTCGTGGGACGGTCTCGACGTCTATGTATTTCCCTCCTTCGGGATCATCAGGCAGGTTCTCAACATGCTGAGACAAGCCTAGACCACAAAGATGACTTTGGTAGCGCCCTGGTGGCCAGAGAGGGAGTGGTTCACGGATCTTCAGGACCTGGCCACCCTTCCTCCTTGGCCCCTGCCGACAAGAGAAGACCTTCTAAGTCAGCCTCACTTCCAAAGGCTACACGAAAACCCCCAAGGCCTGAAGCTTCACGCTTGGAGGTTATCAAGCGACTGCTAAGAAGGGAAGGCTTCTCAGATAAGACTGCTGACAGGATGTCGGGATATCTCCGGAAATTCTCATGCGTTGTATACCAAGCTAAGTGGGCAATGTTTGTTAGGTGGTGTGCTACTCAGAATCTGCGGCCCTTAGACGCTTCGGTCCACAATATCGCAGACTTCCTAGTCCATTTACGGGATGACAAGGGAGTACCCATTCCAGCCATCAAAGGGGTCCGTGCAGCATTGGGTCAGGTTTTCCAACTCAAGGGCATCAATTTAGGACTTCCCGCCACATCTCCATGCTGATCAGAACTTTTGAACAAACTTGTGACCCCCGCTCCTCGAGGGTCCCCCAGTGGGATGTGGCCAAGGTTCTTAGGGCTCTCTCGAGGCCCCCCTTCAAACCGCTTAAAGACATTTTGGACAAGGACATCACCCTCAAGGCAGTCTTCTTGTTAGCCCTTGCCTCGGCCAAACGGGTGAGCGAGCTCCACGGGTTGTCCTTCGAGGTTTCACGCTTGAAAGGGTAGAAGGACATGTCGTTAAGTTCTTACCAGAGTTCGTGGCGAAGACCCAGAACCCTGCAGTTGCGAATCCCAGATTCGAAGAATTCTCCATCCCAGCGATTCCGCCCTCGGGCAACCCGGAAGACCTGCGTTTGTGCCCGGTAAGAACTATCAGGAAATACCTCGGTAGGACATCCAAACTCAGACCGGCCATCAAGAGTTTGTTCGTTTCCACAGGTCCAGTCAAGAAGGCGGTGTCCAAAAATACCATATCCTTCTGGCTTAGGCAGGCTATAAAGAGGGCCTACGAGAGTGATGGCTCCATTGTGCCTGGGACCCCGAGACCCCATGATATTAGGGGCCAATAGCACATCCTTGGATGGGGGTAGGCCAAATCTTAAGGGCAGGCACTTGGGCTAGACAGTCCACGTTTACAGCCCATTACCTGAAGGACTGTACGAGAAAGTCCCTGGATGCTTTCTCTATTGGGCCGGTCATTTCGGCCATGCAACAAGTTTAGTGGTTTGGGCCCCGGGTAGCCCGTGGGAAGTAATCGTAAATGACACAGGTTCCTCCTTACTCTCCCCCCCTCCTTGCTACCCCCTCTCCTTTATCCCATCCTTTTTCATATCCCCCTTCCAGGTGAGAGGGGGACGTTGAGGCACACCATGTCTGGATTATAATTAAAGTTGAGTTGTACATAAGATAGATTTTTGCGTGCTTTCCCCTACTTTCCCTGGACAATCTAGACCTAGCCTCCTATCTAGGTCATGGGCCCCAGGATGTTTCAAAATATTCCGAACTGTAAGCCACTCCCTTCTCCTAAGGTATAAGTCTCCTAAGAAAGTAGTTAGAGGTAAGTACTCCATGTTGGAACAAATCACAAATTTTAAATAACTTGTATTTTTTCTAACAGTACTTACCTCGAACTACTTACGGGTTATGGCCCACCCATCCTACACCGAGTATCTTACAGGAGTTCGAGGAGGACTTAAACATACGCTTACTGGCGATCTAACGAGCGCAACCTCATGCGCTGACCCCGGGTCGCCCCAGGGGGAGTATCCTTCCGCCCCGGAGCGCCCCGACAAGGTAGCGGAGAGAGGGGGAACTGCGCAATAGTCTTGGTCGGTAGAATGAGGGATCCCAGATCCTCCTAAGAAAGTAGTTCGAGGTAAGTACTGTTAGGAAAAATACAAATTACTTAAAATTTGTGATATTCATAGAATTAATCCTTAAAATCTGTGGGCCAATTTACCCTTTTTTTCTTTTCTTTCTCTTGACCAAAGATGTTTTGTGAAAGAATATTTGACTTTTATGTTGTATTTATATTTTGTGATTAAAGAGACTATGCATTGTGTAGACACGCTTTGGTTTTTTTTTTATTTTGATAATGTCAACTCATACATATGTTTCTCTTTCAGAAGACAAGGGTCATGACCCTGATCTGTACAGCGGTTACATATCGTCACTGTCCATTCGTTTTGAGGATGAGGAGGGGGTTGGATATGATGGTGGATTATCCGTTCGTCTTGGCCGCAAGGATTTTCCTCTGTGGGAGCAGTGTGAACTTGATCCACATCTTATCCAATGAAAGGTAAATTCAAAAGTAAATGTTATATGAAGGGTAGATTTTTTATATTAAGAATTCATGAAGTATAGATGATATGGAGTTCCTGCTAGGAATAGCCATAGTTAGTAACAGCGTCTCTGTTCCTATGCTGATATAAACTCTTCATCATTTAATTAAGAGGATGTCTTCAGCTTGGCTGAAATGGCCTCTGAGTCATAAACAAGTATCACGTCACTCATTTCTTCGACAGCAACCAGTATGTACGTATGTACTGTCTCTGCTCTCATCTTCCTACTGCTGGACCTTTCCTTACTTTCTTTTGTGATAAGTATTGGGTTTTTTCTTCTCTTTTTGCTACGCATTACCCCTCTCTCTGTGAGAGTGGAAACACACCCAAAGGTAAGCATTTGGCGAAGAGACTTTAATTCCTTTGAAGATACAAACCTTTGGTTCTCAATCTGTTGTGTACCTTTGCTAAGGGCGTGACTTACAGTTCCCCTTCTGAGGAGTTCGTTCACGTTCCTCCTATCAGGAAGACAGTCAAGTTCTTGAACCGTAACTCAACTCTTGCTCTGTGGTAGTGCTCCTTCGTGAGGGACTTACTCGTTTTAGCCTGAATGTTCAATCGTTCCTACCTGCCTGTGTTGAAGTTATCGTCTGGCTGGTGTGCTTGACACCGCCAGAGTGTCACTGGGTGTGACCCCTGTGTAAAGCAGTCCCTGTGCTCCCTTGCGACAAAACTCCAGTGTAGATGTTTTGGGAAGGAAGCTGTTGTAATTTACTCCTGCAAGAGGGCGCATGATCCATTGGCAAGGAGAACTAGAGTTCTCTCTCTCTCTCTCTCTTCCTCTACCAACCTCTCTCTCTCTCTCCTCCTCCTTTTTCTTTGTCGAACATTTCCTTTTCGGGAAGAGGAATGTTGCCTAGGAAGACCTTTCGGTACAGTTCCATGGAATTTAATGATCGCTCTTCTTCGGGAAGGAACAATGGATGGTCATTGCCGCTAACTGGTACATTCTGGGTCAGTTTCCGCTCTTGCACTGGTTCTAGGTGAGCGGTCCTTCTGAACCCAACACCTCAAGTGTTTGAGGGTAAGGTTACACATCCTCCTGCTATAAGGGGAGAGGTAATCTTCATATGGTATGTCTCATCGAGAGCAGGACCAGTCTCCTGGTTGTCTCTTCTGGTACTGGGGTGCACCAAATAGAGAGATGGTAGTCACGGATCCTTCCCCCTTGTCTTCCTGTGCTTCCTAGGATCTATCGTCATTTTTATGTGATTGAAAGCAGAGCATTGCCTCACGTGCTTACGAGTACCGGGCTGCGTTCTGTGTTCTTACGAGCACAGAGCATTGCGTCTCGTGCTTACGAATACGGGGCTGTGTTTTGTGTTCTTACGAGAATAGATCCACATTCCCATCAAAGACAATAAGATCATCAATTCTTAAGAAAATGCATAACTGGACTACAACACATACTTCAGCTGATTCGTCCAAAGCTTAAGACGAGAAACTGAAAGATGGACGAGGTCTTTCAGTTGCCGAGATACATCAGGAGAGAGATTTCCTCTATACGTGTTCTAACTGTCTGCTTTGTTAGAGCAAGTTCTTTTGCTTTCCTTTCGATGCTTTCATCTCCAAGAGGTCTTGCATGTCAGTTGCAAACTGGCAAAAACCTTGTTTGATTTGTTAAATTTTATTGGATATTTTCACTAGTTATTCCTAAACACATATTAAAGAGTTCTGTATATAAATTAGAATTTTACTTAGAAACAATAGAATATTAGAATGTATCATACTAAAGATATAATAGAGGTCTTAAATACAGTACAAAAAATAAGTATATTAATAAATCATATTTTATGTTTAAAATTGTGTATAAAACATTTTAGCTCAATTTCAGTGTACAACAGGAAAGGTATTGAAGCAAAACAGGTATACCAGGAGTTTCTAATAGCAACACGTACTCATTGTATTTCAGGTCGTAACTTTAAGATTAACCTTAGACTCTTCCAGATCCTGATATGGCAACACTCGTTCATTTTTCCTTTTCTCTTCCAGGTAGTCAACATTAGGTGTTGCAAGACGAAAGGTCAATGTAGACTTAAATGCGTCATGGTCAGTGATGGTGGCGGGGACAAGACCTGTTTCCTCATCTACACTGCGGACATGTTCCTTTTTGAATGTTGCAATGGTGAGGCATATCTCTCTCTCTCTCTCTCTCTCTCTCTCTCTCTCTCTCTCTCTCTCTCTCTCTCTCTCTCTCTCTCTCTCTCTCTCACCCCCATTCTTGCTGCCTTTCTTCCATCTTAACTATCACTCTACTTACAATGTTTTCTCCCAGTGGGACCTTGGCACTGAAGGGCTTTCCTGGCCCCAACATCCAACTCTTATGAATGAGGAATAACTTTTACAAGATATGATTTTTACATTTGTAGCCATAATTATTATTATTATAATCTAAGACAAATAAAACTGTGTTTACATTTATGTAAGTAAATTATTGTAAAAATAAAATTTAGTTTAAAAAGAAATTACAGAATAAGAATCTTTTTAATCGCTTGTTTCTCGAACTAATCGACCTTCGTCTCCCGCAGGTGTTTGACAACTGCGCCGTCACCGTTATGATTTCGGTGGAACCGTATACGCTCGGACTTAAGATACAGCCGTCCAGGAGGATAAAGATAGACCGAGAACACTCAGTCACCCCAAGACGACTCCTTCTTGATCTATCTCTCCATGTTCTCGCCTACTTTCTCGCTTTGAAAATGTTAAGAAGGTGAGTGACGATCCTTGCTCTTCGTAGCTACTTAGTGTCATCTCTGTACTTTATAGGGTACACTGTAAGCATTGCTAAATGGTTTTGACAGATTCTCTTTCTGTCACTTTTTAACTGTCTGCTTTTTCTTCAGTCCCAATTCCTACCCTTCATTTTTCTGTCCATCTTCTTCAATGTTTAAACATAAATACAAGTTATATTCCTTTATAACTGGTGGCGGGGAAGACCCACTCGCATGTGGGTCAGCTCAACGCTCACTTTTGGCTTCGGCTGTTTTAATCAATTTGCTTTTTCTCATTCTAGATAAATGGAAAATACTAAAGAAGTTATTTACTGGGTAAGCCGAAAATGTGTGATATGTTTTTGTTTAAACCTGCTGTATTAATCTAGTCCTTCTTGTGACTTTTTTGTTTGTATCTGATGATTAAAAAAACACAAATGTAAAGGTAAACAGATCAACTTGAGACTACAGTATATAGATTCTTATAAAGTTGATGAAGAAGGTTAAGAATCTTTTTTTGTTCCGTGACTGAAATACAAACCATGCTATTTACATGGGGTAATTACTTCGGCGTAGCTGAATGACGAGCCATAAGAATTTTAACGAGGGTTTACTACCCCACCGCTAGTTAGCGGGGGGTAGGGCGGGGTAGCTAGCTACCCCCTCCCCCCCCCTCACACGCACCGATGATTGCTTCACTTTACTTTTGGCTCGGGCGGAGAACAGGCCTGTCTGCTCTCTCCCTCGCTTTGACTGCCATATTTAATCTGTTTTTTTGCTTTTTCTTTTTCAGTGTGTTTGAAGTTGGCCTCTACTATGCGTACTTGCCCTGGACTTCCCAGCCGCCCTTGTGGGACTTTTATGTCGCCGGTCGACACCGATCCCCACACCTTATGTCCTCACTGTAGTGGCCAGCGGTGTGATAGTGGTAACATGTGTATAGAATGTAGGGATTGGTCTACCTCCCAGTGGGAGAGGTTTGCCCAGCGTCGGAAGAAAAAGTCCAAAAGAGATCTTTCTCCTTCAGAGGCTTCTTTGAAGAGAGAAAATTCTAGGACTTCTTCTGTAGCCCTTTCCTCCTCCGATGCTCCCCCTCGAGCGGTCTCTTCCGAGAGGCCGGCGAGTGGTAGCGTAGAGTGTATTGCTGTTGACCGATCCCGGGGTGCGGGAGAGGTAGTCGCCTACCATAGCGAGGCGGCTGCCCCTCCTCCCCCGGAGGAGGATTTGAATATGTCCAATCGTGATTTATTACAGCTTTGAGCTTCCTTGGGGCTGCAGGGTTTGCCCTCCAAGGAAGCCCTGTTTGACATGATCAAACTTGGTGCAGCTGTCAAACAATCGCCAACTACAGCAGGGATAGATCCTCTGTCTGTGGTTGACGTTGTTGTGACGGAGACATCTCGTGGGTCAAGTCAAACCCCCGTTCCTGTTGCTGAGGTAGCTGACGGCTTAGATTCCCCCTCCGAACACCTTTCGAGGGAGGATCTAAGTCCCACGGTCTCTCCTGCCAGTGATTCTCCCCCTTTGGGGAAGTTCACTTACAGAGACTCCTCTGCAGAGGCCCCTTGATGGTCAGCCTGCTGATCTCATGGCCCCTCGGGGGCGTATAAGGCGGAAGGCTCGTCCTCCCCTTCGCCGTAGAGGCCTTCCTTCCCCTCACAAGGGAGTTAGGAGGCGCCTCTTCGGCTTGTCGTCGCCACAATCCTCTGCGGAGGAGACGACTCGCCGTTCGCCGACTCTGCCAGCTACCACCTTAGACCTCTTCGGGGATCGTTCGCGATCCCTTTCGGATGATGGTCGTCCTTCGGGACACAGTGACCAGTCTTCCTCCAGACCTGCTGTGCCGTCACCCTTTGATGTTGCAGATGCGCGTTGCGCGCCACCTGATCCTGCCATGCGCAGGTACCGGGCCCCTCGGGGCTGAAGAGCCTTGAGCGCAAAACTGCGCCTCTCGCCCTCAAGCGCCAGGTTCTTCCTGCGCGCCCTCCTGCTGCTGCCGCTGTTCCTGTCTTAGCGCCTCAGCGCTTACCTGCGCACGTGCGCGCCCCTGTTCCTGCTACGTGCCAGGGTTCCCCTGCGCTCCCACATCCTTCTACGCCCCTTCGCCCTCCAGCAGTTCCTGTGACAGCGCGCCAGCGCTCACCTGCGCACACGCGCCCCAGCGTTCCCCGGTTCCTGCCTCGTCGCGCGCAGTTCAAGAGGTTCCTACTCTAGCGCACAGGCGCTCACAGGTTCCTCTGGACTCGCAGCGCCCGTCTGGAGTTGCGCCCCCACGCGCAGTTCCAGTTCCAGCGCTCGCACGCTCGCCAACGCACCAGCACGCTTCTACATCACAGCGCGCCGCCCAGGAGGCGCCTAAGCTAGCGCACGGGTGCTCACAGGCACCCCAGGGCTCTCCTTC
This sequence comes from Palaemon carinicauda, assembly GCF_036898095.1. NCBI lineage: Eukaryota > Metazoa > Arthropoda > Malacostraca > Decapoda > Palaemonidae > Palaemon > Palaemon carinicauda. Next base: position 26,256,098 of record NC_090767.1, read on the forward strand.
CAGACTGCGCGATCCTGCACGCGTTCCAGCCGCGCGCGACGCTCCGGTTGGAACCGCCCAGGAGGCGCCTAAGCTAGCGCATGGGCGCTCACAGGCACCTAAGCTAGCGCACGGGTGCTCACAGGCACCCCAGGGCTCTCCTTCCAGACCGCGCCATCCTGCACGTGTTCCAGCCGCGCGCGACACTCCAGTTGCGCGCCCCGTTCCAGTCATCAAGGCGCCACATGCAACCCTCCAGTGCACACCTGTGCGCTCTCATCAAATCGCGCGTCCTGCTCGCCCACCGCATCAGCGCACACCAGTGCGTCCACATCCTGATGCGCGCCCACAGGCGAGTATGCCTGTCCTGTCGGACCAGCACCAACCTACGCGCCAACGCGCCATCCCTTCCTCGCACTATCCTGAACCGGCGCTCACGCGCCCTCGCCCGGTTTTCCCGGATACGCGCTCGGGCGCCCCTGTCCTTTCGCGCCCTACAGGGCCGCATCAGGATGCTGCCCGTCCTCGCATCCGGCCGCCTCCCGTTCCGGCTCCTGCGCGCCACACGCCCTCGCCAGCTCCTACGCGCCCCCGTGCCCACGCGCGCGCTCCCACGCTCCTGTGACCTCGCCTGCATGCCACCGCGCCCTCGCGCCCGCTCCACCACCCTCTCTCCCCCACGCTGATGCACGCGCGCGAACGCGAGATTCCTGTGTCACGCGATCCTTTCGGGCGCAACCCTGACCAGGGCCCATCACGCGACCTCCAGCGCGAGCGTCGCCAGGCGGACAGGTCTTCGTCTCGTTCCCCTCCCTGCAAGCGCAGACCAGCGCACTCGCCGGAGGAGGGGCGGTTCCCGGACAGGTCTAAGGACTCTTTCTCTTCAACTTCACAGGCGAACCCGCATTTGTCGCTTCCTCCAAGGGATCGAACGATCCCCTTCCCTCCAGAGGGAGTGTCTGACAGCGCGACTGTCAGCCAGCAGCCCTGGTTCGGTACCCTAGTCAGAGCTTTTGTGCAGGCGATGAAGCCCACCCTCTCTGACATGGGTCGCAATCCAGTGGCAGCTTCCTCCCCCCTGAAGAGGAAGAGAGGAGTCTCTCCCGTGGAAACACCTCCAAGGCCTATTTTATCTCTTCGTAGATCCTTGCGCAAGGCTCCTTCTCCCCCCCAGACTTTCTCTCCCTCCCCTGCTATTGAGGATTACCCATCCTCAGGGGAGTCGGACGAGCCGGACCATTCCCCCATCGCACCAATGGGGGAAGCTCCGCCTCTCCCTGAGAAGTCTTCTCGTCCAGGGGTGGAAAAGAACCTGCACCCATTGTTACTCGAGTCCTGTATCCCGCCCAGGAGGGAACCGAAGGATTCTAAGACGATCCCTAAATTGTCAGCAAGGATCAGGCAGGAGCCATCTCGACCTTCCGAGGATGTCCACGTCTCCCCCCAGGAAGAGCCACTGGGGACGGGAGACTTCACTGCCAGTCCTTCAGGAGGAGAGCACCAAGAGTCAAAACACACATTCTGGCAAGTCCTGACCCTCATGAGGAACCTCAATGGAATCCCAGACCCTGAGATTCCTCCTCGTGAAGGTAAGGACACGGTCCTGGACCGCGTCTACGACACCCAGAAATCCTCTAGGGCCAGTGCAGCCTTGCCCTGGTCTCAGGGGATGAAGAGTGCCAGGGACTAGGTCGAGGGCCAGCTCTCTGAGCTTGCCTCCTCCAGCAGATCCAGCGCCTGTAACAAGCTCCTCCCTCCTCCTCGAGTCCATCAGAGGAGGTACTTTGAGATCCTTGAGGAGCCTTGTTTGGGTCTTCCGATGCATCACTCTGTGGAAGAACTCACCGGGGGAGTCCCTCTTGAGAGACTCTCCAACCGGCACGTGTCCTACTCAGCCACTGAGATCCTAAGCCAGGAGAAGGTCGCTAAGTGTGCCATGCAGGCAACTTCGTGGCTGGACATCTGGCTGTGGTCTCTGGGCATCCTGGTGCGGTCTGAGGACCTCTGCAAAGAAAGCACCAGGAAGGCACTGGAGACTTTTTCTCTCGGGCACACGGACCATTGAGTTTCTGGCCCACCAAGTCTCTAGCTTGTGGGCCAATATGATTCTCAAACGTTGGGACGCTGTGGCTGAGAGGTTCCACCAGACGGTTCCCTGTTCGGAGATTAGCAGTCTCAGACACTCTTCCGTGTTCGGTAAGAACTTGTTTGAGCCTAAGGACGTGGAGCTTACCACTGAGAGGTGGAGGAAGTCCACCCAGGATTCCCTCATCCATAGGGCCCTGACATCGAGGCCCTACAAACCTCCAGCGGCTCAACAGCCCCGTCCAGCTAAGGACACGAAGAAGACCACTGCAGCGAAGCCGAAGGTGTCTAAGCCCTTTCCTGCCAAGAGCAGAAGGAGCAAGAAGTCCATCAGGGGAGGCAAGAACCCTAGAGGTAACAGCCGAGGCCATAAACGCTAGGGTTGGCAGTCCCCCTGCATGTCCACCAGTAGGGGGGATGCCTACAAAGTTGTGCAACAAGGTGGCAGCAACTTGGGGCAGATGCCTGGACGATTTCCGTGATCGCTCTGGGTTATCGCGTCCCGTTCACAGCCTCTCTACCTCCCCTGACAGCGAATCCAGTGTCGTTGAGCTCTCTTGCCATGGGATCGGCAAGAGGGCAAGCCCTTTGGGCAGAAGTCCAGACCATGTTGAAGAAGGACACTCTCCAGAAGGTTGTAGACGGGTCCCCAGGCTTCTACAGTCGACTCTTTCTTGTGAGAAAGGCGTCTGGAGGCTGGAGACCAGTCATCGACCTCTCAACCCTGAACGGGTTTGTCAAGCAGACTCCGTTCAGTATGGAGACGGCAAACACAGTCAGACTCGCAGTGAGACCACAAGACTTCATGTGTACACTGGACCTGAAGGACGCGTACATCCAGATCCCAGTCCATCCGTCTTCAAGGAAGTACCTAAGATATTGCCTAGACAACAAGATCTACCAGTTCAAGGTGCTGTGTTTCGGTCTCTCCACAGCCCCTCAGGTGTTTACCAGAGTGTTCACCCTCATCTCTTCGTGGGCTCACAGAATCGGCATCCGTCTCCTTCGTTATCTGGACGACTGGCTGATCCTAGCGGACTCGGAGGCAACCCTTCTTCGCCACCGAGACAAGCTCCTCGAAGTTTGCCAGGATCTAGAGATCATGGTAAATCTCGAGAAGTCCTCTCTGCAGCCCTCTCAGAAACTGGTATATCTAGGCATGGTCATAGACACCAATCTCCACAAAGCCTTCCCATCAGACGACAGGATAGCAAGGCTGAGGAAGGTCGCGAGACCTTTCCTCAATCGAGAAGAACTCCCAGCCCAATTGTGGCTACGTCTCCTCGGCCACCTCTCCTCCCTGGTCCGTCTCGTTCCCAACGGTCGCCTCAAAATGAGATCCCTCCAGTGGCGACTCAAGTCCCGGTGGAATCAAGGTCACGATTCCCCAGACACTCTGATCCCTATGGGTCCTGTGGAACGGACGGACCTCCGGTGGTGGGTGGCGGACGAGAACCTACGAATGGGAGTGGATCTTCTCGTCCTTCCCCCGAATTTGATGTTGTTTTCGGACGCATCAATGAAAGGGTGGGGGGGCCCACGTTTTGAACCACAGGACCTCAGGCCTGTGGTCAGAATCAGAAAAGTACCTTCACATAAACCTGCTAGAAATGAAGGCCTTGTTCCTGGCACTTCAGAAGTTCCACCAAGTCCTGGCGGGCCACTCGGTGGTGGTGATGAGCGACAACACCACGGTGGTGGCTTATATCAACAAGCAGGGAGGTATCTTTTTGGAACAGCTATCCCATCTCGCAGTAGAGATCCTGAGATGGTCCGAAGTCCACTCGATCTCGCTTACGGCTCGCTTCATTCCAGGCAAGAGGAATGTGCTCGCCAACAGTCTGAGCAGAGCGACGCAGATAGTGAGTACCGAGTGGTCTTTGGATGCTCAAGTAGCCAACAAAGTCCTGACTTTGTGGGGTTCCCCGACTGTGGATCTGTTCGCTACAGTGCTGAACTTCAAGCTTCCGCTGTACTGCTCCCCGCTTCCGGACCCCAAGGCTCTCTGGCAGGATGCCTTCCAATAACAGTGGGACAACGTCGATGTGTACGCCTTTCCCCCGTTCTGTCTGATGAGGAGGGTACTCAACAAGACCAGAATATCGGTCAATTTCTCGATGACCCTAATAGCTCCGCTATGGCATCATGCGGAATGGTTTCCGGACCTTCTGCAACTCCTAACGGAACTTCCGAGAGAACTCCCTCCACGACATGAGCTACTCAAACAAACACACGCCAACATCTTTCACAAAGCCGTAGCTTCGCTTCGACTTCACGCCTGGACACTATCCAGCATCTCCTCACAGAGAGAGGTTTTTCGCAACAAGTTGCGAACAGGATGTCTGGACACCTGCGAAGGTCATCCACAGGGGTCTACCAGGTAAAGTGGAGAGTTTTCTGTTGTTGGTGTCGTGGAAGGGGTATCTCTCCACTTGATGCCACTATTCCAGCAATAGCGGAGTTCTTCGTATACTTGCGAGAAGAAATGCGCCTTCCAGTCTCGGCAGTGAAAGGCTATCGCTCAGCCTTAAGTCTAGCCTTCAGGCTCAAAGGAGTGGACATTTCTTCTTCGCTGGAACTTTCCCTACTCATACGAAGTTATGAACTTACCTGGCCTCAGTCAGAAGTGAGACCTCCTCCATGGAACGTGGTTCGAGTTCTCAGGTCTCTTAAGAGACCTCCCTACGAACCATTACACCAGGCTTCAGATCGCCACCTTACTTGGAAGACGGTGTTCCTACTAGCTTTGGTCTCTCGTATGACATCCCCCATTCAATGGGATGGGGGTTAGGTAACGTTCAGATTTGTCCCTGAGTTTGTTGCTAAGACTCAGAATCCGGGAGTGCCGGACCCACGGTTCGACTCTTTCCTGGTTTCGAGTCTTCGTTCTGTAACAGATGACCCAGACCATATCCTACTGTGCCCAGTAAGGAGTCTGAGGCTATGTCTTAAAGGAACGGCAGCAGTTCGTCCCCAAGTGCAGGCATTGTTTGTGAGTACTGGGAAGATGAAGAGGAGGGTTACCAAGAATACCATCTCGGCATGGATTCGGAAGGTAATACACCTATCCCTGAATCCTGATCCTCCTCCGTCACGTCACCCTAGAGCACATGATGTCAGGGGTGTAGCTACGTCCCTGGCCTTCAAAAAGAACTTCTCAGTGACGCAGGTTCTACAAGCAGGGGTGTGGAAGCGTCAGACGACCTTCACAGCCCACTACCTGCAAGACGTGACCCACAGGAGACTCGATACGTTCTCTATCGGCCCTGTGGTGGCTGCACAACAGCTGGTCTAACCTCAGGCTCCTTAATGGACAAGTAGCAGAAGGTTGAGGGCATTGTTACCCGGTTTTAGTCTGCGTGAATGAAAAGATCTGTCTGGCCCTTATTCTTTTCTTCATCCTCTCCTCCCTTGGAGAGAGCAGCATCCTGGGTTCTCTGCACAGCTGACCTCAAACCTCTGCAGGTAAGCCATGCTCCCTTGTGTTCCTGGTATTAAAATGTAATACTGTCATGTCCCCATACCCTGATGAGGTGGTATTGGGAGAGTCCTAGCCTAGATTTCCATCTGAAGAACTCCAGGTCAACTTCCTAGGACGAGTCACTTCTCACCTTCACACACAGCTTATGTAGGCCGCAGCAGTTTCACAGCTGCCAGCGAGGACCAGGGACCCCTTATTTCTTGAGTACTTACACACTCGAATTTGGGGTCCCCGGGCAAGCCAAAGCCAGTATGGCAGGGGACTTACCGCCCTTCCTAAGGGTTGAGTCACCCCATGTAAATAGGGATGTTTGTATTTCAGTTACGGAACAAATGACAAATTCGTAGATAATTTGTATTTTTCCTAACTACACAAACCTTAGCTATTTACATATATGTGCCTGCCAGCCCTGTCCCCCAAGATAAGTCCTACCTCTAAGTAAAGTGAGCCTTTCACCGGTGTGTGTGAGGGGGGGGATAGCTAGCTACCCCTCCCTACCCCCCCGCTAACTAGCGGCGGGGTAGGAAACCCTCGTTAAAACTTTTATGGCTCGTCATTCAGCTACGCCGAAGTAATTACCCCATGTAAATAGCTAAGGTTTGTATAGTTAGGAAAACTACAAATTATCTACGAATTTGTCATTTTTTATTTAAAAGTGTGTATAAAACATTTTAGCTCAATTTCAGTGTACAACAGGAAAGGTATTGAAGCAAAACAGGTATACCAGGATTTTCTAATAGCAACACGTACTCATTGTATTTCAGGTCGTAACTTTAAGATAAACCTAAGACTCTTCCAGATCCTGATATGGCAACACTCATTCATTTTCCCTCTTCTCTTCCAGGTGGTCAACTTTAGGTGTCGCAAGACGAAAGGTATATGTAGACTATTGAATGCGTCGTGGTCGGCAATGGTGCCGTAGGTAAGGCCTGTTTCTTCATCCACACTACGGACAGGTTCCTGTTTAAATATGTTACAATGGTGAGTCCTCTCTCTCTCTCTCTCTTTCTCTCTCTCTCTCTCTCTCTCTCTCTCTCTCTCTCTCTCTCTCTCTCTCTCTCTCTCTCTCTCTCTCTCTCTCTCTCTCTTTACCCTTCTACCTAACCCCGTTCTTGCTGCCTTTCTTCCACCTTAACTATCACTCTACTTTCAATGTTTTCTCCCAGTGGGACCTTGGCACTGAAGGGCTTTCCTGGCCCCAACACCCAACTCTTATGAATGAGGAATAAATTTTACAAGATATGTTTTTTATATTTGTAGCCATAATTATTATTATTATTATTATTATAATCTAAGACAAATAAAACTATTTAGATTTATTCAAGTGAATTATTGTAAAAATTAAATTTGTGAGTTTAAAAAGAAATAACAGAATAAGAATCTTTTTAATCGCCTGTTTCTCGAACTAATCGACCTTCGTCTCACGCAGGTGTTTGACAACTGCGCCGTCACCGTTATGATTTCGGTGGAACCGTATACGTTTGGACTTAAGATACAGCCGTCCAGGAGGATAAAGATAGACTGGGGACCACTCAGTTACCCCAAGACAACGCCTTCTTGATGTATCTCTCCATGTTCTCACCTACTTTCTCGCTTTGAAAATGTTAAGGAGAAGGTGAGTGACGATCCTTGCTCTTCGTAGCTGCTTAGTGTCATCTGTGTACTTTGTAGGGTACACTGTAAGCATTGCTAAATGGTTTCAGCTTCTTCTTTGTCCACTTTTTAATTGTCTACTCTATCTCCGTTCCAAATTCCTGTCTTTCATTTTTCTGTCCAACTTCTTCGATGTTCATACACAAATACAAATTATCATCAAACGAGGTAGTTATAATTGCCGGCAGGCGGCGGGGAAGACCCACTCGCATGTCGGTCTGCTCAACACTCACTTGAGATTCAGTTTGTTTAAATCTTTTAGCTTTTTCTTGATAAAAGGAAAATACAAAAGAAATGATTTTCTGGGTAAGACAAAGATGTGCGATATATTTTTGTGTAAATCTAACATATTAATTTCATCGTCCTTGTTCAGTATTGTATACAATATTGTGTTTGTATCTCATGATTAAGAAAAATAGAACCATAAAGGTAAACAGGTTAACTTGAGTGACGATATAGATTCTTTTACAGTTGATGAAAAAGGTTACGAATTTTCTGATTATGTCTTTAATTTAGATCTTGAATTAATGTGTTAGACTTCACATGTATGCTTTGATCTAGATATTAATCTTTGGCACCGTCGTTCAATTAGTTCATTATGCTGAATGTTGCATAAGATTCTTCATATCTCTGACCATCCTTTACATTCAGATCTCCCTGGACAATTCTATCCTGTTCGTAATACTAGGCAGGCAGTTAATTCTAATAGCCAGGCCTTCTCCATCATGAGGCTCAATATTACAAAGTATTCTAGAAGTTTTATTCCAGCTGTGACCAAGTTGTGGAATGATCTTCCTAATCGGGTAGTTGAATCAGTAGAACTTCAAAAGTTCAAAGTTGCAGCAAATGTTTTTATATTGACCAGGCTGACATGAGTCTTTTTATAGTTTATGTAGGACATATCTGTTTTGACGTTGTTACTGTTTTCAGAATGATTTATTGTTAATTTGCTCTCATCATTTATTTATTTCCTTTCCTCACGGGGCTATTTTTCCCTATTGGAGCCCTTGGGCTTATAGCATCTTGCTTTTCCAACAAGGGTTGTAGCTTGGCTAATAATAATAATAATAGTACATGTAATAATTGTGTTTAAAACATGTATAAGAAACATATAACTCACCTCTATAAGGCAAAAATTTGACCCACTGCAAAAATCTACTTACGTTGAGTCCTGGAATCAATCAACGATGTAGGACGAGGCATTGCTATGATCTCTTCGCTAAAGTAAATGCATTGAACATTGTAAAGTTCTTTTTGGTTCTAGTCTTAAGTGTCTTTATACGGAGATCTCTTGTATTACGTTCGTTTCTGAATCGTAACTGGGTTGAAAAAATTGCTCTCTTTGTTTGAAAAATTGGTTTAAAAAGTTATTTGTTGATGTTTTATATTTTTATATCAGTAAGGAACTCCTACAGTGACCCCTGCAAGTTTCATTACTCTACATTTAGAATTGTGGCCAGGAAGCTATTCACAAACAAACACACAAACACACAAAGAGGGAGCTCCCACAATGATCCGAGTGTTTCTCTCAGCGATATTTGAGGTCCTCGTTTACTCTGTGTTCCCACACATTCCATTTTCTTTGACTGTTAATTACTTGGTATTTCTTTTATCTTTTGATTTCAATCTTAATTCTTCTTCTCTCACTGTTATCCCTACATTAAGGGATCAGCAATTGTTTATAAATTGGGAGAAGGTTTTTACAACCGCATGCCCTAGCAGTCATTATTATTATTATTATTATTATTATTATTATTATTATTATTATTATTATTATTATTATTATTATTACTAGCTAAGTTATAACCCTAGTTGGAAAAGCAGGATGCTATAAGCCCAAGGGTTCCCACAGGATAAAATAATGGTTTTTATAATCTTGTGGAATGATCATCCTAATCGGGTAGTTGAATCAGTAGAACTTCAAAAGTTCAAACTTGCAGCAAATGTTTTTATGTCTTTATAGTTTATTAACTAAATATCTGTTTTGATGTTGATACTGTTTTTAGAATATTTTATTTTAACTGTTTATTATTTCTCATAACGTCTTCATTTCCGTATTTCCTCTCCTCACTGGGCTATTTTTCCCTGTTGGAGCCCTTGGGCTTATAGCATCTTGCTTTTCAAGTTAGGGTTGTAGCTTAACTAGTGTTAATAATATGAAACTCTGATTTATCAGCAAAATGTTATCCTTAATATCTTTCAAATCATTAGAATTCAATTTGAATTTTGGGCTGCTGATATCGCCAGCGGTGTGCTATTATAAACTTCAATAGCATTTCGCAGGGAATTGTTTTGTCATAACTGAAGGCTATTTGAGTAAATGCCTTTATTAGTACCCTGATTATACACAATATCTTCGGCTAGTCATTCCGTGGGTTAGAACCCCGTGATACCTGACGTTAATTCTCTTGTAATATCAATCGCAGAAATATTATAGAGTAGGAAGCTGCCGGAGGGAACTTCCATCAGGACGACATGGCCGCCATCTCACCCAAAGATAGATTTTTCCTACGTCATAATCAGTTTATTGTATTCACGATACAAAGAAATGTAGTGTACTTTGTAGTATGGTCTTCTGATTGGAAAAGTTAATGCTTATATACAGAAGGTTAATTAATTGTTTTAATATTCCTAGACTTAAAAATAGCTCACATATTAGATTCTAACTATGAAAATAAAACAAAAGGTTTTCCTTTTCGTCACAATTTGCAAACTAGACCATTGATCCGTTGACTTTACTCACTCCAAAATATGTAAAACAGAGTATTGAGGACTTTGGTTATTATGTAGGCTGCAAGAACATTCTGTAATGATTTTGATATTGAAATAAGTGATTCCCAGAACAGAATCAGCAATGGAGAAATTACGAAAGACATGCCATAAACCTTCACCCAATATAAGAGAATTCTTTCACTGACCTAAAATCCAGTGAACACTATGGAATGGCAGGTCATTCAAGTACAGTGTAGGAGAATGTGCTTAAGGGCCGCTCATGAATGGCAGAGGCAAGGGACAGTGACATTGCCCTATCAAACGGGACAATGCCCTAGAGAGACCATATAAGCATATGATCAGTGCCCAGGACCCCTCTCCATCCAAGCCAGGACCAAGGAGGGCCAAGCAATGGCTGCTGAGGACTTAACAGATAGACCTGATGGCTCCCCCAAAACCCACATCCTTAGTTCACAAGAATGGTGAGGTTGCAGCGACCAAAGAAACTATCGAGTTTGAGCAGGACTCGAACCCCAGTCTGGCGTTCACCTGTATTGTTACACCCCTACCACAATGCAATAGACTTATTCCTACCTAGCAGTGACTACATACATGTCAAGAAAATGCATTTATATGAAAAACTAATTTATTACCAAGATATTTCTCTTGTTTTGGTCTTTGTTTCTTTCAAATCATTTGAATTCAATCTGAATTGTGGTTATTCTATTCATGATACAAAGAAATGTCTGCTAATTGGAGAAGTTAATGCGTACAGTATATCCAGAAGGTTGATTTCACTGTTTTTATTATATCTAGACTTAGAAAGGACTTACATTTTTCTAACTATCTAAAAAAACAAAAAGTTTTTCTGTTCGTTACTATTCGCAATGTAGACCGTTGGACCGTCGACTTTATTTACTCCAAAGTTTGTAAAACAGAACTTTGGTTATTATGTAGGCTACAAAAACATAAATTGACACTTGAATACCTACAAGTAAACCTTAATATTAACAATATTTGGAAATTTCCAACCCTTAACCCCCAAGGGTTATCTTTTTCAAGCACATTTTGCAGTATTTTTTTTTCAAGCACATTTTGCAGTATATTTTTTTTTAATTGCTCTAACAGCCTTAATTTTCATCATAGAGAGGTCAGGTTGGTCTCATTCTCTTGGAAAATGCCTGAAGTTCTCAAAAAAATTATCAAAAATATGCAAAAGATAATTTTTATAGCATTTTTTTGCAAGGACGTACCGGTACGTCCATGGGGGTAAAGGGATGAGTTTTGTGAAACGCACCAGTACGTCCTTTTGGGGGTAAAAGGGTTAAAATGAATACTCTGTTACACTTGTATAAGTATAGATTTTGTCTAAATAATTAGTTATGTTCCGAAAACAGGCCACACATTTAAGTGATAGTATTGTCCAAGTGTCTCCATCTGCTGGTGGTGAATAAAGACAAAATCAAAAGCAAAACTTTGGAAAAGTGGATGACTTTATCAAGATTCTTTGAAAAGTTCAGAATTATGGTGGAAGACTAAAAGAATGATTAAGATATCATTAAAGATAATATTCTAGTAATGTATTTTGCTTTTATTATCTGTGTTGTCTTATAATATTTTTAAAAACGTGACTAAAGTTTTTTTCTTTTCCAGGTGATCGGTATCAGTACGAAGAAGACTTGCCAAGATCACTGAAGAATCTTCTGGTGTAGATAATGACATAAGAAGCCATAGATAATTACACCTAGAGTACATCAAGAATCCTCGTAGCTACGAGACCTCTCTCGTTTATTACGGAAGTCGCCGTTTTTTACTTTGATAGTTAAAGTATTTTGGTATATATATATGTGCGTGCGTGGTGCAAGATTGTTTGAAAGTACTGTATGCTTCTACAACAATTATTTTTAATAGTTGAAGAATTCACAGGTTCATACATGGAAAGCTGTACGTTTGCAGCTCAGTAAATGAATGTGTGTGTGTGTGTGTATTGCTTAAATCATTCTTCATACTGAATGATATGGACATACATTTATTCATTATTAGCTCCTTTCTTTCCTCGGATCAGTAGGATTTTATGTCTCAAGTCCTACTTGAAGGATTTTTAAAGGATTTCGAAAATGTCTTCCACAAGTCTCTTCAAGTCTTTTTCTTGTAATGTCTTAACCATTTAGTTATGGCTCATTTTTCCTTTGCTTACGCATACACCAAACAGCTTGGCCTATTCTTTACACATTCTCCTCTGTCCTCATACACCTGAGAACACTGAGATTACCAAACCGTTCTTCTTAACTCAAAGGGTTAACTACTGTACTGTAGTTATTCAATGGCCACTTTCCTCTTGGTTTGAATAGAAGAGGTCTTCTAGGACATTCCAAAATCAAACCATTATTCTCTAGTCTTGGGTAGTGCCATAGCGTCTGTACCATGGTCTTCCACTGATATGGGTTAGAGTTCTTATGATTGAGGGTACACTCAGGCGGATCTAGGAAAATTTGCCGCAAGACAATTTGCCATATGGATATTTTGACGCTGACATTATGCCACAAAGCGTAAGAGAAGGCAAAAAAACATTGTATATAAATGGCACCTTAATCATTTATATATATATTAATTTGGAATATTTTTATATCTTATTTCATTTGTAGAGCATATTGTTATATTTATTTACTTTGATTTTCAATCATTTGAATACTTATGGATATATATAAGAAAAGAAATGTAGAACATAAAGATTAGAAATAATGAAGGTCTCACACTTTAAGTCATACATTTTTTAGAATTTTAATCTTTATTTCTCAAGACATTGATCTGTTTCGATGGGTAACAGATATTTGCAGCCCATTATGGATAACCTCCAACTCCCTGTTGTTGATTTAAAGTCCTTTCATACACTTTCCAAAGACTAATAGGAAAAGTGGGCGGATCTTTACATGGACGAGGTCCCCTGCCTCTCTTTTGCTCCTAAACCCAGTTCTAACAATCGATTTGCACGTCAGAACTGTCTCGGACCTCCACCGGGTATCCTCTGGTTTTGTCCTCGCCAGGCATAGTTCACCATCTTTCAGGAACCAAGGGCTTCGCTCCAAGTTCTATAGATGTATCATTGGTGTCTTGAGGAAATGAAGGAATGAATGATTTGATGTTTCTCTGGCATCCTGACATCGAAGGTCATTGACGTCTTGAGGCAAAATGAATGCGAGTGGCATAAGGAACTCCACTTTCGTATCGAAATTACAATCAATGATATCAAACCTTAAACCCAGTATCTGTCACCTTTCTGCAAGCATTGTTACAGAAATAACTAGAGGGGCAATCAGTAGAACGCAGACCTCCCCCGCGGCACCTCATTTCTCAGCCTTTTGCTTGACCATAAACCTGACCTTCTAAAACTTAATAATTTCCAGCTTTTTACATAACAGTTACCCCTTACTAGTTTCATTACTCTATGATTAAAATTGTGGCCAGGAAACCATTCACAAAATAACACACAGAACACAAATTCCTTCCAACTTCGTTTGGCGTAGTTAAAAAAAAAAACGGCCTGTTACATTTGCGAATTGAAAAAGCTCAGATAAACTAAGAAAACTATCTGGTTTAAAATCAGTCATTAGATTTTCAGGTTTTAGGGGCTTGAGTAAATCTTCAGTTGTTTAAAAAACTTATTGTAAGATTCTTATCGTCTTATTCGGGAAGAGACCGTAAATTTGGGGGAGCATACATGTCTTATGTTGACATTTAGAATACATAACTGATAGAAGATTTTAGGCTAAACAAGTATTTCATTGCATGCCCAGTCAACGTTCTATTATCATCCTCCACCCCACTATCATAGAAATTTACCCTTTTCTAGAAGCGTAAATTCCTTGAGAGTTACATGACCAATTCTTGATCTAGGAATAGGAGGGGTAATTTCTTCCTTTCGTCTCCTTCTAATGTTTCTTGGTCAGCTTGAAGTTGATGGCGTGAGAGATTTTCATTTTCAAATCATCCACATGCAGCACCAATCGATGATCTTGAGGCTTTTTGATTCAAGTGTATTTTCTATCATATTTTCTAATTCATATTTTACAAATAGATATCACTTCATTACTACCTCCGCCAACAAAGTTGGAAGGAGGTTATGTTTTACCCCATGTTTGTGTGTGTATTAAGAGCTTCCTGGCCTCAATTTTCATCGAAGAGTAATGAAACTTGCAGGGATTAACTTATGTAAAAAGTTGGAAATGATTGAATTTTGGAAGGTCAAGGTCACGGTCAAGCACAATGTCCAATTCACGTAAACAGCCATAAGTTTGAACGTCGTAGTCACAGAGACTTCAAAATTGGTTCATATTTGAGTGTATAAAAATTCACACCAATTAATACATATTAAATTCAAAGGTCGAGGTCGAGAAATAAGCTGCCGCAGTGGAGGTCTGCACTCTACTTAGTGCTCCTCTATTTCAGCACTGTATGCACTCTTGCCTTACAGTTTGTATCAACAATCTGATAAATCTTTCCCTCGTGTTTCTTTAGAGTCATCTATAAGCTTATTACATCTGATGCTTTCAATTGTGTATGGAATCGTAACGATTTAAAATAATGCTAAATAATAAAGACCTTTCGGTCTTTCATTTCTCATTTTAGCAATGACAGAAAACTGTAATTTCCGGCTTTGCGGAAAAATATCCGTAAGGCAAATTGTCTTGCGGCAAATTTGTTTACGGCAAATTGTGCGGCTTCCTACTCGGGCAGAGTATTCTATCTGTGTCCTTATTTCCTTTCCTCGCTGGGTTAGTTTCCCTATTAGAACCCAGGGGCATCGAGCATCTTGATTTCCCAAATGGGGTTATGGCTTAGCTCAGTGATTCTCAACCAGTGTGCCACGGCACACTGGTGTGCCACGAGATTATTTGAAGTGTGCCACGAAATATAGTCATGGCACACCAGAAAATACGAAAAATTGGGATAGATCTTGGTTTCACATAAATGAAAAGTAACGCTTATTGATGCTGACAATTATTTAAAATATAGCCTACTTTGCAGTTTACATAAGTAACTTTCAGCCATTTAAGTTCGTCATAATATTTATAATAATTCTACAATTAATAAAAGTTTAATATTATAAGTGGAGATGGAATTCGGTATTGTGATGGGCGTCGTTCTGTCTGTGATGTATGACGTGGTATTGCCTTATGCTTTCAAACCGTTTTTAGTATAGTTCCTTTTGTTTTAACCAAAATAGTTGTATTTTAATGTAGCACTGTGTCTACTTGTAATGAGTATATTGCTATGTTGTTATTGAATTTTGATCTTCAGGCTGCCCGTTGTTGCTATCATCTGCAATCGATGTTAGGAGTTTAATCACTTCCAAGTTTGATAATTGATATATGTATCATATACGTAATCATCGTAATGTAACCAGATTTGTGAGCTAAAAGAAGGACACTTCCCTCTTGTATATACCGTACATGTGTGTGTGTGTATGCATAAAGCACATACATAAATACATACATACATACACAATATATATATATATATATATATATATATATATATATATATATATATATATATATATATATATATATATATATATATATATATATATTATATACATATGGAATTATAAACACACACACATGCACACATATCTTTTGAGATAATTATGAATACAATTTACATATCTTTGCCAATAGTTATTTAAATTTTACTTAAAATCATGTGCATGCCTTTTGTTCAGTCTTTGGTAGGTATATTTCTGTAAAAGAAATGCACATCATTTGAGACTCCTGTACTATTAAAAGCTTCACATATAAACAACCTTGGATGAATGTACAAGTGAGGATGGATGGTCTATCAACCATTACATAACATCTCTCTCTCTCTCTCTCTCTCTCTCTCTCTCTCTCTCTCTCTCTCTCTCTCTCAGACACGCACACATACAATTCAGTAAATATTGGGGCACACTTATAAGAAAGCAGAACATATTAGTAACACTAAAAAAGTAGGGCATATGTACAATCAGTTAACTGATTTGTTCCGCTCAAAAGCAGAGCTCTGGTCACCTTGCCTACGCGTATCATACGTGTCTGAGTCTCGCTCTCATTGCATACTCTCGGTGTCTTGTTGTCAGCGTCGGTTGAAACAGTACTTGAGTGGTCATGGTAGTGCACTTCACCAATCACATTGCTAGCCTTTTTGCTTCATTCAGTCTGTTGGGGTTTTATGATAATTCCCATTGACCAGTGTATTTGCAGGACAAGAGTACCATGTTTATTGATTTTAGTGCATTCCTTCACAATGGATAAATTTCTTATAAGAAAAGAGGCTAGTGGCAGCCGTGAGTCTGATAGTGAACAATCATTGAACCCAACAAACTCCAATGTAAAAAAGGCAAAAATTCGCCATTATTTAAATAGACAGTATAATGAGAGCTACTTGAAGTTCGGATATTTTTGGTCTGGAGATGCTGCTCAAGCAAATCCATTATGTGTAGTTTGCGGAATAAAATGTCAAATGAATCCATGGTACCAAGTAAGTTAAAGAGACATCTCACTTTAAACATTCATCTCTGCAGGATAAAGATCTTGTATATTTTCAAAGGCTTTTAGATCAGCAATCGCAGCAGTGCAATGTATTTGAGAAAACAATGACCGCATCAGAAAGGGCTCAGCTTGCTTCAATTGAAGTCGCAGGAAGAATAGCATTAAAATCTAAATCTCACGCACTTGCTGAGTCAGTTACACTGCCCGCTTGCAAAAAGATTGTTAAATCCATGTTTGGTGAGAAAGCTGAAAAAGAAATTAGCAAAATCCCCTTATCAAATGATACAATACACAGAAGAATTTTAGATTTATCTGAAAATATTGAAAACAAGGTTCAGAAAAAACTTCAGGATTCTACTTTTGCATTAACTGTTGATGAGTCCACGGATATAAGCAACACTAGTCACTTGCTTGCATTTGTACGTTTTATTGATGGCAGTGAAATAATCAATCAGTTTTTGTGTTGCAAAGGAATGTCAACTACTACTAGAGGTCAAGATATTTTTGATGTGATAACTGACTACCATAGAGAAATGAATTTAACATGGAAATCTTGCGTAGGCATTTGCACTGATGGAGCCCCATGTATGACAGGCTGTATTAAAGGATTTGTATCTCTTGCAGAAAAAGAAAACCCAGATCTTATTCGTACTCATTGCTTTTTACACAGAGAAGTTCTTATTTCAAAAATATCACAAGAAGATTTAAAACTGGTGTTACACCAGCTAGTTGAAATAGTAAATTATATTAAAAGTAGGCCTTTGAAGTCAAGATTATTTGAACAACTATGCAAAGGAATGGACTCCCAGTATGTTAGATTACTAATGCATACCGAAGTTCGATGGCTATCGAAAGGTAAGGTTTTAACTCGTGTTCATGAATTACACAAGGAATTAATCGTATTTTTCGACCAAGAAAAGCAGGGAAAATTCTGTGAGCATCTTCGTTGTGAACTTTGGATGTCTAAACTGGAATACCTAACAGAAATATTCAGTCAATTAAACAACACAAACAGTAGCATGCAAGGGAGAAATGAAAATATTCTGACCTCAACAGATAAGTTAGTTGCTCTAAAAAAGAAAATTATTATTTGGAAAAATAGAGCAAGCTCAGGTAATTTTGATATGTTTCCTTCAATGCGTACCACTTGCATTAAAGAAATGATCCCTATTGTTGTTTCTCATCTGACAGCGCTTGATGAAAACATCGACCACTATTTTCCATCACTGAGCACAGAGAAGTATGATTGGATTCGAAATCCTTTCATGAATATTCCCTCTAATATTGGATTACAGTTGTGTGAAGAAGAGGAACTGGCCACCATTTCTAGTGACAAAGATCTAAAAATAAAACATTCTACTGTACCTATTGACTCATTTTGGATATCTGTTCAAGAGGAATATCCCACATTATCTAAAAAAGCTTTATCACTTTTGTTGCAATTTTCTACATCTTATTTATGTGAACTTGGCTTCTCAACCCTAAATAACATCAAAACTAAGAAGCGAGAGAGACTACGCTCAACTGAAGAAGAAATGAGGGTCTGCTTATCACACATTCGACCAAATATTGAGGAAGTCGCCAAAAAACACCAGGCATAAGTTTCACATTAATCATCTCCACAATTTACTCTAAGAAAAACACTGAAATAAAGTAAGTTCATATTTAAAAGTGTTTTATTTCTTAAGTCTGTTGTTCCATCTTATATTTACAAGTATATATTCTCTTAATTTTTTCTCTTAAATTTTCCAAGTGTGCCGTGATATTATTATAGGATCCTAAGTGTGCCATTGGTACAAAAAGGTTGAGAAACACTGGCTTAGCTAGTAATAATAGTCATAAAATGATCTTTTGTCCGGAGCAGCAGTCTCGTCCTTCCAAATAACGATAACTTCTAAGGAGTGTCAGTTGATTTTTGAATGAGTTTGAAATCAAATGAGTATAGAGTTACTCAACATTCTCCTCATTTCATTTGAGTGAAATAAGGGGTATTTTATTAGAATAAAAACAGGTCTATTTAAGATCCTAAGGAGAGCATTGAATAATGTTAAATATAAGCTAATTGTACAGTTGAGAGTGTTCTTGTGATCATGGGAATATTTACAGGTACAATTCACGTACAGTAGAATATTATCTTGTTGATCTTATTGAGATAATCAGTGTAATGTGTGAAAGGCTTTCGTAGGATTTATTTGGTTCATGTTTCATATTTGCATTTTATGAATATTGTTTGTTGAAAAATCATTTTTATAAAGGTACAGAAATGCCAGTGAGCTTATGGATTTTTATATATAAGGGATAAGGTTTTATTTTGTGTAAAATACTTGAGTATCTATGAAATCCAAGGAAGCTTAGATATTTTTATATATTATAAAGGATAAGGTAATTATTTTGCGTAAAATACTGTAGTCTATACTGTATTGGAAATTTGAAATATTTAACATTGATAAGATGCTGAAGTTTAATGAAAAGTCAATTTATTGTTGAATTAGGTATAACTTGGAAGGTTTGGGTCCAATTCATCTTTTTTTAAAGATCAGCTGCTTAGGAATAGTTTCACTTCATTCCATCCATTTTGTCGTTTCTAGAAAGTAAATGTTCATTTCTCATTACTTCTTGGGAAAAGCAACATTCATCGTCATTTTTGTTTATACTCGGACACTGTTAGAGTTTATTTCTTGTTTAGAACAGTTGATTTATTTTTTTCAGTGCCAGTCAGCATTTCAAAATCTCTTCTGTAATCGCTGAGAAAGGTTCAGCATTTCTCATATTACACACACGATTATACATATTGACTTCACGGCTCTCTAGAGAATACTCTGCCTGTATTGGCAGAATTCCATTGTTAATGGTTTTTTTTATCATTCAAGTTAATGGTGAATATTATAATGGGTAAATTAAGAGTTTGTTCTCCATTGTAGGCAACTTCTCTTGGCCGTTCTAAAAACCTCGCTGGCATTTTCTGTACATTTGATGTCCTGTATTTTGTATTTCATGTTTAGATTTATTATTAGCAGACGGAACACATTTTGACGTAGCAAAGGTTCTATTTTAAACTCACATTTGAATGTTTACCAATCCTGAAACTACACGACGATAGTGAGAAAATTCCAATTGAGAAAGGAGTTAGACAGGGAGACCCCTTCTCGCCTAGATTATTCACAGCATTTCTTAATTGAAAATAAGCAGCAAATACAGATCTGGGGAATTTCTATGCCATGAGAGAGAGAGAGAGAGAGAGTGTGTGTGTGTGTGTGTGTGTGTCGAGGCATAAGTAGTGGCCTGCAAGTGTTGGTACGCGTTAAAGACGTGATTTTCAATGTATAGGTCTTTCCGTATGTGCTGCTTAGCCGGGGTTTGTAAATCTGATGGCAAGGGATAGACTCCCCTTGCGGTATGTAGGTCTTTGAGTATGTGCTGATTTTCCAGGGCTTGTAAGTCTGAGGGCAGGGGTAGACTCCCCCACAATGTAACGTAGGCTTTGTAGATCGCCAGAGGAGGTGCGAGACATGAAGAATTAGATAGGGACGACCAACCACCTCCTACCATTTCTGCCAATGAGAATTCCTTCATATATTCTTTCTCCAAGTCCATGTGACGAAGATGATTCTAGAATAAATCAAATGAAAAAGTGTAAAATACTGCACTTATTTAACAATTTCATAAAATCACAGAAGATTAAATATTTAACCAAAATAATATAAAAGTTTTCTGAGGTTGAATGTTGAGTTTCTCTTCCAGGGATTTCGCTGAGACATTTCCGAGAACAATGTAGAGTTGGGGGTGTCATTATCATTATCATTATCATTATAGCAGACGATATCAAACAAAGTTATTCATTTTATGTTCTTAAGAAGATGAGTCTATGATGGAAGTCATTATTCAAGGCAGGGTATATTTGTTATAAGATGGCATAACCAGAATGGCTAGTCAAATGTCTAGTCTATTCAGTAGTCAGTCTTGAGTTGTGGGAATGGATAGTTGGATAGTCAAATACCATATGAGATAGGGCTAGTTGTTAGCTAGACTTACGTTAGGGAATAGTTGAACCAGATGGATAGTTGAGTACTGTACGAGAGAGAAGTTTTGAAGTATCAATATTAACCAATTTTAATCGAGATAACTTCAAGTGCCACAAATGTGTTCTGTCTGTTAATAATCATCGTAGGATTTTGTATATATAAATATTCTGTTTATTCCCATTACAGCAAATGAGCAAAATCTTTTGAATTCTGTTTAAAAGTCAAATTTTGGTCGGGATTTTCATAGCTGTGAGTCTAAGTTTGACCTCGTAGATCAAGAGAGGACATTCTTCTTCTTCTTGTAGTAGGAAAAGGTGTTTGTTCACACTAAAGCCAAGATGGTTTCTGTGTACGTTTCATGAGATTAGGCTGAGAAAACCACAGGTCAAAGTGCCGGTGAAAAAGATAAAGCTTTGGAAATGTTATTCGATAGGTTAAAAAACTTATTTGTTTAATGAGAGACTGAAATTCAAACTTCAGTAATTTTTCCAAAGCAGTACTGATATCAAATAGAGTAGTCTTTTAGTCTTGAATTTAATATATTTGCCTGATTAGTCTCTGAAATTTAATAATTGTAGATCTGTTTGAATTTTTCTAAATATCAAGTTACCTTAAGTTAGTTTTGTGGCATCTTAATTGTTCGAGCAATAGCCTGCGATACTTGGTCTCTTTCGCATGATATATTTAGTCGCCCTTCAGGAGGTTAGGACATTGAAGTGATAGATTAGGTGGGATAATGTTTCATTTTTCTATTTACTTTTGAATCAATATGTTTTTGCTGAGATCAGAAAAACATGTTATGAACTTCAGCTTTAGACAAAAAAGGGAATCTGTAATGCAGTAGTTTTTCTATCTGATTTTATATTGTTAGATTACTACTTATCTGAATGTTGATTTTTAATTTGTTTTATTTATTTAGCATTGCAGAGGATTTACAAGAGAATAGATTTTTAATAAGTTTATGATAAATGTTTTTCAGGCAATTTATTTTTTACTAGGTAGCATTAGCTTATGTTGTGATCCCTTGATTATTATTACTTGAATACAAAACCTTGTTTACTCTGTTTTTGCTTTTCCATGACCAGAGTTTTAAGGAATTATTGGGATTCTGGCAATATTGTTTGCTTGCCAATATCTCAGCCACTTCAAGCGGAAGTAGCTATTGCCACAGTTCAATCCTGTTCTTCGTGTTTAACACACTTGTCTGCTCAAACTGCTATTCAAATCTTTATGCTTGCGTTTGTGTTTTTCTCTCTCAGATATGATGAATACAAATGCTTCAAAGTATGTATGAGAGCTGGACCTGGCCTTGAAGGTTCTCCTTGCAGCTCCTCCTCGGAGGTTGATCTACATCCTTCAAGAAATGATGGTTAAGACCAGAAAATTTTGCTGTTAATGATGCCAATTTGATCTCCCTCCCGGTTTCAGCGTTAAAGAAACTATCTGATGACGGGGCAGTTTGCTACCCTGTCCAATGCGGGCAGTTTGGCTTTTCCATCCGAGGACTTCTTCTGGAACCCTTCCGAGGACTTCTCCTGGATGCCTATTTCTTATGAGGACTTATAGACGCCTGTCCTCACCCAACTTCTTTGTAAACACAAGTCAAAACAAGAAGGGCATATCTAGAAATACTATCTCCTTAAAAAGGCTCAAGATCTCTCTCTCTCTCAAGACAAGAGCCTGGTACATCAGGGATGGAACAAATTGCCACAGAGGCAGTAGTAATGGCAGTAGAGGCATCTGTGATACCTCCACTAGAGTTACCAAAAAGTTCAGGGGAAACTTTCCACTTTCTTAGATTAGTGAGCTTGATAAGGCAACTAGGTGGGTTGGGTGAACCACCAAGGTGCCGTACTATTGACGGGTTCTTCCCAGAGCCGCAGAATACAAGACAACTGCGATGTCCCTCTGCCGAACCAGGCCAAGGGTGAGTTAGAATTGTTTAATTGACAGATTTCATTAAGGTCAAAGTACGGATTGATTAAATGGATTTTGAGCGAAGCGAAAAATCTATTTTTGGGCTCAGGCCATGTCGTCCTGATGGAAGTTCTTTTAAGGTAGCTTCCTAGGGTATATTTGACTACGGTGATATTCCCAGAGAATTTTACTTTAAGGTATCCAGAATTCTAACTCCTGGAGCAAATATCCCTAAATAAATATTAATGGGATATCGCATAATATCAGAGGACGTATTCTTGACAAGCCACATAGCTATCTTCACCCCGAATAGAATTAACGCTTCGAGGGGGAAAAGTGGCAAGAAAACAAAAAACGAAAGGAGAGCGTTTATTAAGGTACCTCTCATATCTCGTTTCGAGTGTGTACATGACGTCATCAACGGCGCCATCTTTATTCCTTGTAGCGATATACGAGGTGCTACAGATACTGTATTATAGGGAGTGGTCCTTCAGCCCTTTTAATGAAAAGGAAGGGCGGGTCCATCAGGACGACATGGCTATCTCACCCAAAAATAGATTTTTCGCTTCGCTCAAAATTCGTTTTTGGGCTCAGGCCATGTTGTCCTGATGGAAGTTTACCAGAGCATTACTGTATCTGGGGGTTCTCATTTCGTGCCCTATCCTCAAGAAAGCTTTTCCTGGTCTGCATAGACCTAGAGACCTATAATGTTACCGTCATACATCATTACTTCTAAGCATAAAGTATGTTAGTGCTTCCTGCCCCCTACAGGGAAGAGTCGTACTAGACTCTGGAAAAAATCTCGAGGAATACATATTACCTATGGATGACTAACAGACAAACCTGTATAGCGGTCTCACCCTATACATTGTAAAGCAAAGTTTGTATAAAACTTACCAATGTCGGGATGAAATACTGGCACCTCCCCCGGTATGCCTATCCTGATTAGTGTATCTGACAAAGGTTTGTATCCGTTTAGGAACAAATTTGCATATCAAAAATCACCCTTTTCAGAGTACAACACAAGGGTCTATCCTACATGAGGATTGGTTAAACCGATGAATGTTTTTTTGTACTAAGGAACAATCTTATAAGATTTTTCTTTTATATTAAAATTATCCATAATTTTAATTGCAATGCTCAGTACTTTATTATAAAATGAACGTGGGCGAATAAGACGCAAGGTTCATTAAGAACTAGTTTATTAATGATCAATAAATATATAGGTCAATCAACATTTATAAAATTTATAAAATGTGGATGAAATACCTTTAAGCATAAAGGTAAAAGTAATATCAGAAAATATTGTTTCATCTGAAAAGGAAAGGAAACATAAACATGCCACTTCATAACCAAATTGTCTAGAATTTTGTTAATATCTGTAATACTGTTCATTCACACTAGCGTAACAAACGCCTGGCACATGTGTATGCATTATGCTTATTTCACCTTTGTCTATGGAACAGTTCATAAGGACACCTTTCACTAGTCTGTAGTACCAGTCCGGGACCACACACACCCTCGAATTAATTGTCCCAATTAATTTCACTGTTCCTCGCAGATCTTAGCAACAGGCTGAAGGACACTGACTGCTGCCACCACAGACCTCTTAAGTTCCTCCAGCTGCTTTGCGTAATGTCTAAAAAATACCCTGGATAACTTCCGGCCAGTGTATGAGCGAAGATGTTCAATATTCATATTATTGAAGAAAATTAAGGAAGAGGCAATTTTCCTCGGAGCATGACCTGCGGGTTTCCTGTCTGGATCCGCTCTGTGAATAAAATAGGTGAGCTTCACCCTTAGTTGCTTCAGAGATAAATTTGAACCTGAGGTTTCTCCCCTAAAGTCTGAAGTTCTACGAAGATAGACCTTTAGGCACTCTACTGGACACAGAGAGACATCTTCCTTCAGAGGGCAGATTCTCCAGGGACCCCACCTCTTAGTGGGTAGCTCGTTCTTGGCAAGAAACGTTCGGTCCTGAAAAAGATTCATTTCTCCCCCTTCCAAGAACTGAATATGACCTTCCTCTCTCGAAAGGGCCACTATTTCACTAACTCTGGCCCCCAAAGCGAGTGCAAACAGAAACATAACTTTTTGGGTCAAATCCTTTAAAGCGCAATCATCATTGTTCATCCTCGAGGCAAAGTGGAGAACCTTATCTAGAGACCATGAAATGGGTCTCGGAGGCACTGATGGTCTGAGTCTAGCACAGGCCTTTGGGATTTTGTTAAAGATTTCATTAGAAAAATCGACCTGGAAGGCATATAATATAGGTCTTGTCAAGGCAGACTTGCAAGTTGATATTGTTGATATTGTGTTGGCTGCTAAACCTTGTTCATGAAGGTGGATGGAGAACGATAAACAGAAGTCTGTCGAGATTTCTTTTGGATTCTTCGCCTTGACAAAGGACACCCACTTCTTCCATGACGACTCATATTGTCTTCTGGTAGATTT
The DNA here is from genome assembly GCF_036898095.1 of Palaemon carinicauda. NCBI lineage: Eukaryota > Metazoa > Arthropoda > Malacostraca > Decapoda > Palaemonidae > Palaemon > Palaemon carinicauda. Next base: position 26,280,928 of record NC_090767.1, read on the forward strand.
GGACTTCTGGTAGATCTTTTTCTCACCGCTAAGGAGAGAAAATCATGAGATGCAGGTTCTGGGTTTTCTGTGATGAAGCGAAAACAGTCGACTTCTGCACAAGCTGAGACAGAACTGGATCCGGCAGCGGCACAAACTTCAGTCGTAGTTCTAACGTCAGAGGGAACCAAACACTGTTCGGCCACTTGTGAGCCACTATTGCCGCTTTCCCTTTGAATGATCTCAGTTTGTCGAGGACCTTCAGTAGAAGGTTGGGCGGAGGGAACAGGTAAATCCTGGACCATCTGTTCCAGTCGAGGGGCATAGCATCCACTGCTTCCGCTAGAGGATCCTCGTACGGGGCCACGTAACGATGTATCTTCTTGTTGTCGCTCGTTGCAAAGAGGTCTATCTGCAGTTCCGGGACTTGACTCGAGATGAAGGAGAACGATCCTGCGTCTAGGGACCATTCTGACTCTATCGGTGTGAACCTGGATAGAGCGTCCGCCGTCACGTTGCGGAACCCTTGAAGGTGAACTGCTGACAAGTGCCATCTCTTCTTTTCCGCCAGACGGAAGATGGCTAACATCACTTGGTTGATTTGAGGTGATCTCGATCCTTGGCGATTCAGGCATCTCACTATCACCTCGCTGTCTAGGACCAATCTTATGCGAGTCGAGTGGCGAGGAGATAACTTCTTCTGTGTAAGAAGTACTGCCATGGCTTCTAAAAAGTTGATGTGAAATGTCTTGAATAGATTCGACCAAGCTCCTTGAACTTTCTTTTGATGAGAGTGACCTCCCCATCCTTCCTTTGAAGCATCTGTATGGATGGTAATTGAAGGGGGTGGTGGTTGAAGAAGTATCAATTTCTTCAATTGCTTGGCTTTGGACCACGGCTTGAGAAGCGTTCGCAATTGAGTCGGTAATGGTCTCTTCAGATCTCTTCGAGCGTTTGGTGCATATCTTCTCCAGACTCATGTTGCATCCTTTAGCTGTGCCCTGACCACTGGATCTGTTACTGAGGCAAACTGTAGAGAGCCCAGCACTCTCTCCTGTTCGCGTCTTGATATCCGTTTGGATTCCAACAGTCTCTTGACAGATCCTGCTATATCTTTCCTCTTCTTCAGAGAGATGGAAAGTTGATGTGACTGTAAATTCCAGTGGATTCCCAACCACTGAAACTTCTGGGCTGGAAATAGTCGAGACTTTTTGGTATTGATCTTGAATCCTAGATGTTCCAGGAACTGGATCACTTTCTTTGTAGCTTGCATGCATTCCGTCCTGGCTGCTGCCCACACCAGCCAATTGTCCAGGTAGGCCACTACTTGGACACCCTTTAGGCGTAACTGATGAACGGCTGCGTTCGCAAGCTTCGTGAAAATACTTGGGGCTATGTTTAGCCCGAAGGGCATGGCTCTGAAGGCATAAAGTCTTCGTTGTAGCTTGAACCTTAGGTAGGAGGAGAGGTGACGATTGATTGGAACGTGCCAATAAGTGTCTGACAAGTCTATCGAGACGGTGTAAGCCCTTTTGGGCAATAGGGTCCTTATGTGTTGAAGTGTCAACATCCTGAACTTGTGGTTCACTATGAACTTGTTGAGTGGCGACAAGTCCAGAATGACTCTGAGTTTGTCTGAGTCCTTCTTTGGAACACAAAACAGCCTTCCTTGGAACTTGATGGACTTTACTCTCCAAATTACTCTTTTCTCCAAGAGTTTTCAAACATATTCTTCCAGGACGAGGGTAGAGTGTGGGAACGGAGGTGGAGTGCTGTTCCAGCTCAAACCCAGTCCATTCTTGAGTAGGCTGTGGGCCCAGGGATCGAAGGTCCAACGATCCCGAAACAGAAATAGTCTCACTCCTACCGGAAGCATCTCACTTTTGCTCTTGTTGTGGACCTGAGGCCTTGCCTCTTTGGCCGCATCCTCCCCTGAATCCCCTTCCTTTTGAAGGGTGTCTAGAGGAACCTCTGGCTGCTCCTCTAGCTTTTGGAGGAAAGGTCGTTGACTGCCTTTCGAACGCTGGGTTAATTGCAGCTGACTGTGTCGCTACTGCCTGAGGTACCAACTGGTACGTGGTTGGAGGTTGTGCCACCATCTGAGGCACCGTGGTCGCAGGAAGTTGCTGCTGTTGCTGTCTATAAGGCTTAGCCGGCTGAGAGGATAGCCTAGGCTTCTTTGTCTTCCTCTTAGGTTGGGGACCCTCATCCGGGGAAGACTTTCTCTTAAGAGATAGGCCCCACTTCTGGAGAACGTTCCTATTCTCCGTGGCGGCCTTGTCCACTACCTCTTTGACCACTTCGCTAGGGAAAAGGTCCTTACCCCAAATACTAGAGGAAATCAGTTTTCTTGGTTCGTGCCTCACCACAGCCGAGGCGAACACGAACTCCCTACAAGCTCTCCTTGTTTTAATAAAACTGTAAAGGTCCTTTGTCACTGTGGCCATATGGGTTTTGGCCACTACCATGAACATTTCTTGGTTCTTAGGGTTGCTTGCCATCGTCTCCAGAGTCGTCTGTAATGACATCGATGCAGCGAGCTTTCCTTTGTCTCTTGCTCTCTACGCAAGAGAAATAATGACAGCTTTGGAAGGTCCTCACCGAACTGACGTCCGGCAATATCTGCTTCCAATTTCCCGACTGAGAAGGTAAGGTGGATGTCCTTCCAGTCTTTTTGGTCCATAGGTAAGGTCAGGGACAACGGCTTGCACTCTTCCAAAGAGGGACATGGTTTCCCTGCCTCAACCGCCTTCAAGGCTGCCTTATATCCCTTCTCCATAAAGGGAAAGGCTCTGGTAGGAGAAGCCACAAAGGAAGGATGCTTCTTACACAAAGCTGGTACCTTGAGCTCAATAGTAAAGCCTGTGCTTTACTATGGTCAAGGACTATGACCTCCTTCGGCTCCGTCTCCTCCTTTGAGGCTGGCTCCTTCCTAAGACGGACATAGCAGTCCGGGTAAGACTCCCTGTTGGGCCAAAATTCCACTTCTTCAAAGGGGACTGAACCCAACTTCTCCGACATGACAATCTTCCCTGTTGTCATTGGCATGTGTTCGGCATACCTCCAAGGGTTGGCATCCGAACACAAAGGAAGATCCTTCACGTTGAGCCTCTTCTGGGGCCCACGTGATGCTGCGAGTCTGCGCATCTCTAACTTCATCGCAGCTTCCTTCTCGTCGTTCTTCTTTTGCATTTGTTTAATCATTTCAACAATCGAAGAAAGAGTCTTTCCCAGTTCACTTGGGATAGCAGACGATGTCGAGGTAACTGGTTCTGGGGCCAGAACCGATGAAACCGACACCTCGTCGATCTCCTCCTCCTCAGTTTCAGGAGCCTGGGTCTGCTCCTCTTCCTGATCTTCCGCCAGAAGATCTTTTTCAGTGTACTCCGACACTTCAGACATCCTATCGTCCAATTGGATGTCTTGTAGGGCGTCCGGAATCTGAATCGTTGGGATCTCCGCATGAGGCTGGGGAATAACCGCATCCGCAGATGCTTTAGGAAAAAGGTAGGCCCTCATCTTCTCGCTTGGAAGATAGGATCCAGCAGTGTTCTTCTGAAAACCCCTCACCCAGGTTCATAACTTTGCCCTAGCTGCATCCCTTGAATCCGCCGACTGAGGGGTGTCAAATGCCTCGGTAATCAGGTTAGAACAAACAGTACATACCTGAGGGTCCCAATACTGGAGATCACTTTTGGAGACTGCGCAGGGTGCGTGCCTCCTGCACTACTCATGTCCGCAGAAGTTCTTACTGCGGACGTTGCAAAACATGCTCCCGCACTTGGGATGGTCCTTCTGTAAAGAGAAGAGAATCTATGAGTATCAAGTGAAAACATATCACTAGATTAATCTTAATATTAGTATACATAGCTTATGACAGTAAAGCTAGAAAGGAAAGAAGGAAAGACAAATATTTGTATTTCCTGTACAGCTAATTGCTGTAAGCTCCCAAGATATTAAAACTAAGGTTAATTCTCATTCTAGAAAAACCCTCAGAATATTTTCCTACAAGGAAAGTTAGGTGCAACTCACACCAGAGTATAAAAGTTTTAATATAACGGATATTAATTTTTAATAAAGAAAGAACTCACTTCCTTTATACTGTACGGTCTCATCAAAAGGCTATACAAGACAACATAAAGTATGTTAGAAAAAACTTAGTGTTACAGTATACTCTATACTGTAGTTTTCTTAATGCAGTATATACTATACTGCAAAATACTGGCTACTGTTAATCATATAATACTATGCCGGCGGGCAACTGAAAATGTCAGCACCCGGCTACCGTCCACAATCGTAGTAACTGGCAGATCTTGTGGTGTGCTGTCGTTGCCGGCCGGCAATGACAGGTGATGCCTGTGCCGGCCGGCAGATAATTTAAGAACGAGAGAACTTCCACCCACCCAGCTGCCGGCCACTAAGCCTGCAGCCGGGTAGGAGGTACAATACACTAACAAGAGAAATAGCATGGATGTAAGGTTGTAGGCCAGCACTGCCTTACTGCCTTCCATCCAGCAAGAGTGAACATATGGAAGGGGAGAATGTAACATTCAGGTTTCCATCTATCCACAGCATGCCGGGCTCTACCAGCAGATATGGATGTTAGACCAAGAGAGGTCTGGAGTTCACTCTACAGAGAGCAGACTTCTGCCGGCCGGCAGAAGACTGAGCCAGTCCCACATCCTAACCTACACTAGTTACAGATGTAGAACGGTGGCCAAGAGTGTGTAATGGCTAGGCCATCACCAAAGGACAGAGGGGGGGAGGAAAAAGGGGTCCAACAAACTTCGATCTAGTATGAGACTTACCCCGGTGGCCAAGAAAGCTCATCCTTGCCTAGGGTTGTCTAATAAGGAGGGAGGTTGGCAGCACTTGCCATCTCCCTTAATACAAGAACGAAGTTTGGTGTTGTTATTTCGCTAGGCAATGGAAAATCTCATTCTCCAGCCCAAGAATAACAACAGGACTAGTCTGCTAAACCACAGAAGGAGGAATCATCTCGTACAGAAACCTTTGGATGTGATTAAGGGAAGCTAAGCGTCCTATATCTGCAACTAACCTAGCAAAGGAATCTCATTTTCTATGCCAGGAGGTCACAGACCCCAGACTGAATACTCTGATGTTCTGACCGAGCCCCAAAACCAGTTACTCTGGAAACAGGACCCGGACAGAACCACCCTAGTATAGTTTTACCTGAATACTATCCAGATAAAACCATTAGTTAAGCCTAGGCTTAACACAGAGGGAAAAAAGGGATTGATATTGGATCTCCAGAGGAGAAAAGAACAACCGGGGAGGTGTGCGAAAGTATACTAAAGCCCCATAGGCTACTAGCCTAGGCGCGGTGAGAATCGATTACCTAAATCACCGAAACTCTCTCGTATACGATCTTGGAAGAGAAATATTCAGCACTATTTTACAAGTATAAATTATGCCTATAGCTTCAATAAAATTATTACACTCGGAAATCTATATATCATGCATGAAAGTACTAAAGCCACACGCTTAGGCTACTAAGCCTAGCGTAAGCCAGGATCGGTTACCTAAATCGCCGAAACTGAAAATTACTAACGGCATCATATAAAGAATTTCTAGTAGGAAAGCTAAATAGCTAAATTTATTAAAGCATAATGACCGGGAACGTCGCTCTGGCTAACTAAATGACTCATGCATAGCGAGCGATAGCGTCCAGGACTCCTCCGTTAGGCAACAGCTCTTGTTTACGTTAATATCACTTTTGATTTAATTCCAAAACAACAAGAGCTTACATTTATACACAGTAAAGGTAATACTCAACTTTCCAGAGGCTGAAGAAAGCATCATGGTTGAATATAATCCAAAAATCACGAGAGAAACACAGGGAAAACACCGAGTAATGGAGCTACGCGATAAGGAATAAAGATCGCGCCGTTGATGACGTCAGGTACGCACTTGAGACGAGATAGGAAAGGTACCTTAATAACGGCGCTCCTTTCGTTTTTCGTTTTACGTTTTTCGTTTTCTCGCTGCTTTTCCCCCCTCGAAGCGTTAATGCTATTCGGGGTGAAGATAGCTATGTGGCGTGTCAAGAATACGTCCTCTGATATTATGCGATATCCCATTAACATTTATTTAGGGATATTCGCTCCAGGAGTTAGAATTCTGGATACCTAAAGGTAAAATTCTCTGGGAATATCACAGTAGTCAAATATACCCTAGGAAGCTACCTTAAAGGAACTTCCATCAGGACGACATGGCCTGAGCCCAAAAATTTGCATTATACAGCGCTGAGTGGCCTTTGATGCGCCAGATGAAATCAAAATCTCCTCCTCTAGCTTTCTCAAAACAAAGTAAGTTTTATGTTCATACAAGAACAGATCCGAACCCAGTTGATCTAGATGTAGCCACTCTTACACCAGGCACAAGTAGCGACAGGCTGCCTTGTTTGTCGTCTTATTATTATTATTACTAGCTAAGTTACAATCCCGGTTGGAAAAACAGGATGCCATAAGCCTCATCCACCCCACAAGTCCCTAAAATTCTGTTCTTGGAAAAGCAACAACTGATTAAACACCTATAAATAACTCTGGTTTATATTGCTAGGAAAAATACAAATAATTTTCTAAGAATTTGTATTTTAAAACTATTTTATTATTGTGAATATTACGATGTTTATAAGGCTGTGCTGTATAGGATTTTGCTCATTGCTGCAATGCGAGTTTTGTATCAAAATGTTTTTGTGACTTAATTTGATTATTGTTAAAGAGAACTTTTATGTTGAAGTCAGTTTGTAATGTTTAAAATCTGTCATTTCTTTTGGTATAAGACTGGGTTTCAACATTCTAAGACTGAGAATTATTTCTTATGGACATATCAACAAAGGGAAAGAACTAGGAACGGTAACTAAAGAGAATCGGTAGATATGAAACTAGCGGGACTAAAAAGACCCTGAAGATTATAGACTTTATTCTTTATATGTTAAACTCATTAAGATGATGCAATGATAATTATTATGGTTCTCCTACAAGTTAGCAAAGAAAGCTTTATTCTAGTTTGGCCTTAGTGAAGCAAGTTAGATACATTTAATGAATTGTTATACTGACTGGGTAGAATGTAGCTATAGCGTACAATCCTTTTCTCAGTGGGGATACCTCAACGTGGTGAAAGGGTTTGTGTATCGCCATGATCAGAGTTCTACTATTCAGGGCCACCCATACTAGGTTAGTTTGCTGGGAGCGATCAGACTAAAGTCTCCCACCATCACCAATCCGCAATGGCCAGCGTGGCGATGGAAATGGCCAAACCCCAGACATGACTAAGGACATGTCTGAGGCCTTTGTCCTGCAGTGGACTAGAAACGTCTAGGTCTTTTTTGTATGTAAATGTATTAGTAATGGTTTGCTAGTTAATGTGTATGAAGGTAGATGTATAATGTTGCATTTTTATTCCATGTTCTGAAAATATGTTTACAGTAGTAGTTATTTCTTATAGAACAAAAGCAAGATAAAAAAATTTTAAATGAATTAATTAGATTGAAATATTATTAATTCTAATATTTCTAGGTCCATTACTAAAGCATAAACATAAAACTAATTAATAAGATTTGAAATTCAGTCAAATGTCTTAATCACGCCTAACACGATTCCAGTCTTATGCCAAACGAAATACCATTTTGTAACTGACATTGCCATTGTATCGAGTCTAAAGTCTGAGTTCTCTTCCAGATGTAGATGTAGATGATTTGGAAAGATTAAAATAAAGGCCAGTGGCCGCACCTCAAGGGGCTGATCTCACGGAACGCGCGAGGCAATGCTAAAGACGTCCCTCCCTGCTTGCCAGAGGCCGTGCAGTCGTCAGACTGTGCCGGAGTTACTCCCGTTGCTATTGTGGTATGTGTCTTTTATATCTGAATTGGAAAATTGATTATCTAACAACTGTTTTTGTTATTGGGAGAATGTATTCGCTATGTCGTCTTCCATTTGGTTAATATTAACTGAAATTGGTTGTCTCGATTTAGTTAAGAAAGTTAAGTCATAGCTTGAGATTAAGCTGTTGAAGTTTCCATCCTTTTTATAAAGCTTCCGTAGATATATAATTCTAAAAGGTGTCTTTTTGAATGTCACTGAAATAAAGTTAATCTAAAACTTAAAAAGGATTTGAGGAAAATCTTGAGTCACAATTGTAATTTGACTGACTGTCAGAGTTTCAAATTCCACTAATAACAATGCAAAGTTGTTTTATGAAATTATGACTTGTTAGATAAGTTTATTTATATTTTGTAGACTTTCATCGATCAAAGACCATCTATAACAATGCTAATTAGTATTCCTTTTAATGATAAAACAGTCATTAATTCCAAAGTTACATGATAATGGTCTGAAGAAATACGATACGTGGAAATTATGATAAAAACGCAAGTACAGTATTTGTGTCCTTTATCATGGGACAGAAGGTGTCTTCCTTATCAGATATCGTCTAGAGATGATTTCAGTTTTGCCGTATATTCTGATTCCTGTAGTGATGTGTAAAGTAGATTCTAAGTCCAGATTTTATGAACATAGTCTTCTGAAAGCAAAAGAATTGGCTGTGGGTTTTCCACATTGCTTTTAGTATTAAAATACTTGGATGAAATTATATATTCCACTATTAAGAGATTTACCAGAATAATAATGTGTTTCAAATATGACTTTATTTGTCAGGCAATTGGCTGTGTATTTATAATTGAATAGATTGATTACATATGAATATTCGTCTACTTTTTATGAGAAATATCTGTTTATTAAATTTGAATAGAAACACTTAGTGTACGCCTAATTAAACGTAAGAATTTTGGAATGTAGAATCACTTTCAGGTGAAAACAAAATAGTTAACTAATTCATTTAAATTATACCATTACATCTGAAGCAACGGAAAACGCAAAGAATGTGAATTTAAATTTGCTAATTCTCAGACATTTTTAATTTACAATTGCGACTTGTCCCACGAAGGACATGGAAGAGTTTTGCACATTTTTCATTACATTTAGGTTTTTGAAAACTTCCGAGAGAGAAGACCGGCATCACCCTATACATGTCCGATACATCGCACGCGTTGTTCCTCTGTGGGCGATCGAGTAAGGGAAAGTGAACAAGCATCTCTGTTGCATCAGTTCATCTTGAGTTGATGCAACAACCTTTTGTAATATGAAGTTATCTGTACGAATATTTTGATTCCATGCTAATCTGTATCGAAAGGCGAAGTGAATGGTCTTCCTGATTCTGAGTAGACTCGTTGGTTTTCGTTCGATTAAGCGAAGCAGAAGTTATAGTCTTGGGAAGAAGCGTTGAGGTTCAATATGACGATGTCTGTGTCGTGTATTGGAGTCTTTCTATAGATGAGGAAGGATTTTATATGTTGCTAATGTGTAGTTTGAGGGCTTTTCTAAAGCCAGGTTGTGTTTCTTCTTGAATATGTTCCCAAAAGTTTTGATTTTTAAGTAGTCTGCTTCAGTCATAGAGTTTTTATGTTCTTGTAAATCTACTTGTAATGTGGAGAGAATATACAGTATTCTTCAATATTTCTTTTTTATCTGGTAGTCATCAATGGAGAGTTTTGTGTTGTCAAGTTTACTAAGATTGGAAAACAGAGTCTGGTGCTTTGGGAAATCGAATTGTTCCGTCGTTCTGCCAAAGGATAAAACATGATGTACTTTGGAAATCGTACATTATGCTAATGATGTTCAAGCTGTTTCTTTTGTTCTCAAGCCATGAACAATTAGAACACAAGAGGTTGATATAGAACAGAAATCTATAACAAAATAATTATCAAACAAGAATCTTATGTTCTTAAAACTCAAAAATTTTTTAAACAGGAGTTGGAAAAGAACTCAGTTTTCTTATCAGATTGAGGTAGATAAGAAATTGATAAGTTCATAATAAGGTTTCTTTTTATTTGGTCACTGTCAGTCAGTTTACATTCTGTCATTTTATCATACAAGTTATAAGCCTCCAAAGAGTGAGCTGGCATGACAGATGTCTATCATATTATGATTATAAAATAGTTTATCAAGATATGTCATCATATTGCTACACTGCACACTCATGTAGGACTTGCACAAGAATTATCTTTGAAACTAATTAGAATAGAATGCGGTAAAATAGGAGGAGTAAGACGGCTAATTTAGAGGAGATAGAAGCAATGACTGCTAGAGAATTATTGGGTCCTTTGACTGGTCAGATAGTACTACATTGGATCCCTTTGCGGCTTCAGCTCATTTTCCTTTGCCTACAATACACTGAAAAATTCTTATTCACTCAAGGGGTTAACTACTGCACTGTAATTGTTCAGTGGCTACTTTCCACTTGGTAAGGATAGAAGAGACTCTTTAGCTATGGTCAGCAGCTCTTCTAGGAGAAGGACACTTCCAAATCAAACCATTGTAGTGCCAGATTTTCTGTACCACGGCCATCCACTGTCTTGGGTTAGAGTTCTCTTGCTTGAGGGTACACTCGGGCACACTATTTTATTTCTTTATTTCCTTTCCTCTCTGGCTATTTTCCCTGTTGGACCCCTTATTAGGGCTTATAGTATCCTGCTTTTCCAACTAGGGTTGTAGCTTAACTGGTGATAATAAAAGTAATAATAATAAGTCAGAAGAATATAGTTCATTTGAGTTAATATCAAGACAAAACACTGGTCTATCTGACTTCTGAATCAATGGGAAAATAGATAGTGATTATTCGAACTTGATGAGAAGAGACAAAGAAGCAATGGATAAAAAAAAACTTTGTGTCTCATCCACTTTGTAGAAGTTCTTTGGTGATTCATGTTCTTAGTTTTGGTCAGTCTTGCGAATCAAAACTGAGATTAGAGAGTAATTTTTGTAGACTGTAATTAGAAATTCATCTCCGCCGTATCTTTGGATTTCCTTTCCTCACTGGGCTATTTTTCCCTGTTGGACCCATTGGGCTTATAGCATCCTTCTCTTCCAACTAGGGTTGTAGCTCAGCTATTGATAACAATAATGATGATAATAATTATAATAATACCTGTACAGTATTTCTACTGTTATTTCTTGTTCAGGAATTTTGTATTATCTTCTGGCTTTTACAAGTTCCCCACTAAAATTCTTTCTTGCAGAGCTAAGAAATTTACTATATGTTTCCATTAGGAAAATGGCCAATGTTGATTAAAAAGTATGTTTAGACATTTTTACTTTTCTATATTCATCTCTTGTATTTCTGTACTTGTATAAACCCTCAAGTTGTTGGGAGATTTCTTTCCTTCCGCGTGTCGGTGCGGTTAACATTGCCCCACTCTTGTGTGGAACACAAGTTCTTTGCACTGACACCCGTACGAAGAGTTACTGTACTTAAAGTCGGCTAGAGGCTGCGAGGATTCTTCACAATGGCTGAAATTACTGGCTATACCACCAATTGCACTAACTGTGCAGCCTCTACAACATTTACAATGCTTCTAGAAGGCTAAATTCACTAACTGCTCTACCATTAATCAGGGACGAAATTGATCCCAGGTTCCAACGAAGGGATGCTTTTTCGTGCGTCATTTTTCCAGCTTTCATCATTTGCCCCTTTTACTTTCTAAGCAGAAGTCAAAGCTTAACTCTCTTCCATCCGATGTCACTTGCATCTTGGGTTATTTGTGAGTCAGTTGTGTCTCTTGATGTCTGGTCCCTTCATGCAATAAGGGAATTTATTATTGTCAAGTCTAAGGAAGATACCACGTCTACTGTCCTAAGAGTATCTCTCTATTTCTGTTAAGGTCCAGAAACTTGTTTTGCTTTCTGTGCATATCATAGGTGTTTTCCACTTGTGTTGAATCAAAGTGAAACATCACCCAGTTTTTCATTTTTATGCTTGATTTGTAAATGGCTTGGTATTGTTAGTATATGATATATCAAATGCTATACTGGACATGGTTATTTCTTGGACCTAACTTGTTTCCACTATTAGATCAAGACTATCTTTGGTCTGCTTTGAATCTTGATGTTTATCCTGACTTTGTATGTAGTCAGAAAGAAATAAACACAATATTTTCTTATAGAAATATGATCTATATTGCTCCTTTTCAATCATAGGTTATGACAAATGTATTGGAGGCTTTGACCTTGGTATGTCCTCTCAGGATGCAGTCTTTGGTGCTTTGACTGCATTGGGAAAGTGTCAGGTCACCTTAGAGGATATTTTGCTGGTTTTCTCCCCTTCACTTGCGGGGTTTTCGATGGACTTATTATATCCTAGTTTTGCAGAGTTAATTTATAGCTGCTTACAGTACCTCAGATTGAAATCCTAGTGTGTTTTCAGTGATGGTCTAGAAATGGATATTTTATGCTTCTGTATCACTTGACAAATATTGGAAGAGTCTCTGCCATGCTATGCTTTTGTCTTACAAGACAACTTATCTTATAGCTCCAATGTCGAACCCACAGAAGGATGTTGTCCTTTGCCTCTCTGAGGTCTTGACCTGAGCAATGAGGGCCCAGTGGGCACCCTCATACGATGTGTTATACTGTTTGTAGTGTTGTCCTAAATGGGAATTCAGGGTTGGGGGCTAATCTCCATTTGTGTTAGTTATCTCCAACTTTGCCCACTTTCGCCCTTGCTCCGTTCAGGGTTACCCACTCCTTCCTGGTGAGGGTTGTTTCGCTGGACAGGCCTTTGTTTGGGCTGGGCAACACCTCATTGGATGGCCTTTGGTCGCTTCCCACCACTTCTCTAGCCTGTGAGCAGCTGATCGTTTTGGTTCTTGTCCATCCACTGTTGCGAAGCTTTTGTGGGATTTCAGTCATCACCTTCTTCGTGGTGATTGGACACTGGATGCCTGGGGTCATTAATTTGTTTATTCTTTTCAGTTTTTGCTAGCATTTCTTGTCGAATATTGGGTGGTGGGATACCAGCTATTTTATATAAAGAGAGTAGAGTGGTTGATTTTACAGTGCCAGTAATAATCCAACAGGATTTATTTAGTTCTGGGTCTACCTTATGCGCATGGCATGATCTTGGCCCACACTTATGCTCAGTACTCCACAGTAGAGTAACAGAGTGGCAGGGCTTTTTGTCTCAGAGTCTCAGGGATTGTTCTTCTGTAGCTGGTGTTGCCGAATTTGCTGAGGCGGCTGTTCCTGGTTGCTACTTTATGTTTGCTATTGTTTGTGTGCTCTTAAAAGGAGAGCGTTCTGTCAAGGGTGACGCCTAAGAAGACTGGGTAGGTGTGATTGTCCAGTTCTTTCTCAATCCATTTGATCTTTAGCTATCTATTTGCTTCCATACAGGTTAAACTTTTGTCTTCCTTGTAAATGATGAAGAAGACCTTCTATTCAGTCCTACTAATAAGGTTGACTGTGATGTTAACTGCTACATTACTTGCAGTCAGGTTCTTCAATTCTTGGTATTTGTGTATAACAGAGAATAAAGTCTGCTTTAACCTTTTTTGTCAGCTTAGGTGATTGGTGTTTGTGCCTTGAAAAAACATTTTTGTGTTTGTGCAGTGGATAAGGCATGTTGACTATTCCAAAATTATGCTGTTTACTTTGTTTTCTGTGAATATGCTATTTATTTTCACTTCCATAAATATAGTATTTATTCGGTTGCAAATTATTGATAAATCATTTCTCCATTGTTCTGGTGATTTCTAATTAGGTTGTGGGTTGGCGAAATTGTCTATAGCCATCCAGTTTCCCGTAAAATAGAAAGAAACAAGATTGGTGCAACAGGACGTTGATCACCATTGTAGGGTTGGTGATAATATTGATAACTTTTGTTGATGTTCTACTTTTGCCAAGAGGAACCTATCACTGTCTCTTGTTTGCAAGAGTACAGTGAAGCTTTTTCATAGTGAACAAGGTTTTTAGAATGGTGGCCATCATCATCATCTCCTCCTACGCCTATTGACGTAAAGGGCCTCGGTTAGATTTTGCCAGTCGTGTCTATGTTCAGCTTTTAATTCAATACTTCAAAACGCATTCTTGTCCGTCACTACCATCGCATATTAGTTTGCTTGATTTGAATCGTTTGTCAAATCGGTCAGTGCAGGCCTCAAGCTTTATGGCAAGTGCTTGTCTTTTGTTCTTTGTTGCTTGAGAGTCTGTTTCCTTGCTTTTTCTGCATGATAAATCTGTAGTACACAACTATTGTCTTGCTTGTTGAATGAAGTGATGTACTGTGGAGCATCTGATCCCCTATTTCTTCTCTATGCATCTTGTATATCTTCATTAGGTTCTGTCAAGGGTGACACTTAGACTCCTCTTAATCAACCTATAAAATTAAGGTTAACTTTGAAGTCAGATCTTTCAGTTCTTGGCATTCCTTTATGCCGGAGAATCCAATCTGCTTTGACCTCTCTCTCTCTCAGGTTTATTGTCTGTTTGTGCTCTGAATAAAGTATGCATTTATTCATACTATATTCATACACTCCCTGGCATGAAAAACCTATTCAGTCTGTGCTCTGAATATGCTATTCATTTCATGTTCCCTGGATAAGTTATTAATTTTCTACGGCTTGAGTATGATAGTAATTTTTTGTTCCCTGAAAATGCTATTCGTTGTCTCGTTAATACGAGGTTCTTCTGTCTTCTCGACAAAAGGCTCCACCATTATTCTGTTCCCTTGCTACCAACTGTGTATTTATGTGCGGCCATTCTGTTTCTCGTAAAATGAAAAGAAGAGAGAGACTTGTCACCTCTGATCAGTTGATCAACTATTTCAGTTGGCATTGGTGAATCATACACCATTGATACCTTTTTTTCTTCTCTTTACATTTATGAAAATAAACTTATTGCTCTGTCTCATTTGGGGAAGTACTGTTTATAGTTATTTGCTAATTGAAATCCTTTCTAATGTCATATGAGCTTTGATTGGATGAGGTTTTAGAAGGACGTCCTACTGTGTATAGTAGCTTGCTTCCTTCAAGTCTTTTTGAGGTAATCATCTATCAAATTGTTTTGTGAAGACGTCAAGCTTTTTATTAAGTGACACGTTCCTGTCATTTTCCTTTGGATTTGCCTACAGTTGTCCTCACAATCTTGGTCTATGTCTAGTGAGTCTGGTTGGAGGTTCATTGCCCAATACCCATACACCTTTGTGTGTGCTAGATCTGGGGCACACTGAAGTTGCCTTGCTTGTTGAATAAAACCAGATATCACATATTAATTGACCCTCTTGTTATTTTTCTCTGTATTTTATATTTCCCCATTTTACCCTGGTGCAATTTAGCCCAAACTCCTAAATCCAGATCTCATTGGTGCAAGACTGAAGCTTGTTCTTACACCAAGACAGGAGTAAAGGATTTTTCAATCTTGTTATATTCTCGTTGCTTCTACAATGTTAACATCAAATTGATTTGGATGATCTCTGCCTATTTCATCTTCTAGTGGAGACAGGGACTTTGGCATTTCCTCATGAATAGAAATGACTTGGAGATGACTTAGAGAAAGGACTTATGATATTACCTTATTGAGAGCCTGAATAGAAATCTGTTATTGAGTCTTGGCACAATTATTACCAATTGATTAGTCGTGTTCGTGGGACTTTATCATCCTCTGGTTTATATCCTCGCCCAAATTGATTGCTGTTCCTTTTGCACCATTGGTAATATTTTGTCTGTTTAATGAAGTTTGATGAATATTGTAGAAATAGTGGATGATTTTCTTCATTCCTAGAAAGTTTACTCGCACAGATAGAGGATTTTGTCTTGAAATTTGTCCCCTCCTTGTTTGGAATTTGCCGCTGTGTCAGCCAGTTGAAATGAAGATCATTGTGAAGATATCCAAACCGATACAATATCAAGGACAATCAGAGATTTCAGACGGCCATTTGTTAAAACCGCACAATTGGAAAGGGACATTATAAATAAATCTCGCCTTTTGGTTAACAGAACAAGCAGGAAATAACTATATTATGTACAGATAGTTTGATATTACGTAAAGGTCAGGCAGTAATTTGCCCGCCCAGGAAGGTATCCGACTGCTGTCTTATGGTATTTAAGGTGACCTTAGTACCTTAAGCACGTCTCTCGTAGCCTTGCCTGGGCGGGCACGCTGCCTGTGCTATCTCGTCTCTTCGGGGGAATGCAACGCTAGTTCGATCCGGCGTCTCGCTGGGGTGAGTTTAGCGGACGTCGGGGCAGTACCCCGGACGGATGTCACCCCCTTTTCCAAGGTCTTTCACCCATCAGAGAAGCATCGCATGTAAACGGTGTCTATCGGACATTTGTTTGGTCTTGCTGCTTTCTCGGAAGTTTTCAAAACCTGATTTAATGAAATGTGCTCGAAACGAAGACTCGTGCGTTTGTTGGCGACTCGTTACATTTAAGTAAATTATAAACATCTGATCATTAATGAAGATTCATTTACATTTTTCAGTTTTTCATATTTCTTCTGATGCTATGATATGAATAATGTAGAATTCAGGTTAACTATTGTGTAATTCAATTGAATAAATTCTTCATTTCACTATTCAATCGTTTGATTAAGCACATACTAAGTATTTCATATTAAGGAGGAATTAAACAGGTACGTTTCATGAAGAGTAGTGAAATAAATAAATAATTTCTTTGTAATCCAAATATTTGATTTGTAAATACATGGAAAAAATGTGTTTGAAGTTTGAGGTCACATTTATAATACATTCTTAGTTTGGTGAATTAAATTTTAATTGGAATTTATTATTTGTACAATTATTTTTTATATGAAAGGAATGTGTAACTTATGGCCAATTCTAATGCATTTTTTGATATTCTATATTCTTGAACTGGACTTATTTTCTATGATATTGCATTATAGAAATTAGAATATAAAACAAAACTGAAATGACACCCCAAGTGTCTTATAGAGAGTACACCTTCCGATCACATGGTATAGGTACACGGATACTCTTCTTGTGTAAACATACTTTCTGCCGACAGTATTCCATCTGACCGTGATGTAAAATGGAATTAAGTTTGACTTCTTTTCTTTAAAAGGAATATAAAATTGCTTTGTTAAAGATGGTGTTTGACTTTGAATGGGTTAAAAATATAAATTTAAATATAAATTTAATATCTTGTCATGATTTTATAAAGCAATTTTGCTTCAGTTTATTAAATGGAACTTTTGAAAATCAGTCGTTTAACCAAACTATAAATGTGACTTTATAATTTTCCCAACTAATTCTGGTTCAAGATGACCTCTTTAATTATGACATTTTAAATCACCTTTTAAGAATTACATCTAAGAACTTTATATAAAGGATAAAATATGGCAGTTTCATCTCAAGTTATAATAAACCTCTAACTAACTTTGAGAAAACCAATTTCACTTTAACCAAAAATGGAAGACCTCTTAGTGGCAATTCTCCCATTAACCAAGGCAGTTGCCAGATACTCAATTTCCCATTCAGATAAAAGGCACACGACACAATAGTCTCGGTAGTACCTCCGGCATTGTCTGCCTACTGTACGGATTCTCTGACCTGCAGGGCACCAAGGGAAGGTCGCCAAGTGCCTGCAAAGCCGTTCTGTGAGGTCAGCCCCTATTTTGGGGGGGACACTAATGTACATGAAAAAATAAAATTTAAAAAAATATATTTTTTTATTTTTGTACTTTGATTAAATAAAAGTAAATCTTTAACTTTAACTTTATTAGTCGTTGTTTTAATTACATATTCTTACATAGTAATATTTTCCGTACATCATGATGCATTATTATGCAAGTAAAAGGCATAAAATATTAACCCAAAATATATCTTATATGAATCATTGTTTAAGTTCATAAAAAATGTATTTTGTAATTCGAGTTTAAATGTTCCTGTATTGTTTTA
Source organism: Palaemon carinicauda (assembly GCF_036898095.1). Classification (NCBI taxonomy): domain Eukaryota; kingdom Metazoa; phylum Arthropoda; class Malacostraca; order Decapoda; family Palaemonidae; genus Palaemon; species Palaemon carinicauda. The sequence continues at coordinate 26,298,679 of NC_090767.1, forward strand.
AATATACCACATCATTTTGAGGAGTACTGTCGTCATTTAGGTCGATTGTTGGACACTCGTAAGTGAATTCAATTCCCCAAGTCGTTTGAGAAATACACTACTGTATAATACAGTTGTATAGCTTACAGAGGTACTGTATTAATGATACATCAAACTATACATTTCCTTCTGTTTTTCTTTAATTTGTAACAATGTCGGAAACATTGTTATGGCTTAAAGAGAATAAGCAGGAGGAGATGTATAGGTTCATATCAGAAATACAGGACTTCTCACATCTATACAGCTGTTGTATTATACAGTAGTGTATTTATAAAACGCCTCTGAGATGTTAAACCACTTACTAGTGACCAACACTCGACCAAAATGACGACAGTACCCCTCAAAATGATTTGGTATGTTCACCACAATTCAGGAACATTTAAATATGTTACAAAAATACATTTTTATGACCATAAAAGAATCATAATTTAATAGTTTAATAATCAATGCAAAATCATATTAAATTACAATTTCAAATTACAGTTTTGTGAAATTGAAAATTAATGCAAAATCATATTTTGAGAATCTATAATTTGATTCCTTGAAACAATAGAATAAATACGCTGCTCAAAAAACAATAAATTATTTCAATGAAAATTTTGAATATTAATATAAAAAATGAGTCATAAACAAAGTGTTTATATCAAAATGAAAAATATGAATAAAAGTTGCAAAGTAAAATCTACAATTGTTCATTACGTTTGAAACAGGAAAATTATTTAGAAAATACTAAACATTTTTTCAATTTGATAATAGTGACAAATTTAATAGCTAAAAATTCGGTTGAAATGGACAACCTTTGTGGACTTGTCTGTCCGCTATTCCTCACTGGCTTGGAGTTGTCCAAAACTAAAAATTTGATACAAAAATTGTTTTTAAAATAACTTTTACTTCACATATATGAAAATCTTTTTAATCTTCACCTACATTGGCATAAATTCTCCAATCTTCAAATAATTTGTCTACATAACATTGTCCTCTCAGTTATAAAAATAAATAAAATTTGTATTAATTATGACAAACTAAATTTGATATATCTCGTGAAACATTTAGTTATAAGCAGTTTGCACTTACAGGTCTTTAAGCAAATCAATCATTTATTGATTTCCTTTCCTCACTATGCTATTTTTCCCTATTGGAGCCCTTAGGGCTTCTAGCGTCTTGCTTTTCCAACTAGGGTTGTAGCTTGGCTAGTAATAATAATAATAATCAATGGAACATCTTTGTTTATATATTCTGAAAGTTGAATTTCATGGGATGTGTATACTTCCAGAAGGCTAAATTCACAGCCAGACCTTTGCTCAGACGGTATATATAACATTTAAAATGCTTCCAGAGCTCAAATTACTGGCCGTTCTTTCCTTAAACCTCTACAATGTTTGCGCTTACAAAAGGGTAAATATAGAAGCTACAAAACCAATTGAAATTAAGTTTTACCACAATTTTCAATGATACTTCTGTAATTTCTTTAAACTAACATACCTTGGTAATGTATTTTACTAAATATCAAGTTATTTAGAATATTTTAACTCAAACTTTAGAATATATTACTATCATTATTACATGGACAAAAGTCATGGTATGACAATGGAACAATCTCCAATAGATTTAGTAGATTTGAGAACAAAGCTCTCAGAAGGATATTGGGAGTGAAATGGCAGGACAGGATTAGAAATGAGACTATAAGAGAGATTACTAGAGTGCCATATGTGGATGAGATCATGGCGAGGGGTAGATGGAGATGGTTTGGGTATGCTCTTTGCACTCCAAAAGAGAGATTAGTTCACCAAATGTTCAGCTGAGCTCCATGAGGCACTTAGAAGAGTTGGAAGACCCAGGCCTACATGGATGAGGGCTATGAAGCATGTAGGAGATGATAAATGGAGAAGTATTGATTTAAAAGCTCAAGATAGAGACGGCTGGCGAAATCTAACAGGCGTAGGAGGAGATGATGATGAAGATGAAGATGAATTCAAGCTTGAAGTTACCAACAACTTGAAGTCCAGACAGAATAAGGAACTTGTAAACCAGAATGTTTTAAAAGAGGTTTTTAAGATGAGGAAATTATAACTTATGAGAAAAATCACTTTGGAAAGAGGAACCAAATTTGGAAAACAGAAGACTATAAAAAGTATATTGGAAATTTTCCTGCTAAATAAAAGCATAGAGATGTAATATTAATGTGTTTTTTAACTAATATTTTCAAAAATTTTAAAGGATTGACTCTATTCTACTTAAAATGGTCAAATAACATGTTAGTCATTCTTATTTTCTAGTTTCAAAATGCAATTTTATCTATAATTTATCATATGATATTGAAAATTGTCAAATGACTAGTTTGTAATTATTAAAAAAAATGACTTTAAAGTAATTTTCTATTAAAAATTAATATATCTCACAGCTAATTTCTCAATGAGAGAGAGAGAGAGAGAGAGAGAGAGAGAGAGAGAGAGAGAGAGAGAGAGAGAGAGAGAGAGAGAGAGAGAGTGTGTGTGTGTGTGTGTGTGTCATATACCCTAATCAAGAGGAAAGTAGTCACTGAACAATTACAATACAGTAGTTAACCCCTTGAGAGAGAGAGAGAGAGAGAGAGAGAGAGAGAGAGAGAGAGAGAGAGAGAGAGAGAGAGAGAGTATGCTTACCATAGCTGAAGTCTCTCTTCTACCCTTATGAAGAGGAAAGTAGCCACTGAACAATTACAGTGCAGTAGTTAACCCCTTTGAGTAATGAAGAATTGTTAGGTAATTTCAGTGTTGTCAGGTGTATGAGAACAGAGGAGAATGTGGAAAGAATAGGCCAGACTATACATCATCTTTACAACCTGCAAAGTATTGCTAATCTTAAACCTTTTTTACGTCCTCATATTTAACACCATTCAAATTGTTAGTTGCTTGGATTAACCTGTACAAAACATATTGTATCTATCAAAATCTCTCCAAGTATTACTTGAAATAGATAGGACAGAAATATGCATATTTCTGGCAATAGCTGTGGAGGTTAAGTTTTTTTATACTGATAAGTTTAAATACCCTGACCAAAACTATAAGTTCTACACTGCAAGATGGAAATTTAAAATTTTCACATATTTTGATCATAATAAAAGACCAAATACTAAGTTACTATCATAATTTAAATATATAGTTAGAGTCACTTCTTGAGTCCAAATATCTCTCAAGATTTTCACCTACTCAAAGACAATAAACAAACGAGATGAAATACAATAAAAAGCCAAGAAATAAGACACTCAAGATGATTCACAATAATTGTGCCATCGTCTTTTGTGCTACAGTAACATACAGAAGTCATAAGATCAGGAAATATGAGATCTTGTTACCAAGAAACCAGACAGAACATTGAGAATAGTGAAACTCTAAAGAGATCTACCTAAGGAAGGGGTCAAACAGTTACAAAAAATAACCTTTTTTTTCTAAGTCTTACAAAAACCGAGACACTAAATGGTGACCGATTCAACAATACCTATACATATCTTGAACTTAGTCTATTTAAGAAAGGTGTTAAGTGCTGGGAGACCATTTGCCAACCGAGCCCTGGGGAAAACCTTACAGTTAAACTGTGAAGTCAAAGCTAGAAGAGGATGGACAGAAAGTGCAAAACCATGAACGGCAGCCAAGATTGGATTCATATCAAGTAGGGTCTACGAACTGAATACTCTTTGCTTAATAAACACCAACTTCTGCATCTTATGAAATCAAGGTCTTAAAGTTAGATGGAAGAAAACAAGATATCAACACAAGATTGAATTGAATTCTTTCAACAGAGGACCCATTTCTATACCTGAAAAAAGCCAATGTGGAAATTTAGTGCGAGAGGATTTCCCATTTAGTAACAATCGTTTTCCTTGCTAAGTATACGAAACACTGACAGAGAGAGCAAACTTTCTCTAAAAACCATTCCCAAATTGATGAAGACTACAACATCCAACAGAGGTGGAAACACGTGATGTTTCGAGCAATCTTGTAAAATGGCACCCAATGTTCAGTCTTGTCGATCTTGTGCGGAAGACCTTATTGAGATTGCAAACTTATGTCGATCTCTCGTTTTACCTAAACTTTCCTGATGCACACACACACTTAAGAACAAGAAAACCATTGGGTTATTATCAACCTGCTAAGACATCGATTTCCCAGAATGAAATGAGATATTTATCTCGTTGAAAATAAAATTTCTAGTTTGGGAAAAAATTCTTGCCCTTGTGCCTCCATTTCCCGACATTGTTTATACCAAAGACGTGTTGTCAAGAGTGTACAGCAATGACGTTATCTTTCACTAGATAACCCGACAAAACTAATGCCTTGAACAAGGAGTAACTAGGACATTTTAGAGCGTTTGTAACCCTACAATCGAGCAATTATCTATACTGTACACGATTTACCTCCAAAGTAGCTCCCATTTTACCAGACAGATTCAGAACCTTGAGATTTCCTCACTGAAGTCAACTAATGAAAAGCCCAAGAATGAAGAAGTTGCAAATGATTTTCGAGGGATGGAATGAGACAGGAACTGATTTTGGCACCAAGATCTGCTCCCATCCTGTTTAAGATGAAACTGGAAGGGAAATATTCTGAGTTGAGCAATTAGGAATTTACTTCTCCGTGAATGATAAAGGTCCTTGGACACTTATCGTCTTTTGGGAAGAGTTTCTTATTTTGACAATAAGCAGAAAAATGTGAATTCTTCTCTCCCACAGAAAGGCATGGAAAGAAACTGAGGCAAATCTCATTCTTAAATCAAATGGATGGGTTAAAATCTGACAAGAATTCTTGACATTACCAACATCCCAGACTTCACAAGAACCTACGGGTTTCAAAGAAGGACTTCTCAATTATCTTTAAGAACTAGACAACCATATCAAAGAATTCTAACTACCGAGGATTTAACCAGTTGGATTGGATTATAGAATTTAGGGCTCGAGGAAAGCACTACGGCATCAAAGGCCACTCAACTATAAGATACAAATTAATCAACCATTCCCGTACACTCTCACCTTTTGTTATCATTCGAAACTATAAAACAAATCACACCAATTCTGCATAATATCCAAATATGAATAAGAAGCAATTAAAAAGATTAAATAAATTAAAATTAATTAAAGCTTGTGATAAAACCCAATACCTTTGGTGCCGACATTTTTTATATAATCTACCCGAGTGACAAATAAAATTGTTTGGCAGCGGTGAGGCCAGTCATGATTTCCATCTGTTTTGCAACTTTTGATGGCTTTCTTGAGTCGGCCGAGAGCTTCGTAAGAATCCTGGAGTCCATTGGGGGATTCTTTAGACTCTTGGAGTAGGCTGAGGGCTTCATAAGACTCCTGGAGTCCATTGGGGGATTCTTAACCCTGGATAGGTACGGTCCTCGGACACCCCTTTAAGGGTATACTCGGACGCGAACGACCCCGACGCCAAAACAAATTCTTGAAAAATCAGTTTTTGCAGTAACCTCCTTTTTTCTTTTGCCAAAAAAAACTTCAATGAATGCTTAAAACAACTGTAAAGATAAATACTACCCATCTGCAGAAAAACTATTTATTATAAATATTTTAAAAAATTAAGTAGAAAAAAAAAAAGACCTGACATAAAAATTCATAAAAAAAAAGTTTATACATATATACACAAATCCTTTTAGGAATTGATTCTTGAATGTTTAGGACACATCTTGATGTATTTTGGATGAAGTCAGACCCATGGAGGTGAAGATCTGAAATGAGAAAAAAAGGATAACTTTTTTTGGCCAAAAAAAATTGTCCAAATTTCATGAATTTTTTTGGGTACCCAAATGAAATAGGAAGTGGCTAATTTTTTTAGGGAATAAACATATGTTATCCTAAAATAGAAATATGTAAAAAAATCTTCATTATTTTGTAAATTACATTTATATCAGGGGCCATATCTAAAGGTAATTTTTTGAGTACTTGGAAATTTCGTAAAAAAATACATATATTTAATATATAATATGATATTTATGCAGGTAAAAATATATCAAAATATCACAAATTCTATAGGGAACAAGAATATATATAGATAGGGCAGCTTACGCTTCGGATATGTCCACAAAATGGCCGCCAACCACACTGACTCAGACTCCCTAATCTGCCACTTGAAATGTAGGAAGGGTATGTCAATTTCAAGGTGTTATTTACTAATCTATTTATTATTGGATATGCATAAAAATTGTATGGTGGGTTGCTGGATAATTGTCGATTATTTTACGACTATAAAATTAAAATTCTGACCCAAAAAATTTTTTTTGAAGGGAAATAAAATCGAAAAAAAAATGTAAAACAATATTTTAGCTAAAAAAATTTGATGATATTCAATCAAAAAAAAAGTAAACAAAATTTTCCGACAAATAAACATCTAGAGGAATCATTACTCTGTGATAGTTCCTTAGTACGTAGTAATTTTGAAAGAATTGGGAAAAAACGAAAAAATGGCAATCACCGGAAAATCGAACACATACCTATATATACGCCATATCTGGCTAAAAAAAAGATAGGCATAGGTAGCCAGATCATCCAGAAACACTTTCCAACACTATAAAAATATAAGTTTTGCGACACTACTTGCCAATTCCTTACGGTAACATGACTAAGCAAAAAAATGCAAAACAAATAAAAAGGGGCACTCGTGGAAAAATGGCCATTCTAATATACGGCATTTCAGAAAAAAAAAATTTCAGCCACGTGCTAGGCAAACCATCAAGGCATATTTTCCGACAAATAAACATATAAATGAAATATTACTCTGTGATAGTTCCTTAGTACGTAGTAATTTTGAAAGAAATGGGAAAAAACGGAAAAAGGGCAATCACAGGAAAATCGAACACATACTTATATATACGCCATATCTGGCTAAAAAAAAAATAGGCATGGGTAGCCAGATCATCTAGAAACACTTTCCAACACTATAAAAATATAAGTTTTGCGACACTACTTGCCAATTCCTTACGGTAACATGACTAAGCAAAAAAATGCAAAACAAATAAAAAGGGGCACTCGCGGAAAAATGCCCAACATTCTAATATACGGCATCTCAGATAAAAAAAAAGACATGCACGTGTTAGCCCAACCATCAAGGCACACTTTCTAACACATAAACATGAAAAAAAAATCAATAATATACGGCAATTCCTTACTACGTAGTAAATTTTTACAAATATTGAAAAAAAAACAGAAATTGGCAACCGCAGTTAAATACCCAATATACCAATAACTACGTCGTATCTGACAAAAACAAAATCACGCATGGGTAGCCAGATCATCTAGACACACTTTCCAACATTAAAAAAGCAAAAGTTTTACGACACTATTTCGCAATATCTTACGGAAAAATGACTTGGCAAAAAAATTAAAAAAAATTAAAAAGGGACACTCGCGGTAAAATGCCCGACATTCTAATATACGACATCTCAGATAAAAAAAAAGACATGCACGTGTTAGCCCAACCATCAAGGCACACTTTCTAACACATAAACATGAAAAAAAAATGAATAATATACGGCAATTCCTTACTACGTAGTAATTTTTACAAATATTGAAAAAAAAACAGAAATTGGTAACCGCAGTTAAATACCCAATATACCAATAACTACGTCGTATCTGACAAAAACAAAGTCATGCATGGGTAGCCAGATCATCTAGACACACTTTCCAACACTAAACAAGCAAAAGTTTTACGACACTATTTGGCAATATCTTACGTAAAAATGACTTGGCAAAAAAATGAAAAAAAATGAAAAAGGGGCACTCGCGGTAAAATGGTCCTCGTGGTGATGAACGACATTTTAACTAAAAAAAAAAACATGCACATGGTAGCCAAACAATCCACCAAGACTTTCCACAACTGATAACCTATACAAGTTGCACCATTCTACGACAATTTCATAATACGTAATAACTTTGATAATTATGCAAACTACCTCAGAAGGGTAAACTCGGACGCGAACGACCCCGATGCGTCTCAGAAATCGGGGAAGGAGTACAGCTACAGCAATGCACATCTGGACACTACTAGAGCGTGTAGGGGAGACACTTCCTGCAGGTCGATCACCCACAAATTCAGTCACAGGGGTGAGTCACGTGAGAAAAACCTGTTTTTTTTTGACGCTCGGGGTCGCAAACGACCCACCGTACCTATCCAGGGTTAAGACTCTTTGAGTTGACTGAGGGCTTCGTAAGACCATATCATCACATTTACTGACTTAGGCACTTGCAAAGCCCTCTTGAATTCTTGCTATAGATTCTCTCTCTCGCACCAATTACTGAAGGAAGATTCTCTGCAATAAAAGAGAAAAGTTATCAAATGGTCTCAACCTTTGATTAAAGATAAATAAAATATTTACAATATTCATCATTGGTCTGATAGGAGGAAGAACAGCTTGCTTTGTTAAGTAATAATTCAAATAAGTACGGCATTACTTAAGTAGTACAGGTCATTTTACTGTTTACTATGAATAGGGCACTTAAATTTAGCTCTTCTTGCCCATACAAAACAAGAGAAATAATTTTGATTATTCCATACATTAGTTCTTTCTTCTACTCTCTCAAAATGGCAGACTCGAAAAATTCTTCAGATTCAAACATTTATATATTTTGTATATTACAAATAAAATTACTCTGGTTAAAATGAAACTATGAAATAGAAGTTTTTAAATAAACCATCAGTGATATTCTGCAAATTATTAATGTACATTTATACAGTATATCTTTTCTAAAACACTAAAATCCTATGTTAGTTCTTTAATCATAAAATGTATCTTAATATATTTTAAGTATTAATAACTTATATAATAAACTGCAAGAGTATTTTATACCAAATGATAGATTGATTTTATTAAATAACACATTTTTGAGACAAAACGGAAACAAAATCATATTCAAATTTCCCTGGAGATTTCCACCCGATACTTCTCTCCCTCTCTCTCTCTCTCTCTCTCTCTCTCTACAATGAAATTAGAATCAATATTTATGTGGCGAGAAGGATATATGAACCTGGGATTGTAATATAGAAAATGTTAAATTTATTTTAAATGTATTTTATAAAGAAGGAATTTATAATATGTCCACTAACTCAGTGTATGAATATCACGCCAACCAAAAACAATGGACATTAGACAGTAGAAACCTACGTGTCTAACGAATAAGGAGATCATCGTCATGTTTCCCTTAAGAAGAACTTATTATTATCTGGACAAGATTTACTAAACACGATGCCATAATATTTTATAATAAATAACAAATGCAGATTCAATGTAAGACCTTTGAATAACTTGCAAAACATTAGTCACAGAGGGCCATTTCACTCTCTCCGTTACTCTTTTCAACGTGTCTGTTGGAAAAGCAGGATGCTTTAGCCCAGGGGCTCCAACAGACAATAGCCCAATGAGGAAAAGAAACAAGGAAAAATTAAATATTCTAAGAACAGTAACATTAAAAATATCAAATTTGGAAATAATTAGTATTTTTCCTAACATACAGACCAGGAGCTACTAATAAAAGGGTATTACTTTCGGCGTAGCTGAAAGACTAACCATGATAATTGGAGTGGGGGATAACTACCCCATCCGCTAGTTAGCGAGTGGGGGTTGGGGTAGGGTGGCTACACCGCTCACGCACACCTGTCGGCTGAATAACTACTTTGCTTTATGGCAGGACTTCTCGGGGGACAGGGTGGCAGGCCAATTTGTATAAATAGCTCCAGCTTTGTATGTTAGGAAAAATAAAAATGATTTCAAAATTTGATATTTGTTCTGACACAGACAAACCTTCGCTATTTATAATAGGGTGACTTACTCTTAGGAGGGAGGAAGTCCTCACCAACTGGCCTTGGTCACGACCCGGGGGCCTCTCTATTGATCGAAAGTAGAAGGGACCCTACCCTCGCTAAAATCAAGTGCCGATATGAGGTAATGCACTGATAGCGGCCTGCAGAAGCTTGTGTGTGAGTGGAACTAACAGTGTGGCTTGTCTTTAACATAGGAACTCGAGTACAACACCTATTGTTCTTATAGACTTACCCAATACCCTCCCTCTAAAAGGTATTGGGGATGTAACAAAGTATTCTTCTATACTTAGGAGGCACAAGGGAAATGGGTCTTACCTGCAGCAAGGCGAGGTCATTTATGCTGAGGCTTGCGGAGCTGTTTTCACCAGAGGGGAGAAGGTGAAAGGAAGAAAGGAGCCAGGCATTCTTACTCATTCACCCCAGACTAATTTGGGTAACCTCAGCCCTCAATCCTCTGCTACTTGTATAAATAGCTCCAGCTTTGTATGTTAGGAAAAATAAAAATGATTTCCAAATTTGATATTTGTTCTGACACAGACAAACCTTCGCTATTTATAATAGGGTGACTTACTCTTAGGAGGGAGGAAGTCCTCACCAACTGGCCTTGGTCACGACCCGGGGGCCTCTCTATTGATCGAAAGTAGAAGGGACCCTACCCTCGCTAAAATCTAGTGCCGATATGAGGTAATGCACTGATAGCGGCCTGCAGAAGCTTGTGTGTGAGTGGAACTAACAGTGTGGCTTGTCTTTAACATAGGAACTCGAGTACAACACCTATTGTTCTTATAGACTTACCCAATACCCTCCCTCTAAAAGGTATTGGGGATGTAACAAAGTATTCTTCTATACTTAGGAGGCACAAGGGAAATGGGTCTTACCTGCAGCAAGGCGAGGTCATTTATGCTGAGGCTTGCGGAGCTGTTTTCACCAGAGGGGAGAAGGTGAAAGGAAGAAAGGAGCCAGGCATTCTTACTCATTCACCCCAGACTAATTTGGGTAACCTCAGCCCTCAATCCTCTGCTACTTGTCCATCAAGGAGCCTGAGGTGTTTAAATCATTTGTTGTGCGACCACCACTGGACCAATGGAAAAGGTCTCCATGTTCTTGTGGGTTACGTCTTTGCAGGTAGTGGGTCGTGAAGGTCGACTGACTCTTCCACATGCCCACTTGAAAGTATCTACACCACAGTAGTTTCTTGAACGCCAGGGACGTGGTAACGCCAGTGACGTTACGAGCTCTGGGTCTTAGGATGGAGGAGGGTCTAGATTAAGAGTAACCTCAATTGCCTTCCGATCCCAGAGGAGAAGGAAAACATTGAGGTCCTCCCCTTGACCTTCCCCGTGCTGGTCAACAGTGCAGACACATGGGGGCGAGCTGGTATCATTCTTTTAAGGTAACCCCACAGACTCCTCACTCGGTAAAACCCCAGTTGATGGATTTACGGTTACCGAACGAAGACTCTATATTCGAAATGGGCAGCACCTAGGGTACAGCACACTCAAATTTGAGTCTTGGCAATCCACTCAGGGACACCGCTGAGGATTACTTCTCCCCGTCTCCTAGGGTAGGAAACATCAGAGGTTGGATCATACAACACACTAACTCTCTTGGTCAAAAGCCCAGGTAAATAAAAAGGGCGTCTTCCGTGAAAGGAAGCGATCTGCTGCTGGGCCTAAGGTTCATAGAGAGGGGCCTTCAGAGACTGAAGGATCCAAACCGCGTTCCCAGGAGGAGGTTGAGATCCGACGGGGGACAAGTTATCTCAAACTTGCATAAGCAAAGGCACCGATGGGAGAGAATCCCCTTCCAGACATCAGTCACAAAGGACCGAACACTTCGCCTGGAAGACCGACGCTGAAAAGTGTCCGAGGTGCCAAGACATCTTTTCCGTAACCTGTTGCAAAAGGCCTCTCTGAGAGGGGTGGTGTAGGATCGTCCCAGGCGAGAAGTCGAAGCAGAGCTACAGCTCAGGAAAGCGTTAGCATGTGGTGGCTGCTTGGAAGATCGTGCCGTGCAGGAAGATCCCTCAGAACTCCGTCAGGGGCTGCAAAAGGTCTGGGAACCATTCTGCGTGATGCCATAGCGAAGCTATTGGAGTCATTGATAAGATCCTGCTTATCCTGACTGGGCTGAGGACTTTTTCACCAGACCGAATGGGGGGGGGGGGGAAACAAGGTACACCTCTAGGCTGCCCCATTGATCTTGGAATACATCTTGTTTGAGGTCCTGGGGAACGGTCGAGTGGGAGCCTGAAGATCAGAGCCGCTGCGAGCATAACCCCAGTCGGGGACCCAACAAAGTTAAGACTTTGTTGGATACAAGATGATTCGAAGACACTAGGAGCCCACTATCTCAGTGGTTTTGCAAGCACATTCCTATACCAGGAATGACGCGAGCAGATGGGGGAAACAAGTTGTCCTCTGTCCATCTGAGGCTTCGTACTGCTAGATGGTTCTCTAAGAGAGGTGAATGCTGGTACCTTTCTGAATCAGGCCAACAGACGAGGATGGAATGATATGGCATATGACCCCGGCCGCCCTCTCTCTTTTGATGCATTACAGAGAGCATCAGGTTCAGAGGGAAGACGAGAAGCCAGGCCTCTTTGCAGAAGCTCTTGTCTGCCACCCATCAACCGCGGATTGTCCAGCGGTGAGTGCATAGCAATAAACACACCTTGAGGTGATGTTGAGACGTGTAACTAATTGCACGTTCTTGCAACGAAGGGGAACAGCCTATTCTTCCTCCAACTGCCATTAATCCAGTGTGGTTGGCCGAATAAGACCAATACCAAACGGTAAACCAGTTAATCAGTACAGCTTATGTTATGATAGCGAATCTCCATAGGGATCGCTTTCCGGACAAGAGACTGTAGGGTAATCACCAAACACATCCAACCAAACCCTAGAGGAGATTGAGACATATCTTCAATCTATTGTTGGGTGGGTCAAGAGCATAAGTCTACTACGGAGTAGTAACACCCAACTGTGCGCATGACAAGCATACATGCGTAGTTTGACTTAAAAGTCATGTCCGGAACTCAGTTGGAGTTGGAAACATTTGTAACGGAGGTTTCCCGTTCTAAGGACAAAGAAAACGTTCGTACTTCTCCGTCTCCGATTGGTAAACTAGCATTTATATTAGATGTTCCCTACTAGGGAACAGATATGCTTATGAGAAGTTTCCAGCTATAGCCATTGTAGGAGACTAAGACTTCCGATCGGGGGAAAGGAAAAAATGCCTATAAGAAGGCAGAATGTAAATGCCGTTGTATGTCTGGTTACAGGGAAGTAGCCAAGTAATGTACTGAATAACCTGGTTTCAGCATGGGATATAAAAATACAAGTTAATAGAACATAGTTCTAACTGGAAGATGTATATAGCTCTTATTGGCAGAAAGATCGTTTGCACGCATATAGTCCATTTGCGCTAGCGCATGCGTATTCTCTGCCTCCAGGAAACGCTTGCAACGAATCCGGTTGCGGGAATACTGTATATGCGATGAATCGCAACATTATTGCAAGAAAGAATTTTGATCGTAGACTAACTAATATTTTCTTGAATGAGAGCGAATATGTTCTCAAACAAAATATACAGTTACAGTGGCGATCATTTCCCCTTTGGTTTACCCCTCCTCTGTATGTGAGGGGCTAGCCAGGGTTCATTACACAGAAACGGATGTCTGTTTACCTGTGGGCGGGGTTTGAAACATTCTTAACGTAATGAAAAGATGCCCACGCTATTGCTATCGTTCTTCAACCTGAGCTAACAATGCTCCTTCGGGACAAATTGTTCGAAACAATAACCCTGTAAGGATAGAATAAAAAAAAGTCTCGGAAGACTATTGTGTAAAAAGGCAGGTCGTTATACCCAGGGTACAATGACGGGGGAGGCTGCCTTCATCAAACGGTAGAACCGAATTTAAGACAATAACCTCGCGGTTTTGTCTTGGCTAGAGTGCATGCTCAGGGAAGGCTTACGGCCTTCATGAAGTTTTAACACCCATTGAAGTTTTGTAAAAAAAAAACTTCTCAGGAACGAGTCTCCCGAAAAAGGGTGAAGTCTCGTATGTGGGGGTTTGCTTCAAGAAAGCCAGACAAAATTGCCATCGAGCGCTTACCGAAAGGGGTTGCCATCGAACGCTTTCTCAATAGTGAGAAAACTACCGTCTAAAACAGGCAAGGCCTACCAGGGGAAATGAACTGCAATGTAAAGAATTTTTCATTCCCCGCTCATTTCCATCTGCTAACCAAACCACTCGAAGTGGGAAGGTGGAGGAAAGATGACGGTGGTTCATTCGAAAACGAAAGGATCGGTGCTGGCGAAACCAGACTAGCTGATATGAATAATCAGCTGGGAGTGTAGAGTGACGTAACAAGTCACACCTTTGGAAGACCCCTCCCGTAGAGGGGGGGAGAGTCGACCATAGAGTTTTCAGAAAACTCTGAATCGTGGAAACAGAGAGATTCGGATGAGAACCTAGGGGTTCAGAATCTATTTGTGAATTCCTTTCTCATGACCTTAAGGAATGTTGTGTCGAGAACCTGCAGGAACTCTGTCGCTGATTCATAAGAGTAAAGCTCTTGATGACGATGGGCGTGCGCGAACAATTCACGGGATGACAGTTCGAAAACTCTGTCATGAGAGTAAACCTCTTGTGCACTCGTGAACACTTCGCGCAACGAGAATCCGAAAACTCTGTCATATAAGTAAGGCTATGGTCACGAGAACCCAAAGGTTCAGCATGAACGGCGTTGTGAGACCCCGAAGGGTCATAAGAGTAGTTCGTGCACTTCAACCGATTGCGTGCGCGCCAAGTTGGTCGTGCGCTCCAATCCGATCGTGTGCGTGCGCCATTATGGTTGTGTGCTCCTATCCGATCATGCGCGCTAAAATGGTCGTGCGCTCTTGCGTCGGAAGGGAGCTCGTGCGCGCACTTTTTTCGCGCTCGTGGAGCGCATGAGGTTGTTCGCGCACCTGGCGCGCATAAGGTTGCCTGCGCGCAGTGTGTTGTTCGCGCACATGGCGCGCCACAGGATGTTCGAGACCATGGTGAGCAACAAGATGTTCGCGCATATGGCGCGCATTTGGCCCTGCGCGCGAGAGCTCTCAGGTTGGTGAGAGAACTCACTGCTACGCTCACCTGAAGGTTCACGATAGCTTATGTTGTGTGAGCGCGAACGATCAACACAACAAGAGTTTAGAAACTCTGTCATAAAAAGAATGACTCAGGTCACGAGAACCGAAAAGATCAGCGTGAACTGTGTTGCGCAAACCCGAAGGGTCAGCGCAATGAGAAACCGAAGTTTCCCTGTCACTAAACACCGAAGTGTCGGAGTGACTAAAGTTACGAGAGCCCTAGGGTTCCACGTAACTGATGTTACGAGACCCCAAAGGGTCAGCGTAACAAGAAATCGCAGTTTCCCTGTCACAACACACCGGAGTGTCAGAGTGACTAAAGTTACGAGAGCCCAACGGTTCTGCAAACTATGTTACGAGACCCCAAAGGATCAGCGTAACGAGGAATCGAGGTTCCTCTGTCACGAGACCCCGAAAGGTCGGCGTGATTGATGGCACACATTCCCAAAGGCTCAATGTAACCATCGTTACGAGAGCCCGAAGGTTCAGCGTAACTGAAACCCGAAGGTTCAGCGTAACTGAAACCCGAAGGTTTCGAGCAGTCCCGAAGGACTCCTACTGTCATGAGAACCAGCAGGATCAGCATGACGCGAGCTCGAAGGCTCAAACGACCACGCCAGCCCAAAAGGGTGATCAAACGAGACCCCAAAGGATCAAAGAGAACCAGCATGTCCAAGATAACACCTCCGCATAAGAGGTTTGTTGTCCCGAAGGAGAAAGTCGCTTAGAGAAGGCTCTCGCTCCGCCCCTGAAGGAGAACCATAAGCGTAGGGATAACCTGCTTCGGAGAAAGCTCTGCCACCGCCCCTGGTGGATCAGCAAGCTCCTACAAGTTATTTCTCCCGAACGAGAGGGAAGTTCTCCCGAAGGAGATCGCCTAAGACAAGCTTTCTCCCAGCTCTATGGGAATATAGCATGGGCGTAAAATATCTCTGGCGAACGATGGGAATATAGCATGGGCGTAAAATATCTCTGGCGAACGATGGGAATATAGCATGGGCGTAAAATATCTCTGGCGAACGAGGGAGAAGTCCTCCTGAAGGAGGACATTGCCAAAGACAAGCTTTCTCCCAGCTCTATGGGAAAAAAGCATAGGCGTAAAAAATCTCTCGCGAACGAGAGAAATCCTCCCCCAAGAGGACATAGCCCAAGTAAAGCTTTATCCCAGCTCTATGGGGAAAAAAGCATAGGTGTAAACAAAAATCACTTTCTCTCTCTCTCGCTCGAGAGAGAGAGAGAAGTTCCCCTCGAAGGAGGAACATCAAGTTGAAGGTTGACAGCGAATGCTACCTCGTAATGAGGGCAGTTCACGAGCTACCACATGTGTACTACGTCACTGTTACCTGTGAAAAAAGGAAGTTGTTATCAATTACAATTCATGCTTCGTTGCACAAAATACACTATTCGGGGAATAAGTCACCTTCCTTTTAAGATAATTCCTCGAAAGGGAGCTGAACTGTTACAAACTTTAATTCTGTAATGAACAAACACACGGCAGTATTGAGAACCTGCCGAAAGACAACCACCTTACGGCGGAGGCAGTTGGATACGATGTCAACAGCACTAAAGTTACCCGTATCTAACAACGTATATTTCCATTTATACATATATATACACTCGGGAAAAAAAAAAAAAATAATCAAGGCCAGTCTTTGCGGGAGAAGGACAGCATGTCGGTCCTCTATCAAGCCAAAAAGTAAAGTGGTTACTCAGACGAGAGGTGTGCGTGAGCGGGGTAGCCAGTCTACCCCACCCCGGATGGGGTAGTTATCCCACACTAAAATTATCATGGCTCGTCTTTCAGTTGCGCCGAAAGTAATACCCTATTATAAAAAGCGAAGGTTTGTATCTGTGTCGGAACAATTAATATTTCCTATATAAACTATTAAAAACTTAACATAAGAGGAAGAGCAATGAGAAAGAAGTGTGTGCCCGAGAGTACTCTTAAGAAAGAGAACTGTGACATAATATAAAAGTATTTTATCAATTGTAATTAAGAGGTTGTTAATTAACACATGTTGCATTTTCTAAGTATGAAAATATTTTGATCGAGTAATGAACTTTAAGATCAATCGACCAAATGAAATAAATTCCTCGGGACCTTTGCTGGTCATTTTATACAATACCAGGACAAGAAACAAGACTGGCGTTACGTTATAACCAGCAAGACGAGTTTGTAATGAAAGAGATAATTTATCCTTATCTATCTTCTTTAATAACAGTTACTATTTCTCAAAAAGACATTAACATGTTTCTTAACCCCTTGCTAGTAATGTTTTCTTACAAACCGTTTCTCGGGATCTACTGTGTAAGTTAGGCGACCTTTGTACTGTATATAAATGAGAAAAAATAAAATAGTCTATATCTTAAGACTGACAATTTGTCAAAGATTATCAAATGATATAAAGGATCCAGCGAGATTATTTCGATACACATTAACCGAGAGACAAACCTTTATATAGCTGTAAAAACTGTTTGGACAGAAAGTGCACTATCCCGCTGGGGGAGCCGAAGGGTGAGGCTCGGAGAGAGAAGAATAGACCCTTCTCCCAACGGAGACTTATTACAGGGCGCCTACATTGGCTCTGTCCTCGACTCATCCTGCATCGTAGGTCACCTGCCAAATGAAAATATGTAATGAATTGCATTTTTTGAATTATTTCAGGAACTGATACAATTTGATTAACTAGTATAAAATAAGTCATATTGGTGTCATCTAATCAATTTAAAAACATATATTTAAAGAATCCAGAAAATCACTAATATTAACCATAAGTGAATCGGCAAATACATTTTATATACAAATAAATTGACTTCCGTTTACATGACTGTTTTGCTAACTTACAAAAATCAAGTTATCATAAGAACAAATATAAAAACTACAGATATATAATTATATCAAACTATCAAGTGTTGCTTTTTAAAACTAGAAGGGCACTCAGTAGAGTGCAGACCTCCGCCGCGGCACCTTATTTCTCGACCTTGACCTTAACATGTATTAAGGCCGATTCACACGACCCGTTTTCTTTCCGACAGGCTGGCCGTCGGTTAACCGGCGTCTAGCTTTCTTACTTGTATTCAAATGCAACTGTTCACACGACCCGTTAGGCAGACGGCGGCCCTCGGACGTCAGCCGTCCGAGTCGGCCCGGCTTTCTTTCCAAGAAACCTCGTCCGGTTTGACGTCCGTTAGCCATCCGTCGCAACCAACGGGTGGATGATGTTTTGTGTGAACGAGGACCTGTATCGCACCCGTTCGTTTTGTGGCCTACAACCCCGACTTTTCTCATAGTATAGTCATAGAAATTAGTTAGTTTGTTGTTGACACCATGTATGAGAGGTTGATTGAACCTTTTCAAGGGTATGAGGAGATATTTGACATGGCAAACAAGATGTATAGAAATAATTTACATAAATAAAAGATATGGAAAATGACTGGAGAGGCATTAAAGAAAACAGGTGAATTTATCATCATTCTAATATTCTTGGCTGTGCATAAAGTATAATGAAGTTGCCTCACTTATTTTATTAACAAAGTTATCAACCAACATCTTATAGTGTCAAAATCATCGTAATTTACTCGATGTTCACGTGACAGATTCTAAGTATACAATGAAAACCGAGCGCTGGTAAACGGATACGGAACGCCTCGTGTGAATGTACAACATTTTGACGGAGGTTAGCCACCACCCAGCCTGTCGGAAAGAAAACGGGTCGTGTGAATCGGCCTTTAATTGGCATGGATTTCAATACACTTAAATTTGAACCAAGTTTGAAGTCTCTCTGAGAAAGATGTCTAAACTTACGAAAGATTACGTGAATTGGACATTTTGCTCGACTGTGACCTTGACCTTGACCTTTCAAAATTTAATAATTTCCAGCTATTTACATAACAGTTAATCCCTGCCAGTTTCATTACTCTATGATTAAAATTGTGGCCAGGAAGCTGTTCACAAACAAACATAACTTCCTTCCAAGATTGGTGGCGGTGGTAAATATAAAAATGAATTATTGGAAAAATTGATTAAACTTTAAAAATTGCTTTTTAAAATTACAAAGCCTAATTGTCTAACGACTATTGAGTCTTAGCTTACAATGCACCAACTCATTAAAATATTGCATTAAAACTCGCACAACAGTATTAATGAATAAAAATCCCTTCTGGCCTGGTTTTATAGACTCCTGGATGCAGATAACTATTAACAAATAATGAATACTTACTAATAGACTTTTCCCCATTTTAAAAAATGCTATTTTTACAGATTATAATACAATAGATCTAAACCCTTCAAAAAAAAAAACAGTTCGCATTTGCGAATGTTCAATTTGCCTAACTCTATCACTAAAAAACTGTTAGATTACAATCAAAGTTCTTATATACATAAAACACTTTGGTATATTTCTATGTCTTTTTACCCGTCTGGTTTCATTTAATAAAATGTAATACACTTTTAAACTTGAAATGTAGAATGAATTATATCACAAGTCATTTGTATTTTCCCTAACTTTACAAAGTAACGTTCTTTAGTAAGAATATGTCTAAAAATTGACTGAACTTCAGCTGTCAATATACGAGATGTCGTTAGTTACTGGCCCATATTAAGCTTGAGATTCAAGCTTTAATCTTAAGCTTAAGGCTTTCATCTAAGGCTTGCAGTTGAAGAGGAAAATGGACCTTAAAACTCAGGTTTGAATAATTATGAAAATGACAAATTACTTTTAAAATTTGAGATTTATTCCTACGCTAATATCAAA
This sequence comes from Palaemon carinicauda, assembly GCF_036898095.1. Lineage (NCBI taxonomy): Eukaryota > Metazoa > Arthropoda > Malacostraca > Decapoda > Palaemonidae > Palaemon > Palaemon carinicauda. The sequence goes on from NC_090767.1 coordinate 26,318,411, forward strand.
ACCCGTTCTTTAATCGGAGACTTATTAACCTTAGGTAGGAGAAATTTCCTACGACCATACTGGATGGTTTAAAATCAAGGGATGTGAATAGTCTCGGACATGATAAACGAGATGGAGTACTTTTGGCGTTCTTATACCCCATACTGACAATCCTACGCTACTCCTCCCATGAAGCCAAACAAACATATTGTCAAGTCTCGAGACTCTTCGATAGATTTGCCATCCTGAGTTTCTGTTTCCTTCTACCTCCTCTATGGAAGGAGTGCTGTGAAGAAACTGGTAATGGAATCAGGCGAATGAGTTCCCTGGCGATTCAAATGTGACAAACGGCAGAGACAAGAGTGTACGCTCTAATCCATGTTCCAGATCTTGCGGTTCTCCAGGTTTCGCGTCTCAGTAAGCGATTGTAATGTGGTTCCCCATCGTGATAACCTTTTAAAAGGTTCCTGATAGCAGTAACTAACTTGGGTAACTGACTAACTTTTGCAATAGCAGCGGATTGCCTTGCAATAGTAGCAGCGGATAGCCGATGCAAAGAGAAAATGCTGATCAAGAAAAGCAAGGGAAACTTGTCTTGTAAGGAGCAAACACAATCAGAATCTTGCCCTAAAGACGAAACACAAAATTGAAGGGCACACGGATACCTTGCGCTAGTGACGCTAACATCTCGTAACCTGTACACACAATGAGAATGGTCCCAGTTTGTTTTCTCTCTCCCTAAAGTTGGAGTCATTGTGCAAGAAAGGAAGAGAATGGAACAGTCCTTATCCCTACTGGTAGTGTGCTAACTCCCCTTTGTGACATACAACACAGGGAGTAAGTATGTAATTAGGTGTATCTCATACCAACATGTATAGTATTTTCAAGGAAAATATGTTCTCGGTGCGTGTTCTCTCGCCTTGAGAAGCCACATGGAGTGCAAATAGATGGGCGTTCACATGCTAAGCGGAGAGCAATAGTCAAAATCAGCACCACGTGCACCCGGTGAATAGCAAATGCGAACGGAACAGTGCACAACAAGGAGAATACTATATTCAAAGTTCTTAGAACGCACACTAAACGTAAAGTGCGCGCATCCAGGTGAGTATACACTCACGGGAGAATGTTTGTTAACAGGTGGTTACTCAAAGTGCGGGCAGGCTTAAGCGATGCGTAGTTTTACGTCCTATGACAATTTTTCTCAGAAGGCAGAATTACGAGAACTCTGAGATACTCCAATCTGACCAAGAATCTTTGCCAACCGCTATCCCTACCTCGAACCTCTACAATATCTATTTCTCAAGGACACAACAGAGGGGCATTAGGTCAAAAAATGCCTCTATGGAAGGGGTACCAGTTTGCAAATTGGCTAATTTCAGCCAGTCATAAAAATTTTATTTTTATTAGTAAAATAAATTTTTGAATATACTTACCCGATAATCATGTAGCTGTCAACTCCGTTGCCCGACAGAATTCTATGGAGGGATACGCCAGCTATCACAATACTAGAAGGGGGTGTACTTACCAGCGCCACCTGTGGCCAGGTACTATAGTACTTCTTGTTGACACCTCCTCAATTTTTCCTCGGTCCACTGGTTCTCTATGGGGAGGAAGGGAGGGTCAATTAAATCATGATTATCGGGTAAGTATATTCAAAAATTTATTTTACTAATAAAAATAACATTTTTCAATATTAAACTTACCCGATAATCATGTAGCTGATTCACACCCAGGGGGGTGGGTGAAAACCAGTGTACAAGATTAAAGGATAGCTAAGTATCCCATATTTCATATAACAGTTATCTCAAATAACAATGAAATAATAAGTACCTGGTAAGGAAGTCGAATTGAACCGTTACTCTGCCTCTTTTTTAAGTTCGTCTTCCTTACTGAGCGCAGCGTTCCTCTTGGAGGCTGAATCAACTCAAAGGTGCTAAAGTATATAGGGCTGCAACCCCTACTAAAGGACCTCTACACAACCTCTAACCCAGGCGCTTCTCAAGAATGAATTGACCACCCGCCAAATCAAAAGGATGCGGAAGGCTTCTTAGCCTACCGTAACAACCATAAAAACAACAATAAAAGCATTCAAGAGAAAGGTTAAAAAAGGTTATGGGATTAAGGGAATGTAGTGGCTGAGCCCTCACCTACTACTGCACTCGCTGCTACGAATGGTCCCAGGGTGTAGCAGTTCTCGTAAAGAGACTGGACATCTTTAAGATAAAATGATGCAAACACTGACTTAGTCCTCCAATAGGTTGCATCCATTATGCTCTGCAGAGAACGGTTTTTATTAAAGGCCATCGAAGTAGCTACGGCTCTTACTTCGTGGGTCCTTACCTTCAGCAATGCAAGGTCTTCCTCCTTTAAGTGAGAATGGGCTTCTCTAATCAGAAGCCTTATATAATACGAAACCCCGTTCTTGGACATGGGCCTCGAAGGTTTCTTGATGGCACACCATAAGGCTTCTGACTGTCCTCGAATAGGTTTAGACCTATTAAGATAATACTTGAGAGCTCTGACAGGGCAAAGAACTCTCTCTAGCTCGTTACCTACCATGTTGGAGAGGCTAGGTATTTCAAACGATCTAGGCCAAGGACGTGAAGGAAGTTCATTCTTAGCTAAGAATCCGAGCTGAAAAGAACATGTTGCAGATTCGGTCGTGAAACCAATGTTCTTGCTGAAGGCATGAACCTCACTGACTCTCTTAGCTGTTGCAAGGCAGACGAGAAAAAGAGTCTTGAGGGTAAGGTCCTTGAAGGAAGCTGACTGGAGAGGTTCGAACCTAGGTGACATAAGGAACCTTAAGACTACGTCTAGGTTCCAGCCTGGAGTGGATAGACGACGCTCTTTAGAAGTCTCAAAAGACTTAAGGATGTCTTGAAGGTCCTTGTTGGAAGAAAGGTCCAAACCTCTGTGGCGGAGAACTGAAGCCAACATACTCCTGTACCCTTTAACGTAGGGGCTGAAAGGGATCTCTCATTCCTAAGATGTAATAGGAAGTCAGCTATTTGGGTCACAGAGGTATTGGTAGAGGATACTGCATTGGCTCTACACCAGCTCCGGAAGACTTCCCACTTAGATTGGTAGACTCTACGAGTGGAAACCCTTCTTGCTCTGGCAATCGCGCTGGCTGCCTCCTTCGAAAAGCCTCTAGCTCTAGCGAATCTTTCGACAGTCTGAAGGCAGTCAGCCAAAGAGCGTGGAGGTTTGGGTGCAACCTGTCTACGTGAGGTTGACGTAGAAGGTCCACTCTTAGAGGGAGAGTCCTGGGGACGTCGACTAGCCATTGAAGTACCTCTGTGAACCATTCTCTTGCAGGCCAAAGGGGAGCAACCAGCGTCAGCCGTGTCCCTTCGTGCGAGATGAACTTCTGAAGGACTTTGTTTATTATCTTGAACGGTGGAAATGCGTAAAGGTCGAGATGGGACCAGTTCAGCAGAAAAGCATCCACATGAACTGCTGCTGGGTCTGGAACTGGGGAACAGTACAGCGGAAGTCTCTTGGTCATGGAGGTGGCAAACAGATCTATGGTAGGCTGACCCCACAAGGTCCAAAGTCTGTTGCACACACTCTTGTGGAGGGTCCATTCCGTGGGAATGACCTGATCCCTTCTGCTTAGGCGATCTGCTGAGACGTTCATGTTGCCCTGAATGAACCTCGTGACTAAAGTGAGGTTTTGACTTCTTGACCAAATGAGGAGGTCCCTTGCGATCTCGTATAGGCTCCTCGAATGGGTCCCTCCTTGCTTGGAGATGTAAGCCAAGGCTGTGGTGTTGTCTGAGTTCACCTCCACCACCTTGCCTAGCAAGAGGGACTTGAAGTTCAGCAGGGCTAAATGAACTGCTAGTAGCTCCTTGCAGTTGATGTGGAGCGTTCCCTGTTCCTCGTTCCACGTTCCCGAGCATTCCTGTCCGTTCAATGTCGCACCCCAGCCCGAGTCCGATGCATATGAGAAGAGATGAAGATTGGGGGTCTGAATAGCCAACGATAGGCCCTCCCTGAGAAGGAGATTGGTCTTCCACCACAAGAGAGTGGTCTTCATCTCTTTGGTGACTGGGATAGAGACTGCTTCGAGAGTCAAACCCTTGTCCCAATGAGCTGCAAGATGGAATTGAAGAGGGCGGAGGTGGAGTCTCCCTAGCTCGACGAACAGGGCCAGCGATGAAAGGGTCCCTGTGAGACTCATCCACTGTCTCACCGAGCAACTGCTCCTCTTCAGCATGCTCATGATGCAATCTAGGGCTTGGCTTATCCTTGGGGCCGATGGAAAAGCCCGAAAATCCTGACTCCGAATCTCCATTCCCAGGTACACAATGGATTGGGAGGGAATGAGCTGAGACTTTTCTATGTTGACTAACAGACCCAGTTCTTTGATTAAGTCCAAAGTCCAGTTGAGGCTCTCCAGACAGCGACGACTCGTGGAGGCTCTCAACAGCCAGTCGTCTAAGTAAAGGGAGGCTCTGATGTCCGATAAGTGGAGGAACTTTGCTATATTCCTCATCAGATGCGTAAACACCATAGGAGCTGTGCTTAGGCCAAAACACAGGGCTTGGAATTGGTAGACAACCTTTCCAAAAACGAATCTCAGGAAAGGTTGGGAGTCTGGATGAATAGGAACGTGAAAGTATGCATCTTTCAGGTCCAACGAGACCATCCAGTCCTCCTGCCTGACCGCTGCTAGGACCGACTTCGTCGTCTCCATCGTGAACGTCTGCTTGGTGACATACGCATTGAGCGCGCTGACGTCCAGCACCGGTCTCCAACCTCCTGTCTTCTTGGCCACCAGAAAGAGACGGTTGTAGAAGCCCGGGGATTGATGGTCCCGGACTATAACCACTGCCTTCTTCTGTACAAGGAGCGACACCTCCTGGTGCAACGCTAGCCTCTTGTCCTCTTCTTTGTAGTTGGGAGAGAGGTTGATGGGAGATGTGGTCAGAGGGGGTTTGTGGCAGAATGGTATCCTGTAACCCTCCCTCAGCCAACTGACAGACTGGGCGTCTGCACCTCTCTTTTCCCAGGCTTGCCAGAAGATCTTGAGTCTGGCTCCTACTGCTGTCTGGAGATGAGGAGAGTCAGTTTTTTCCTTTAGAAGCCTTGGAACTTTTCCTAGACTTGCTCCTGGAAGAGTCTGGATGGGAGCTTCCTCGGCTGGGGGCTCTACCACGAAAGGGCGGTATGAACCTCGTAGCAGGAGTATCAGCCACTGGGGTGCGATAAGTCCTGGGGACTGAGGTAGCAACCTTAGTCTTATGAGCCGATGAGGCCACAAGATCATGTGTGTCCTTTTGTATCAGGGCAGCAGACAAGTCCTTAACAAGCTCTTCGGGAAAAAGGAACTTCGAGAGCGGAGCGAAAAGGAGTTGAGACCTTTGACAAGGTGTGATGCTGGAGGAAAGGAAGGTACAAAGCTGCTCCCTTTTCTTAAGAACCCCTGACACAAACATCGAAGCAAGCTCGCCAGATCCATCTCTAATGGCCTTATCCATGCAGGACATTAAGAGCATGGCAGAATCCTTGTCCGCAGGGGAGGTCTTCTTGCTGAGGGCCCCCAGGCACCAGTCTAGGAAGTTGAACATCTCAAATGCTCTAAAAACACCCTTCAGGAAGTGATCAAGGTCTGAGAAGGTCCAGCAAACCTTAGAGCGCCTCATAGCTGTTCTACGAGGAGAGTCTACCAGACTTGAGAAGTCAGCCTGGGCAGAGGCAGGTACTCCCAAGCCTGGTTCCTCTCCTGTGGCATACCAAACGCCCGCTTTAGAAGTGAGCTTAGTCGGAGGAAACATGAACGAAGTCTTTCCAAGTTGTTGCTTAGACTGCAACCACTCCCCTAAAATCCTTAACGCTCTCTTAGAGGACCTTGCTAAGACGAGCTTAGTATAAGTAGACTTAGCTGGCTGCATGCCCAGCGAAAACTCAGATGGCGGAGAGCGGGGGATAGCAGAGACAAAGTGGTCTGGGTATACCTCCCTAAAAAGAGCCAAGACCTTACGAAAGTCAATAGAAGGTGGAGAAGACTTGGATTCATCCACGTCTGATGAGGGATCCAGGTGTGCAGCCTCATCATCAGACACCTCATCACCAGAGTGTAGCGAAGAGATCGGTAAGGTATGCTGAACAGCAGAGTCAGCACGAGCTGGAACAACAATATTTGTGGTTTCCTCTTCAAGACTCTGTTGAGGGAACACCTGAGGCTCAGTCTGCAAAGGCTGATCAAAAGAAGTAGCAGAAGGTAGGCGCATGGGTGGAGGAGGCTGACTCCTGGCATGAGTGTCTGAACTCAAGGGTTGCGCTTGCTGAGTGGTTGGCGGATGCGCAGTAGCAAGTTCCTGAGGAACGAGTTGAGGTTCCTGAGGTGTGAGCTGTGAGCGATGAGGTAGTGGCTGCGCAGAACGCAGTAATTGTCTCGCGAGTTGAGGTTCCTGAGGCGCAAGGCTAAGGTGTTGAGGTGCTTGCCTTGAGGAGGGTTGAGCTCGCTGCAGCGAGAGCTGAGGAGACTGACTCATGGATGGGAGAGGTTGTTGTACCTCAAGAGAGTGTTGCCTCACTGGTGGAACTGCAAGTGGAAGCGGAGGAAGTAAGGTATAAGCTTCCTGTTCCCATTGCTGAGGTTGCCTTGAGGAAGGCGGAGGGAGCTGCACACCACTGGAAACAGTAAACTCAGAACGTGGTAAGGTATCCTGAGGAGCCTCAACATCGTACGCCTGGCAGGCAGTACTGCGGTCAGGCGGAGCGATCGCAGGAGGAGGTGTAACCTTCTCAGCCTGACACTCACTCATCAAGACCGCAAGTTGTGACTGCATGGACTGCAGTAGAGTCAACTTGGGGTCGGCAGACACTAAGGTCTGCTGAGGTAAAGCCTTAACAGCAGAGATCTGTTGCGGCAGAACCTTACTCCTCTTAGGCGGAGTGCATTCAACTGATGACTGCGGCGAGTCAGAGCTGATCCAATGACTGCAGCCCGGTTGAGTTCTTGAGGACTGGACTCTGCGTTTGAGTGGTCTTGAGACCTGAGTCCAGCGTTTCTTCCCTGACAATTGATCAGCAGACGAGTAAAAGACGGGCTCAATCGTCTGCAGGTGGGAGTGACGGTCTCTGGAAGACACGCCCGCAACCACCGAGGATACTTCTGTGCGCCGATCAAGGCCTGCCGAACCCTTTTGCCCTTCGACATTGCTTCTCCCCTGGGCTTGGGAGCTTGCAAGAGGTCCCGGACTGGGAGGACGACTGGCACGCACAGAAGTATCCTCACGCACCACACTGACACTGACACTAGCACTTGGCACTGCACTAACACTAGCACTCGTCACAGCACTGGCACTAATACCACCCACTGTACTCTTGACCTTAAGTTCCTTGCTTCGGCCATAAGAGACTTATGATCACTAACCACTGACTCTACTTTGTCACCTAAGGCCTGAATGGCACGCAAAACAACAGACATATCAGGCTGAGGGCAAATAGTAGGTTCGGGGGTAGCCACTACAGGGGTAGGAAAAGGTAGGGGATCATGAGGTGAGGAAAAAAGTGAAGAGTGAGAAGAACTCCTCCTAACTCTCCCTCTCTCTAACTTAGTTGAATACTTAAGAAGACGGACAAAATCAAGTTCCGAAAGTCCGGCGCATTCCTCACATCGATTTTCTAACTGACAGGGCCTTTCCCTACAGTCAGAACAAGCGGTGTGAGGATCTACCGAGGCCTTCGGAATACGCCTATTACAAGACCTACATCGTCTATGGGTGGGGGCTTGTGAAATGTCAGCCATCTTGAATCAAAAGAGTTAGCCAAATGGGGTTTCAAAATCAAGCAAAAGATCGTTAACCGTTAATCAGGACTAAATAATAGCTATCTAAGCTAATATAGAAGTTTTCCAGTAAAGCGACAGCCGAAATCTGAGAGAAATACTTCACCAAAAGCCGTGAAAATACTCCAAGATCATAAGCGTATCCCAGAACGTCTTGCCGGAAGCACGACAGAGGAAAAATTGAGGAGGTGTCAACAAGAAGTACTATAGTACCTGGCCACAGGTGGCGCTGGTAAGTACACCCCCTTCTAGTATTGTGATAGCTGGCGTATCCCTCCATAGAATTCTGTCGGGCAACGGAGTTGACAGCTACATGATTATCGGGTAAGTTTAATATTGAAAAAAACCTTGTGCATCAGACGAGTGTGTCCAATAGGTAGCCGACAAAGCAAATCGGTTGCAGCTTCCTTTACCTCTCTCTCTGCCTCTTCATTTATGAGCAGGTTTGTCGGTATCCCGCAAAACTTAATTTGTATACCTGCTAGACCCCATCATAATTGAATTGTTATACCTCTCAGTCCAATAATAATGAGCACTCTAAAATCTTAAAAACTCAAGGGTTACTAGAATTAAAACCTTTGAAATTTCGTAGGAGACTCCTTACATCACAAAATATTGTAAAATTGGCCCCACTTCCTATAAGGTTATTTATGTCCATAGGAGTCAGGATGCCATTAAGTTCGGTGGTAAATATAGACACATTTGGAGCCTTTAAACCAAAACAGTTTCTATTAGCAGGTTAAATATACAATACAATAAGATGTACAAAGTTTTTTCATCTTTAATTTATTTAATCATCATTATCATTACTTGCTAAGCTACAACCCTAGTTGGAAACGCAGGATGCTACAAGACCTAGGGCCACGATAGGGAACAAAAGCCTAGTGAAGAAGGAAGGAAAGTAATGAACAATTCTGTAAAGAGTTTTAAGAACAATAATGACATTATAAGCGATATATTAACATTATCTACAAGAAATAATAAAAATAGGCAGTGCCCCAGAAAACTAAGTGTATGGATTAGAGAGCTTCCCTTCCCGATAGACAGTCACAGACGACACGTCATTATATAGTTTGACAGCCGAGTTCACGCTATGAAAAAAACATTGCCTTTCTATATCTGTAGGAACAAATATATATTAATCATGATTATTTCAGCCAGGCAGATTTTTCCCAATTGTTATTGAAAACTCTAAGAAAAGTATGTTGTGTCTAGTTTTGCTAGCAGTACCAGCCGAACTTGGTCGAGTCCCTTGTCAGGCTGGGAGAAGAGTAGAGAGGAAACCTCCCCTTTTTCTTTCATTTGTTAGATGTCAGCTAACCCCCAAAATTGGGGAAGTGCCTTGGTAAATAAATATATAGTTTTGCTGCTTAAATATACACCCAAAATACTGAATGAACAACGCACATACAAACAAACTTCTCAAACCAAATACAGTGCTTGTACCAAGCAAACTTTCTGTTCAAATCTACGAAGGCAGTAGATGGCACAAGAAGGGCTTGCAGAGAGTAATACCAAAATCTCAAGCTTTTGAAAAATGCTGAACAAATTATAAAATTTCAAAAATTCCATATAGTTGAGGCTGGAAATACGTTAATTAAATTAAGAGTTTTTAATAACTCATAAGTCCTTCAACATCAGGCAAGATAAAAGTCTTCAGCAAAGATATAACAGGAGTCTTTGCCAAAGGTAAGACCCTCAATTACTGGGGTAGGTTAGGTAAGGGAAGAAATGATCTGCCATTGACATATTTGGTAGTTACAATAAAATTGATATATTAACTTATGATAATCTAAAACTACATACATAATTCCATGAATTTCCAGCAATTGCCTGGATCATGGAATTTGAATCATATAATAGAATCATGAAGGCCAGTCTCTGCCACTACGAAAATATGTGAAAATCTAAAATTGGGGTTAAGTAAATAACACAATCTATAACTCAAGTAACAGATTCTGATATGGACCTTAACATGACCTTCCTAATTGACCTTTATACAATATGAATACTAAAATAACCTTGAATTATAAATGAATATATTTGTATGTAGGCTATAGCATGAAACACGGTACTGTCACTGGAAGCCGGTTCAAAAACTCTTAAATCTATATTTTCCAAATAAATTCTGAGAGTGCCACTCTTAATTATATATCAAAATAGCTATAAAGTTATATAGATTGACCTCTGACACTAATACTTACAGAAAAGTCACTTTAAAAGGCACAAAAATTAAATAAAACTTGTGAACGATGAGTTGGATGTATCACTCCGTCTGCCATATTGAATTAGCCATGTTGTTATGAAGATAAATATACCTAAACAAACGAAACTTCCCCTAAAATAGGGGCTAATTTTCTCCCTAGCATTCATCAACACAAGCTAAATTCAGACTATGTATATATTTCTGTTCTTTCTAGTTATATTATAAAATTTAATTAATATTATAAATTACACTTTTTTGTAACAACAGACAATAAAATTTGCTTAAATCATCAAACTGTTATTTTTACTATAAAATTTCCCCGAATTTTCTCCCTAGCATTCATCAACACAATTTAAATTCTGCATTATATATATTTCTGTGCCTTACAGTTATATTATAGAATTTAATTACTTTCAGGAACTAAATTTTAGTAACCATAAACAATAAAATATTTTCTTTAAACCATCAAACTGGTTCAGAAAATTTGTCCCCAAAATCACTAGATTTTTTTACTATTTTGGAATAATTCCCCTAAATGTAGACGCCATGATCTAAGTGACAACAAGCTTAAATACAAAATATCCAATTAAATCATACATAAATTAAATTTAAAACCCTTAATTAAACCATATAATTATTAAATTTCATTAATATTATGATAATTTCATAATAATTGATCATGTTTTTATACACATTTTACGCTCGGCACCTAAAAAATTTTCATGGACATGGCGATGGTATCGCCTCCTATTGAGTGTAAAAACAACTAATTTTTTAACCGTTAACTTTTCTATTATATAGCTATTGTATAAACTTTAAATTTATGCTTATAAAATATTATTTTTATTAAATATTATATTAATAAACTAAAAAAATTGTTTATAAATAGTATTTTATACCAATAATTCTCTATTTATCAAATAAATGATATATTAAAGGTACATTGCAAATATTAGTTGGTAATGCAAAAAATCAGCTGATTTTTAGCAAGAACACGTGGTCAAAATGAAAAAGATTATATGAATAAAAGATAGTGAAAATTTCAATAAAATTCCCTTAGATTTTATCAAAGTTTAATTCTAATCAAGAAAATTTGTTGAAAAGTCTGTATATTTTTCATAATTTGGAATAATTAGGATATTTTGTTAGTGTTTAAATTTGGCGCCAAGATATTAAGTGAAAATAATGGCTTTGACGTAGGTTATTTAGAGTTAAAATAACCGTGGACAATAATAGATATTTAAAAGGTAATTGTCAACTTCTTATGTAAACAATGGCAAATTACCTTTAATATCTCGCAAATATTTGGCAAAAAATTACACAGCTTTAAAAAATAAATATATATTAGTTTGTTTGTCGTCTTAATATATAAATAAACTATTGAAATTATATAAAAAATAAATATGCTTTAAAAGAGTAACTAGAAACTCAGGCTTAATCCTTATCTAATTTAGAACTATCATTTCAAAGTTAAATTCTTTATATTTAAAATATATTTTTATCAAAATTAACTGTAAAATTTAAAAAATTGCATAATTAATATATAAAAATGGGTATATTTTCTTTATTATTTGTAAAAAAAAAATCAAAGTTTGAAGGTATTTTTCTAAATTTTTCTGGTAAAATATGAAACAAAGACTTTTCTTCTTTTTCCAATTCTTTTAAGGAAAAAACCTTTACAATTTTTATTTTTACATTTGATTAAAATCAATCAAATTTTATCATAATAATTTTATCTGCTATTTCATCTGGATTTATTATGAATGATTAAAATTGAAATATCTTTTTTTGCGTATTTAAGTTTATAGATAAAAATCTCCCAACAATTTTCAATTTAATTTGCTTGGGTCGCCAATACTAGGTTGGTTTCCTGTGAGTGACCAGATAAAAGTCTCCCACCATCACCAATCTGCATTTGGTCAGCTTGGTGATAAAATTGGCCAAACCATAGACACACAGAGAGAGAGAGAGAGAGAGAGAGAGAGAGAGAGAGATCTATGTAGCCGTTTCTAGTCCACTGCAGGACAAAGACCTCAGACTTGTCCTTATTCATGGCTGTAGTTTGGCCAACTACGGATTGGTGATGGTGGGAGACCTTCTCTCTGACCGTTGGAAAAGCAGGATGCTATATGCCCACGGGTGGCTCCAACAAGGAAAAAAATAGCCCAGTGAGGAAAGGAAATAAATAAAGTACGAGAGAAGTCATGAAGAATTAAACTATTTTAAGAACAAAAACAACATTAAAACAAATCTATTATATGTAAACCATAAACTTAAAAAAAAGGAAGACAAATAAGATAAAATAGCGTACCTGAGTGTTGTACCCTTTAGCCAGAGAACACTATCCCAAGACGGTGGAAAACCATGGTTCAGAGAATAACAACAACAAGAACAAGAACAACAATAATACTACTACTTCTACTACTACTACTACTACTACTACTACTACTACTACTACTACTACTAATAATAATAATAATAATAATAATAATAATAATAATTTCCTCTAAATGTTGCGAAAGCAAATCATGGCGAAGTACATTCCACATTATAAAGTAATACCACAAGAATGTACAGTACAGTAGAGTACATCACATGAGATTTATAGTACATAAAAGTAGTTTGGCAATGTGCTTAAATGGCCACCTATCTAAAATTGTCGAATTTGAATGGCAAATGGAAGTTGCGAAGAAGAAGAAGAAGAAGAAACACTCAAAGAGAATTTGAATACGTTTAATCGGGAATAAACAATGGAACAGCAATAATTATATATATCAAGAAATGACAGAATTCTCGAATAAAAATTATATATTTCAGGGAGACAATAATAAGAGAGAGAGAGAGAGAGAGAGAGAGAGAGAGAGAGAGAGAGAGAGAGAGAGAGAGAAAATCAGCCAGCAAATGACCGATGGTAACACAAGGGCGAAAACATCTTTCTTTAGGACAGCCACATACCTCTCTCTCTCTCTCTCTCTCTCTCTCTCTCTCTCTCTCTCTCTCTCATGAACAAAAACTTCTTAGAAATGTGTGTATGTGTGTGTATATAGAAATCACGAAATCTAACGTGAATAACACATGAAATATGTATAATTGCATGAACAAATGCATGTATAAATGCGTGAATTATCGAGACAAACTGAGTCGTTTACCAATAAAATATATTTTATTTATGTAATTACGGGAACAGAAGAAGACCTGAAAATATTTCATGAAAATTGTGAGAAAAGGAAAATTGTAAAAAAGAGATCATGATGAATGTTTTTTTTTTTTATGCAAAGATGTCGTTAAAACGCTTGTAAGGAACAAAAGACATTTGATATATTTACTGAATTCCATTATGGTTTGCACAAGAGAATTATATATATTTAATGTGTTTATTGACCTTTTCAGTCTATTATAAAGTCTAATAAATGTCAGGATATATAATGAGGATGACAGACAATAGATGGACATTAAGAACAACAGAATGGGTCCCTACAGATGGTAAAAGAAGCAGGGGGGAAGGAAGAGAAGACGATGGATCGACGAAATAAGAAAGTTTGCGGGTGTAAACTGGCATAGAAAGGTTATAAACAAACTCAGTGGAAGGACATGTCTGAGGCCTTTGTCCTGCGGTGGACTAGTAATACACACACACACACATAAACCGATTAAAACAACACGAAGTTACAAAGGAAAAAAATAGCCTCACCCTTAGGAACGAAGTAGAGTAGATCCCTTTAGGTTCACTAATCATTGTTCACTGACCTTGTCCCGTCAGGAGTCTCAGGACGTAGGACCTCCTTAAGCTCCTTCCAGGGCCCAAGGTCACGGTGGGCCGCAGGAGGTGCCTCAGGGCTTTCAGGAGTCGCGAAGTCTGTGAGATTTAGGGACAGCGTAATTTTTCAAATTTATCTTAAGTAATGAATAGTGATTAAAATTGCTATTAAAGACTGAAATGTGTGTATTATAATAAAGTCTATATCAGGACTGAGATTCTGAATAGATAAACTCTTTTTATATATATATTCGATTTATTTGAAATTACGAGATCTGTGAGATTTAGTCATTCTTCCGACCATTCGGCCTCTTGCCATTTATTTCAATTCATTTTCAGGATTTCTTTATAGTCCCTATCCTATATAGCCTCCAAAAAAACATCGATAGAAACCAGAACAGTATATTATTGTATATAAAAGGATATACTAAATCTAGTAACTGTTTAATATTTTGCTTATTTCTTATTTCCGTTTCTTTCGTTATAGTGTGTGTGTGTGTGTGTGTGTGTGTGTGTGTGTGTGTGTGTGTGTGTGTGTGTAGGCCTATAGACTGACATTTTTTTGAGCGTGGTGTCGTTTGATCCAATTAATCTGACCAGGAATTTCTTATCTCAATACTTTGAAATACTGTAAATATATCAGTAAATGAATAATAATAATCATATATATATGTATATATATATATATATATATATATATATATATATATATATATGTATATATATATATATATATATATATATATATATATATATATATATTACGTAAATTGAATAACTAAGACCAAAACTTAGAAGTTATCTGATTTAGCGAGTTATTCGCCAACATAAAACCTCTCTAAATTTCCCTCCGACATTGAAGTAACTCTACCGATTTGCCTATTATTTTTATATGTTCATAATTCTCTTTTCATAATAATTGAACATTTTCGGAATAGATCCTAGGACGATTGAGAACGTATTTCTAATATTTAGGAATAGAAAGAAGAAGAAGAAGAAGAAGAAGAAGAAGAAGAAGAAGAAGAAGAAGAAGAAGAATTCTAAAGAGATTTGCAAGGAAGATGAACGATATTGTCCGGGAATAAACGGAAATGAAATATGACAAGAATGCTCTCTCTCTCTCTCTCTCTCTCTCTCTCTCTCTCTCTCTCTCTCTCTCTCTCTCTCTCTCTCTCTCTCTCTCTCCCATTAAAATATGATAGAATTTTCCATAATTGGAGTGAAAACGAACGAAGAATTAAGGAATAAAATCCTCGGAAAAGAACAAAATTCATCATCAGCGTAAGATTTCTCCCGTTTTCCTTCGGAGACACTTTGAAGATTCCTACGCAAGAGAGAGAGAGAGAGAGAGAGAGAGAGAGAGAGAGAGAGAGAGAGAGAGAGAGAGAGAGAGAGAGAGTTGGAATTCCTTAATCTTTCGATTATTCCCATAATTGTTAACACATTCACAAAGGAAATTGATAAGGAAGGCGAACATTACATTCTGGGAATGAATGAAGATGAAACAAGAATGCTTCCAGAATGTCTTCAGAGGGTTAGATTTGCCTCAGAAGCGTCTTAGCTGATAATAATGTTACGATTCGCACAGAAAGAAAACTATGAATAAATCTTTCCTTTCGTTATGTTTTTCTTTTATTCCTTTCTGTATTTCTTTATCTTATGGATTCTCTCTCTCTCTCTCTCTCTCTCTCTCTCTCTCTCTCTCTCTCTCTCTCTCTCTCTCTCTCTCCTTCATACCTGAAGACATTTGAACTCCAGTTGAAGTCAAAAGAAGAATTTCTTGGGGACTAATAGTCTCTCTCTCTCTCTCTCTCTCTCTCTCTCTCTCTCTCTCTCTCTCTCTCTCTCTCTCTCTCTCTCTCTCTCAACTCGCTTTTTTCAAAAATAATGCTAAATTCAGGAAAGGTTTCAGTAATCATAGATATGGTTTCTCAAGTTTTCAAAGCATTTTGCGCGAATTTCGAAATGGAGGCAATGAAGAAAGCTGTCAGAAATCTCCTTAACGGAGGATGGCAATGGGTACATCGGTTTATCGAACCTGGTTAGGTGAGACTGTGAGAAAGGAAGAGCTTTTGCAGAATCTTCTAAAGGAAATCGAAGGAGAAACTACCCAGGAAGAAGGTGAATTTCTTCCAGCTGAAGGAGGGTTCCAGGAAGAGCTGGAAGATGGTGAATTTCTTCCAGCTGAAGGAATGTTCCAGGAAGAGCTGGAAGATGGTGAATTTCTTCCAGCTGAAGGAGTGTTCCAGGAAGAGCTGGAAGATGAAATCGATCTTCTTGCTGAAGGAGTGTTCCAAGATGCACTGGAAGATGAAATTGATCTTCCTGCTGGAGTACTCCAGGATGAACTGGAAGAGGAAATCGATCTTCCAGCTGTAGGAATGTTCCAAGAAGAGCTGGAAAATGGTGAATTTCTTCCAGCTGATGAAACTTTCCAGGAAGAACTGGAGGATGAAATCAATCTTCCTGCTGGAGAAGAGGTCCAGGATGAACTGGAAGATGAAATCGATCTTCCTGCTGGAGAAGAGGTCCAGGATGAACTGGAAGATGAAATCGATCTTCCAGTGGAAGAACAAGAAAAAGAGGCGGGTCTTCCTCAAAGAGGAGAAGAGGAGGGTGTAGAAGAAGAGAAGGAGGAGAAGGAGGAAGAAGAAAAAGTTCCTACTCTTGAAGAACATCAGTCTGAAGACGATTCAAAGACACAGAAGTGATAAAAAGCTCTCAAATAAAAAGAGGAGAAAAAGAAAGCTCTCAAAGGAAGAGACCAGTAATGCTGAAGTGTCTAAGGAAGAGACCAGTAATGGTGAAGTCACTAAGGAAGAGATGAATAACAGAGAGGTATCAAAGAAAGAGAAGAATAATCAAAAGCTCTCAAAGAGAGAGAAGAGGAAAAGAGAGCTCTCAAAGGCAGAAAAAAAGATATAGAAATCTCTCAAAGGAGCGGAGCAGTAATGAAGAGCTCTCAGAGGAAGAGGAGAGATTTGGTTCTGTGGACATCCTGGAGGTCAAAGAGCATCTAATGCTAGAAGGATGGCACCTCAAAATAGAGGTCAGAGAGCATCTAATGCTAGAAAGATGGCACCTCAAAAAGATGTCAGAGAGCATCTAATGCTAGAAAGATGGCACCTAAAATAGAGGTCAAAGAGCATCTAATGCTAGAAGGATGACACCTCAAAATAGAGGTCAAAGAGCATCTAATACTAGAAGGATGGCACCTCAAAATAGAGGTCAAAGAACCTATAATGCTAGAAGGATGGCACCTCAAAATAGAGGTCAAAGAACCTCTAATGCTAGAAGGATGGCACCTCAAACTAGAGGTCAAAGAACCTCTAATGCTTGAAGGATGGCACCTCAAAATAGAGGTCAAAGAACCTCTAATGCTAGAAGGATGGCACCTCAAACTAGAGGTCAAAGAACCTCTAATGCTAGAAAGATGGCACCTCAAAATAGAGGTCAAAGAGCATCTAATGCTAGAAGGATGACACCTCAAAATAGAGGTCAAAGAGCATCTAATACTAGAAGGATGGCACCTCAAAATAGAGGTCAGAGAGCATCTAATGCTAGAAAGATGACACCTCAAAATAGAGGTCAAAGAGCATCTAATGCTAGAAAGATGACACCTCAAAAAGAGTTGAAAGAGCATCTAATGCTAGAAGGATGGCACCTCAAAATAGAGGTCAAAGAGCATCTAATGCTAGAAGGATGACACCTCAAAATAGAGGTCGGAGAGCATCTAATGCTAGAAGGATGACACCTCAAAATAGAGGTCAAAGAGCATCTAATGCTAGAAGGATGACACCTCAAAATAGAGGTCGGAGAGCATCTAATGCTAGAAGGATGACACCTCAAAATATAGAGGAACAGTTCACATCAAAGGGACACCAGAACATCCAGAGTAGATCTATTGGAGGCTAGTTCACTCATCATACTGCCTAGACCAGCAACAGCTGTCCCCGAAGGGGCAGCAGCTGGGTTGAGGCAGCAACTATTTTTAGTAGCCAAGATAAAGACTGACCTATGAATACCCCAGGTATGTCGACACGAAGCAGCAGAGGCATAGGAAAGTCGACGGGAGAGAATGAAACAATCCTATAGGAAAGGGTCCACACTCAGGGGGAGTACAGGAAGGAAAGGCAGCAGCTAGTCTTATTTTTTTTTTCTTTTTTTTTAAGATAGGCTCACTTTGTGTGAGACACTAATTGACCGACGACAGTCCCTAAGACCAGCAGCTTATTGTATGTGTGAGGGTGTGTGTTCATACTTACGCTTATCAATTCCGTAGTAGTAACTAGTCCTAATTGACTAACTTGACACACAAATATATATATATATATATATATATGTATATATATATATATATATATATATATTTATGGTAAGCAGCTCTTCTAGGAGAAGGACACTCCAAAATCAAACCACTGTTCTCTAGTCTTGGGTAGTGCCATAGCCTCTGTACCATGGCCTTTCACTGTCTTGGGTTAGAGTTCTCTTGCTTGAGGGTACACTCGAGCACACTCTCCTATCTTATTTCTCTTCCTCTTGTTTTGTTAAAGTTTTTATAGTTTATATAGGAGATATTTATTGTTGTTACTCCTCTTAGAATATTTTATTTTCCTTTTTTCCTTTCCGCACTGAGCTATTTTCCCTGTTGGAGCCCCTGGGCTTATAGCATACTGCTTTTCCAGCTAGGGTTGTAGCTTAGTAAGTAATAATAATAATAATAATAATAATATATATATATATATATATATATATATATAAATATAAAGTTTATATATATATATATATCTATATATACATATATTTATATATATGTGTATATATATGTACACACACATACATACACACAGTATGCGTAAAAACTTCGATTTTGTTTAGTAGCACAAATATTCCTACCCTCATTCCTTCAGATCCTTTCCCTCATCCAGCCGTAATTTTTAGCATTCATTTGCAATATCACTAACTTCTGGAACCTTTCCATTCATTAGTGTATTTATGTAAAGTAATATTACTTTGCTTCAAATGCCTCTGTTGTTTAGTTTCTAACAAGGCTTCTTCTCGGAGAAAGTCCTTTAGATTTACATTGAAATTACAAGGATTTTTAGTATGCAGTTAAAGGGGACGCTTTCCGTATAATTCATGACAGATTTCTTCAATCCCACTTGGACACACAAACCTTTTGATTGTCTGCCATCTCATCCTCTTGCCAATAGATACTGTGATGAAGTCGAGAACATAGCAGGAGATGTCAATTGGCCAAAATGTAAAATGTCTTTTCTTCATCTGTCATTTCAACTCAATTTAACTTGGTCTCTTTACAAAAGGTGTCTTACCATCAAATGAGCGAAACCTCTTAGCATCCACTTTTCCTGCAAGACAAATTTATCTTTCAAAACGAGAAACGTTTTAATGTCTTTTACAACACAACATTTTAACGCTTGAAGCACAGTAAATAGCTGCAAAAGTACTCATCAAGAGGGGTCTGTAACACACAAGG
>NC_090767.1:26347653-26475096 GCF_036898095.1 Palaemon carinicauda
AATAGGGTTGTTGCTTAGCAAGTAATAATAATGATAATAATAATAATAATAATAATAATAATAATAATAATAATTATACTAATAATGATAACAAAAATAATAATAATATCAATAATAATAATAATATCAAAATGACCACTTCATGAAATGACCTCTCTTAGATCGCTATAATAATGTCTGTTGTATCCTTAATCACTGTCTAAACATAAAATCGAAATACTTTAAACTAATTTTAATTAAGTAGTCTATCGTAAGCAACAACAACAACATTTGATGATTCTCTGTGTATGATGAATATGGTAAGGTGAAGAAGTGTCTTCAAGAAGTGTCTTCAGAGAGATCGCTAATGCTCCTGAGAGTCTGACGTGGAGATGATGTTTCCTCTTTACTGAGACAAGTTTTGTCTTATTTTGCTTCTATAGATCATATCTCTCTTTCTCTCTCTCTCTCTCTCTCTCTCTCTCTCTCTCTCTCTCTCTCTCGCTAATAAGGATTTCCAGGTTATTTTAAAAAATATGTTTACCTATTCTTGAATGTTTTTGTTTTTATGATAATAATCGAAAAACTATGCCATATAAAGCATATATTATATCGAATTATGTTTAACATTTGGCTTTTCCTTTGAAAAGTATAAATACTCGATAAT
Source organism: Palaemon carinicauda (assembly GCF_036898095.1). Taxonomy (NCBI): domain Eukaryota; kingdom Metazoa; phylum Arthropoda; class Malacostraca; order Decapoda; family Palaemonidae; genus Palaemon; species Palaemon carinicauda. Next base: position 26,348,300 of record NC_090767.1, read on the forward strand.
ATTATACAAGTTTTGTTTTCTTGGTGTTATGTTTAAATGTTTGATGATCCTCCCAATCAAATAGTTTTGTTGTTATATCTCTTCTGTATATCCATAACTACCTCCTCATTCCTTTCTAAACTGAGGTACATGTAGTGTACTGTGAAGAACAATGAATTATTGATGAGTCCTATATTATATGGTCAGCACTAAAACCCTTTTCCAACTAGGCTAGTTCTAGGAAAGGTCTGACATTTGCATTTGCCTGAAGGACCATCCAAAACTCCCACCAATAGCTCATAAGGAGAATGAGAGAGCGAACAGTAAATGATGACTTTAAGTTTTGTGTGTGTTGTAAGATTTATGTGGAACCGAAGATGATGTGCAACCTGTTTTAAATCTTTCTTTTTATATACATATAGTCAGAATAGAGTAATGTTATATAGATTCCTACTTACGTGTATATATATATATATATATAATATACATATATATATATATATATAGATATATGTATATATATATATATATATATAGATAGATATAGATATAGATATATGTATATATATATATATATATATATGTATATATATATATACATATATATATATATATATATATGTGTGTGTGTGTGTGTGTGTTTATATATATATAGATAAATAGACATAGACTGAGAATGGAATTTAAGGGTTGAGGTAAGTGGTGAAAGGGGGATAAGGTAGAGAAAAGATTAAGAAAGAATAAGGCCTTTTATATTCATGAAAATTCGCTGGCATTTCACATATAAAAGCCTTTGGAGAATAAAATTGTGTACAGTGACTTCTTGTTGTTTAGCAAATTATGTTTCAGAGCTTAAGTTACGTTTTAAAATAGATGTCTTTTCATTACACATACAATGTTCTCATATCCCTTGACGATCTCGAATAAGATACTTGCGTCTTCTTCTTCTTGTTTCACTTTTGATAGATTTGAAATCATCATTTAGAGACAGAATTTATTTATATATGTGTTTCCCTCTAATTCTTATTCTCTTCACTCAAAATGATTGATCAGATCTACACTTTCCTTTCAGGGCATGACGAGCTTCTACAAAGAATTCCTGGTAAGTCTCTTCTGGACTTTCATCATGATATTTAGAGTTTTTATTTAATCTGTTGATCCAGAAACTAATAATTAGTGTAAATATTAATCATCATCAGATAGACTACATAATCTAAGTATAAATTGATCATAGTTTCGATCAGTATCCTGAATTACACAGTTATTAGCATATTGAGAATTTAATTCTTTTTCATTGATGCAACCATTTGAAAAATCTTTAATTATATTTTCAGATATGCAGCAGAAATTCCAACATCTTGAAAATAATCTTCAAGGTAATCTTACTTCTTATATCGTTTACTTATCTCCTTATTTCCTTTCCTCTCTGGGCTATTTTTCCCTCAGGGAGCCCTTGGGCTTATAGCATATTGCTTTTCCAACTAGTGCTATAACTTAGCTAATAATAATAATAATAATAATAATAATAATAATAATAATAATAATAATAGATTGTTTTCACTATTTCTAATTTCCCTAACTTTTCTCTATATTTTCGCTTGACACCCAGTAGTTGTCTTTTTTTCTGACTTTCAAAGAAGACACACCAAGGTTTCATACTCCTATGACACATACACACACACACACACACACACATATATATATATATATATATATACCTTTTATTTGAATTGTCAATCCAGCAATCCAATTATATTAGATATTAATCGTCAATTGATAGACTACATAACAGATGTATAATAATATCCTGAATTACAGAGTTATCTGAATATCTGAAATAATAATAGAAGTGAGATGAAACAGGATGAAGATGTAGAAGAATATAATGAGAAAAGAGGAAAAATGCTACAGACGGAAATAACACCTCGTTAAAGTGTATGAAATGTATGGCAAAATAGGAAGCCAGTAACCACATCGCCAATGAATTGAAGTACTTTTTCAACAACAACATAATGAATAATATAATACAGTGTCTAACACTCTCCATTGGAGTCTGTAAAATATGAAATACAATACAGCATACAATGGTACGAATATGCAACTCAAGCTGTGGTAGAAAATTAGTCTGGAGCTGCAATATAAAGACGGACAGAGTGATGCAAGACAACGAAAAAAGAGTATCCCTCATAGAAGTCGCAGTAATGCGAGACTCAAGACTTATATATAGGGAGAGAAGAAAATATAAAATGACCAAAACTTATGAATTGAATTCAGATGGCTGTGTTATATGCATTTAGAAATTGTCCTTAAAAGGATAGAAGCAATAGGAACCAACCTAAGTCATTGAAAAGGAATCAAGAGAAGGTAGGCGCCGATTGTAGCCCCAGGACTTGTGCAAAATAGAATGCCACTTGAAACAGCACTAATAGTGAGGACAGTGATGGACTCCTAATGAAGCTGGATGTAACCTCTATCCCCACACTATAATTCAGTAGGCTCTATAGCCAGTGATTACCAAAATAATTGTAATGATAACACCCTACAAGTGAAGTGGTATCCTTTTTCTTAGAAATTTATGAAATTGGCGATCCTACATTGTTTATAGAGTAGCTGTCACTTACACTTACATTTTTTTTATGATTTGATATCTTTCAATGAATAGGAGGCTATGTTATTTTATCTTGACAATCTTGAAATGAATTTAGGAGCTATATTTGCATAAAATGGTTATCTCTCTTCTTGAAACTTCATCGAGATTCATGACCCTCCATTTCTTTTCAAGTAGTTTTGTTTGGCCCTGACTCTACTGACGGAGATTTAAGAACCTCTATGTACATGAACAACAGTTTTTTTTCTTTTTTTAGATAATCTTGAAATAGCAAACCATATTATTCATTGAATATGCAGTATTGTTTTAGTATTGACACTCCTCTATGTTATTCAAGAGCCTTAAGTGCACATTCAATAGTTGTCTTTGGTTTTCACACTTTTGAAGGATATTCAAGAGCTTTCGTTGCATATACACTTTTTTTTTTACTTTATTTTGACACAGTTGAATGAGACTTGAAAATGTTATACCATATATAAAAGTTGTATTTCATCAGCTACTCTCTAATTTTTTAGACTTGGGAGTATTTATTGCATTTTTATTCTTCAAAACACAGACCATTATTTTAAGATATTTTTATTTTCAGATGTACAGCAGGAACTTGGGAATCAGAAAACTAATTTTCAAGGTAATTTTCCAAATATTTAGAGTAAATTGATTTATCATTGTATATTTCTTAACCTAATGACTAAACTCGTATTAGATAATTTGAGGTACAACATTTGATTGCAATATATGCTCACGGTAAACCTTTTTTTTTTTTTCTCCAGAACTCCATCATGAACTGGAACACGTGAAAGGTACTTGATATTCTAACATTTTGGTTCATTCTTCTAATATTCGTATCTTTTTATCTGGATGAGATGTTTTTAGAATAATCTAAAATATGAAAGTTTAATCCTTCTTTGGTTATCTTATCGTGGAGATCATCAACTTTTTGAATAAATAATAGAATTTGATATTATAATCAGTATTTTGTTGTCTTTTCCTCAGGTGTATCAGTAAACCATCCAGAATATATTGTGAAAAAAAAGGAAATTTGTCATTAAGACAGATGACTTTTTAATTGTTTAGAATTTTGAACGTTCTCAGAAATGCAGTAAAACAGAAAATGGTAGAAAGGAAGATCTCCTGAAAGTTATTTTGACTATGAGAAATAATTTTTAATCCACATAGGAATCAATAAGTACCCTTACATAGAGAGAACACATCTGAATTAATTCTCTTCTCTTTTCTGAATAATTATTATCATAAAATCTGGACTAACTTTTAATAAGGAGCTTATTTCCATGGATTCAATTTTGAATCAATTTACAATAATAATTCTCTCCTTCCCCTGAATCCTCTTTCTCTGCTAAGAAGATCTTGCATATAATCTCCTTCTCTACTTTAGGGCTCAGCCAAGAGACCGGACAGCTTGTCAGAAGGGAAGTCTTGGAACACTTGACTAATGTATCAGCAGCAGGTAAGTTCTCTTTAGTTAGTGATTGTGATTCTTGAAATGTATAGTTCAAAGAAGATAGAAATTGCAACATGAAATATTGACCATCACTTGTATGATTAACATCATCAATATATTTGCTGATCTTGTTCTTGTTCATTTGGTTTCTCAATCACATGGTGGAGTGGAGTCATATCTTTGTGTTCTTCCTTGATCAATGAAAGAAGAAGATAGCAAACTCACAATATGTAGCTCAAGGGATTATTTTCTTCTTTCCAGCAAAGGAAGAGATCAAGTCTTATGTTCACGAGGAGATATCTGGAGTCATCTCTTTGGCACAAGGTCAGTTTATATACACTTAAAGCATTGATATATTTCTATAGCATCCTTCCCTCCACCTCGCCAGCTAAATATCTTCCTCCCTCTCTATCAGGGCTTTATTTATTTATAATTTTTCATTGATTGTTGTCAGAATTTTTGTGCTGCCTTTGATCATATGAATCATATAATTCTTGTGTACAAAGTTCACCAGAGAGGAGTTAGTGGATCGTTTCTAAGTATTATTGCAGGGAATCTAACCAAAGTGTTGGCCTTTTACTTTCAAGTTGAAATCCTATGATCTGTAGTTTGCTTTTAAAAAGTGTATTTATTTGGTCAATCACTCATAGCCCTTAAGGGAGATCTGTGTTTGATGAATACTATTTCAGAGATCTTGACCGAGGTAATGTCTATTTAGCAGAATCAACAGTCCATGTCATTACTTTTCTTAGATTTAGATAATATTATCTGTTACTGTTTTATCATTACTTACTGCCTAGACTTGAAACTGAACTATTTTAAACTATGTTTACACAAGTAGTTCCTCGTAACCAATAACAACACCTAATGATTCTCAGTGTATGGGGGAAAATATTTTGAGGATGTGTCTTTAGAGAGATTGCAACTGTTGCTAAGAGTTTGGCGACGTGGAGATGATGCTTCCTCTTTAGTGAGATATAAGGTTTGTGTAATCTTGCTCCTATAGATCATACCTCACTCTGTCGTGAGGAAGGCTTTCCAGGTTACTTAATATATATATATATATATATATATAAATATATATATATATATATGTGTGTGTATATATATATATATATATATACATATATATATACATATATATACATATATATATATATATATATACATATATATATATATATATATACACACACATATATATATACATATAATATATATATATATATATATATGTATATATATATACATATATATATATATACATATATAGGTACATACATATATATACATATAATATATGTAACATATATATATTAATATATAGATTAATATATCTACGACATTTTTGCCACTAGTATAATGTGAGGTCATTAGATAGTAAATAGTCATAGACCGAGAATGGAAGTTGAGGGATTGGGTAAGTGGTGAAAGGGGAATGAGGTAGATAAAAGGATGAGGAAGAATAAGGCCTTCTATGTTCGTGAAAATTCCCTATGGAAAAGAATTTGTGTCCTGTGACTTCTTGTTGTGCACCAATTATGTTCAAGAGCCTAAACTACGTTTGAAATAGTTGTATTTTCATTGCATATACTACGTTCTATTTTTCCTTGACATTCACGAATAAGCTCTTTTCGTCTTCTTTTTGTTTCTCTTTTGATAGATTTGAAATCATCATTTAGAGACAGAATTTATTTATATATATGTGTTTCCCTCTAATTCTTATTCTCTTCACTCAAAATGATTGATCAAATCTACACTTTCCTTTCAGGGCATGACGAGCTTCTACAAAGAATTCCGGGTAAGTCTCTTCTGGACTATTATGATATTTATAGATTTTATTTAATATGTCAATCCAGCAACTAATAATTAGAGTCAATATTAATCTTCATAGTTTGGAACAATTTCCTTAATTGCAAAGTTATTAGAATATTGATTTTTTTTATTTATGCAGACATTTGAAAAATATTTTTTTTTTATTTTCAGATATGCAGGAGAAACTTCAACTTCTTGAATATAATCTTCAAGGTAATCTTTCCAATAGATTTTTTCCAAATCATTTAATTTCCTTTGTCTCTATGTCTTCACTTTACACCCAAAAAGATGATTATATGATGACTTATGTGTGGTTAAGGAGTCATCATTGCATATCCAGTCGTTGTCTTGTTCTCATACTGTTGAAAGATATTTACACAACAGTTGTTTTTCTTTGAGTTAATCTTGAAATAACAAACACTATTATTCATGGAATATGCAGTGTTGTTTCAGTCTTGACATTCCTGTATCTTATTCGAGAGCATTAATTGCACATTCAATAGTTTTCACACTTTTTGACGGATATTCAAGAGCTTTCGTTGCATATACAGTATTTGTATTTCATTTTGACACAGTTAAATGATATAAAAAAACGTCATATCATATATAAGAGTTGTCTTTCATCAGCTACGCTCTATTTTTTTTTTTTTTTTAGACTTTAGAGTATCTATTGCATTTTTATTACTTAAGACGCACACCAGTATTTTAAGACATTTTTATTTTCAGATGTGCAGCAGGAACAAGGGAATCAAAAAACTTATTTTCAAGGTAATCTTCCAAATATTTAGAGCAAATTGATTTATCATTGTATATTTCTTACCCTAATGACTAATCTCATATTAGATAATTTGAGGCATAATATTTGATTGCAATATACGCTCATGGTGAACCATTTTTTGTCCAGGACTTCATCATGAACTGGAACACGTGGAAGGTACTTGTTATTCCAGCAATTTGGATCATCCCTCCTAAATGCTTATCGGTTCATCTTGATGAGATATTTTTTAATAGTATATATATATATATATATATATATAATATACATATATAAATATATATATATATATATATATATGTATATATATATATATATATATATAATCTTGCATATTATCCCCTTTTCTACTTCAGGCCTCAGCCGAGAGACTGCCCAGTGTCTCAAAGGGGAAGACTTGGAACACTTGACTAATGTATCAGCAGCAGGTAAGTTTTTTTATTTTTATATTCAGTTATAATAATTTATGAAATGTAGCTAAAAAAAGATTGGAAATACTTCTTTATATTAACACAATCTTGAATATATCATGTACTTGTCTGACCGATATCCTCAATAAATGTTCTGTTTATGTTCTTGTTCATCTGCTTTCCTAATTACTTTGGAGAGTAGAACCATATCTATTTCTTCATCAATTAGAGAAGATTTCAGAGAGCACAACAGTTACAATAAGTTGTTCAAAGGATTATTTTCTTCTTCCCAGCCAATCAAGAGATCAAGTCTTTTCACGAGGAGATTTCTGGAGTCATCTCTTTGGCACAAAAAGGTCAGTTATTAATACACACTTGAAGCATTGATCTCTCCCTATCATCCTTCATTTACCTTGCTATCTAACTCCCTGCCTTCCTCTCTATCTTACCATACCACCCTAACATGATCCTACAATGCTCTCCTCTCTCTTATATCAAACATTAACACTGACCTTATTATTGTATTATACATCTCAACCTTTAGCTTGAAGAAATGAAAAAGTAATTCAATAGAAGAAACTTTTAGAAAAAAAATATAATAAAGAAAATGTACCTTAGTCTTTAAATTATGAAAAAAAAAACATTATCATTTTTGCATTGTGTAACCGGTAGAAATAAAATTAGAGTCTTGTGTTCAGGTGAATAACTGATTCTATGCAACATTATTCTTACAACAGACGAGTGCTTAGAAGGAGGTCTCCCCTGTGGAGAGATTGGTACCTGTGAGAACACCCTGTTCAGCTTCACCTGTTCTTGTCCTTATGGTTTCACCTGGGATGGTTCAGAATGTGAAGGTAAGACACACTATACATCTTTATGTTGTTCTTTTCAAAGAACTCTTTTCATTGACATCTGTAGATCAGTATAACCTCATGATATAGTTTGATTCTTTTCCATAGCTATGTTCAATTTGCCATTCTTTCACTCTTTATTAGTTTTCTTTTCTTGATTTATTTGAGAAATGTTTCCTGCATTCTCTTCCATTGTTTTATTCCAAATTTTCACAGTTCCATTTATTATTATTGATGTGACATTTGTATTATGCTAATGATAATTAGTGAATTTTTAAGGCATATATGTATAGTCTTATTATGATATTTATGAATATAAAATACTTCTCTTTACCATCAATACGCTTCTATCTACGTTCTCTTTGAAGATTTTGATCTGTTTGGGTATCAGCTTATCTGTTTTTTGTGTTCATGAATGGATCTTCCTTTAACTCTTCTCGTATTTGATTTTATTTTCACAATCATATATATATATATATATATATATATGTATATATATATGTATGTATATATACATTTATATATATATATATATATACACATATATATAAATGTATATATATATACATATATATGTATATATATATATATATATACATTTATATATATGTGTGTATATATATATATATAAATGTATATATATATATATATATATATATATATACATATATATATATATAAATTATATATATACAGTATATATATATACATATATATATATATATATATATACTGTATATATATAATATATATATATGTATATATATAATATAAATATATATATATATATATATATACATTTATATATATGTGTATATATATATATATATGTATATATATATACACATATATATAAATGTATATATATATATATATATATGTGTATATATATATATATATATATATATTTATATTGTATATATACATATATATATATGTATATAAATTATATATATAAATTATATATATATATATATATATACATACATATATATATATATATATACACGGTATATACATAATATCATAATGTTATATTATAGTATTATAAAAATATTTTAATATCATAATATGATGGTAACATGATATTATATTATACCATTATGATATTATGATATTAAAATAATATTAATATTACTATTAATATTATTATTAATATTAATAATAATTTCGTCATTGTAATATAACAGAAGTTTAGTTACAATCATTATCAAAGATATATTTTAAGATATAAACCATTCATTCCGAATAGATTTCCTGAAAACAATACAAATGTTGTAACTTTCAAAACTTCCTTTAAACTAACTGTTGAAAAAGGGTCAAATACATAATAATGTTCATTTTCTAATTATATCTGTATAAAAAACTGCTTCATAGAAAGTCTTGCTTTCTATTTCTTGGAAGCAGAATATTATGAATGCAAAGTCAGCTTTCTTCTAAGGACTTCAATCCTTCTTTTCCTCCTTAACAGACGTCGATGAGTGTGCTGAAGGCAAAGACGAGTGTGTCCCCAATGCAAAATGCAAGAATAGCATTGGGAGTTACAGCTGTTCCTGCAACAAACCTTTCGAGGGAGATGGGAGAACATCTTGTGGTAAGGACGCTACAACAAAGTTATTTTGTTATATTTTAAAAGAAAAAGAATAACAGAAAAATAAAATCTTATATATATATAATTATATATATATATATATATATATACATATATATGTTGTTTTCCTTTTTGATATATATATGTATATATACATATATATGTATATATATATATATATATATGTGTGTGTAAATACTGTATATATATATATATATATATAAGAGAGAGAGAGAGAGAGAGAGAGAGAGAGAGAGAGAGAGAGATTTTCTACACTCAATTTTTTCCTTACATGGCATCTACAAGGTTTATAATGGCCCCAGAAGTTAGAAATTAAACGCTTCAACACCTCTCATGTCGGTGCTCACCTTACTCATCGCTGTGATAGAATGATGTTGGGTAACAACAGAGTGACAAGATGAATGCAACTGACTTTTATTCAACATATAAAATATAATGAGTTTCTATACAAGCAGTTTCATGCAAACAAATACATGCAAAGTCAAGCTTGAAAAGATTCCGGTAACAGTGCGGGGATAAAAAAAGAAAAAAGAAAAAAAAGAAAAAAGAAAAAAAAAACACTGTTACTGCGTACGTGAGTGGGTGAAAAAGTGAGGTATATTATAAAAATAATGCTAATTATTATTGTTTCTTAAGTCTAACTCCCTCTTTTCTTCCTTTCCCTCCTCCTCCTTTTTCTTCATATTCTTATTCTTCTTAATCTTCTTCTTCCAGAGTTCCAGTGCAGAAGCCCAGCAAAAAGATTTCCCGGAGTTGGATGCCTAATGTTGATCGAGCAACGGTTAACATTCCAGGCAATGAAGAAGACGTGCGAAGAGGAAGGAATGAGACTTGCACAAAATATGAGTCTGCAACAACTACAGGATGTGGGTCGCTCTTTTAGTTATAGTGAGTTAAGTATTTTATATAGAATTGATAGGAGAGAGAGAGAGAGAGAGAGAGAGAGAGAGAGAGAATGTGGTTTAGAAAGAGATTTGCAGATTTCGGTACATTTGAAGAATATGGCAGTAACAATTGTGTTCCGTCTTCACTGGAGCCACCCATCATCATTACAGAAACCGCTAAGGTTAAATAAAAAATCACTTTTACTTATGCACACACACACACACACACACACACACATATATATATATATATATATATATATGTGTGTGTGTGTGTGTGTGTGTGTGTGTTTAAATGATCATCAAAGTCACGGAGAATTTCTAGATTGGTAAAAAAAACAAAAATATGTATTAATTTTCCTTATATCGTTCATATTCATATTTGTTCCTTTCTTTTTCTCTCTTATTTCTTATGTTTCTTTTCAATTGTCTCCTTTCAAAGTTCGTTGGGTTGGTGTCTACGACGGGAAGTGGACGAGTGAACGGATCTCTCGTCCCAGAAGACCTTTGGATGGAAGGATACCGATCAGACCCTTCGAGGCGTTGTGGGTTCATTTTCAGGTATTCTTCTTCTGATCCTTTCAAATTGTATCTAAGGGATTGTTCATCAGAGAGTTATGGTTTATGCCAGTCCCGATGCCCTGAGAAGGACGACGTTCCTTCAACCTCCCCCTGATGATCATCTTTGATTTCAAGATATCTTTATTATGTTCATTTTAGTGTATTACTTTACATACATCCATCCACGGATGTATGGATGTATGAATATAACCTTCCATCACTATAATGTATCAATATATCCGCTTAACAATATATCCTAGCAGAGCATAACGATTTTTTATTCTTTTTGAATCCTTAAGAAATATATTGATAATTCTGAATCAGAAATGAGGAAAATTTCAGACACAAACAAAATGTTTTAGAAATGTTAAGAAAATCAAAAGCAAGTGTTTACGGTGTTCCATGTACAGAGTAAATGTGTAATCATCTTATGATTTTGTTGATAATATCGGTCTATAGGTCTGCTGGTCGGTTGCTTTGTTAGGTCACTGTATTTAGCTCTCTCTCTCTCTCTCTCTCTCTCTCTCTCTCTCTCTCTCTCTCGAAATTATGAAATTTAATTTTTGATCAATCTAAAAACACATTAAGAACTAATACCTAAACACAGTAACTGCTTTCCTTTTGGAGTACGTAATAATAATAATAATAATAATAATAATAATAATAATAATATAATAATAATAATAATAATAATTTAAACAAAGCGTTGAAAGTATTTCCTCTTCGATGTCGACCGTTAGTCTCACTGATCACTTTTCTATATTTCCCAAAATTAGATTTTCTTTCTTCTCAAATCATTGATTAAATAAGTCACTTGTGGTAATTAATGAATTTACACTATTATTCTTTTAGAAGAGAAAATTATTGCAATGTTCTTTTTTATTATATACAGTGAAATTTGAATAAGTTTTATGGGTCTATGAAATCATACTTTACTCCTTTATTTTGTTTTTTAGTTTGTGCCTTACGCTTTTTGCCAGCAAGGGGTTTTATAGCCACAAAAGGCAATAGTTAGGAGAGAGAGAGAGAGAGAGAGAGAGAGAGAGAGAGAAAGAGAGAAGTTCATTTAAGCTGGACATTTTTAAGTTGTAAGTCACGGAGTACATCCAAACTTTCTCTGAGTAATTCAAAGCGTTTGCAAGATTTTATAGCTTTTATTTGCTTATCTATGATAAGTTTAAGATACAGTAAGAGAAGATCTACTTATCTGCCCCTAATCGATCCTTCATAACACTCTTGTGATTAGTGGTTCAATCTTAACAAGATATTGAGCTGCTGTTACATGTAGTACTAGACTCACCTTCAGATTTATCATTTCTATAAATGTCAACATTTATTACATAACGGTGTATCTTACCTCAAGAATGGTCTAGACCAAGGAACATTATTAAATACCTGGTAGATAGTCAACTCTAGTTGTTTGCAATCAGGGCCAAAAAAGTCATAGGTGTTTCAACATCCTTCCAAACAATTTGTCTAACATAATTCATCCAAATAATTCTAAAAGTGATGAATTCATCTTTCATTTGGTAACATAAGTTATACGGGTATGAAACAGAAATTGAAACGAGGCAACATATCATTGGTTGAATTAAGAAGGGCAGCTTTGATTGGTGAATTGGAAATGGGTGGTTAGTTTCAATAATAATAATAATAATAATATAATAATAATAATAATAATAATAATAACAGAAAATATAAGAAAGGGAAGTCGGAAGCCCGGCCACTGTCCAGTGCTCACCAGCTGCCATTCATTTTCTGAATGATATTCAGAGGGAATTTTTTTCTAATATTTTAAAAAAAAAGGTTGTGGCATCGAAAAAAAAACAAATGGAACAAAATTCTACTAAAATAAGAAGCTTTGAGCAAAATAAACATTAAATGTTACCCCGAGAGAGAGAGAGAGAGAGAGAGAGAGAGAGAGAGAGAGAGAGAAGTAAAAAAATATAACTTTATATAAGCTCAAAAGGAAAAGAAAAAAAAGTGAAATTGAAGGCAAAATCGTAAGTAAAAGATTAGCGTTGAAACAATTAAAAGGAAAATTATGATCTACCAAAAAAATCTCGAAAACTTCAAAAGGAAATGAAATATTTGGACATAGAATTCGAGTAAGTTTCAACTGCATTTTTTCTAGGTGATACAAAAATATTACTGAGACAATAATAATAATAATAATAATAATAATAATAATAATAATAATAATAATAATAATAATAATAATAATAACTAGAGAACATCAGAATTTCTGAAGCAAATATTAGAAAGAACTTCACACACAATTTCCCAATAATATGCTTTTAGGGATATTGAAAACATAAAAGGATTGGAAAGAGTGTATTATTGTTTATAAGTCTACAAAGAGGCCTAAAGTACAGTTTTTAACCACCTAACCCTTACTACTCACGAACAGATTCATTTTTTAATGAAATCGGACTGTCCAGCACACTAGATTTTTCAAAAAATTCTAAAACGAATTTTTTTTTCAAAAAAATTGTCCTATGACCTTGTGGTCAAAGCCAAGGTCATTTATATTGCAATTTTTATGTCCACCAAATTTGGTTCAAATTGTCAAAGTATTTTCAGAGTTAGCCTCTTCCTAATGTGGCAGCCATTTTTAAAGTCATGGACTATTGAGCACAATTGGCCCAGACTTGCGCAGGCCCTAGACCCTGGCCTAAGGTCTATCTCTCAAGGGATAGAGAATAAGTATCTTGCTATTTCACTCGTGCACACACACTCACAGAGGCCTAATTACTTATCCAGCCTTTTGGCGCCTGTCCCTTATTACACATCACAACTTTGGGAATGTCACCATTAAAAACGCTTCAGGAAAGACAATTAATTCAACGCCTTTATTACTTCTGGCAATCTGCCGGACTGGGGTTCGAGACCCGCTCAACCTTTATAGTTTCTTGCGGTGTCTGCAACCTCACCATCCTTGCGAGCTAAGAATTGGATGTTTGGGGGGAACCTACAGGTCTACATGCTGAGTCATCGTGAGCCATTCCCTGGCCCTCCCCGGTCCTAGCTTGGGTGGCGATGGGATTTGGGCGCTGATCATCTGTGTATATGGTCAGTCTCTAGGGCATTGTCACTGACCCTTGCTTGTGCCATTCATGAGTAACCTTTAAACACCGAGAGGAAAATAAGGCTTTTATGATCCTGACATCGTATTAGGCAGCTAAAAATTAGTAAAAGACACCCAAGCTCTCAAAGAGAGCATAGGCCTACTCTCTCTCTCTCTCTCTCTCTCTCTCTCTCTCTCTCTCTCTCTCTCTCTCTCATATCCACAGTCCTTATACCCCTTCTGCCAAATGTAAATGTCAAATCCAGTATCAATATTAGTAAGGGAAATAATGTAGTTAGGAGGAAATTTGGCATCGCTGCTCATCTGTCACTCGAATCCTTCGATTTATGAAACGTCAATATTTCTATTTTGTTTATAATGAGTCATTTATTGCTTACTTTGTTATATTATCTATATAATTTTCCACGTTTTTATAAAATGTAAATTTCGAAATTATAGATTTATTAAAGTCTAGAAAAGATCAAAAGATGCAACATTAGGAATCGACTGTGTTCAAGGTGTTAGCCTTGCACAAACACACGCACGCACACATATTTACAATAACAAATAGGTTACTCCCAGACAATCAGCAATAAAAATAATTATCTTCTCGTGTAATTATGCCAACATTATTCAAATAGAGGAAATGACATAGAAAACAATGGCGTAGGCCTAGTTTTACGTCTCAAATCCATTCACTTTATCCTAATCGCGAAAGAAACGTATTTGGTGTTCGAATGTCTTCAATTTTAACTTCGACTCTGCATAAGTAGTTATTATATTAAAAGATATGTGATTTCAAGAATAGAATAGCCATATTCGAATCAAGTAACTAAGACATAAATTAGAATTAAAGCATAAGTTACTAAAATAAAGTTTTGATTCACAGATTTAAATCTTAAAGTTAAAACGAAGCCTACGCCAAATTAAATCGAACGATTAGACTAGAACTCCCATGTTATTGTTTCGCCATGTGCTTCTGTGATGTTAAATCTCTCTCTCTCTCTCTCTCTCTCTCTCTCTCTCTCTCTCTTCATATATACAGTACATGATTACATTAATACGGACATTCTTCCGTTAAAAGGACGTATGCCATTGTAAAAAAGCAACTGGAATCACCCTTACTGTCTGACATCGTAAGGGTGAGAACAGCTTACTCCAGGTAACCGGGTACCTTAATACACACTCAAATCTGGTGTAAATACTTATTTCTTTTCGAATTTCACTTACTAATATCAATCATATATTTCAATTTGACTTTTGCATCATATTAGATGGAAAAGGGAGACTGGGAGAACAAAATAAGTTTTTGTTCACTCAAACACCACTAAACTAGGCCTATAATCTCATGCAACCTGCAACACTAGTCTACACCTATTAAATGATTTGCAAAGTTTTTCTTACATTTATTTAAATATTCCTCGTTATTATTGTTCGTTTGTTCTGCATTTGAATTTCCTAAATAGAATGATAAAAGGTTTAAACTTAAAAACTACTTCTGGTTTACTGTAGACCATCGTTCGTGTGATCTTAACTAAGTGATATGCATACGAGTAACTCTCTCTCTCTCTCTCTCTCTCTCTCTCTCTCTCTCTCTCTCTCTCTCTTTATTAAATTTGTTTAATCGACATGTTTCCCTTTTTAGACCTCGTGGCGTAGTGGTAAGCGTACTCAACTCGTAAACTGAGTAACCTAAGGTTTAAAGGTCACTCATGAATGGCAGAGACAAGGAACAGGACAATGCCCTAGAGACTGATCATATATGCACACACACACACATTGTCCTGTTCCTGGCCTCTGCCATTCATGAGTGACCTTTAAACCTTAGGTCACTCAGAATGTGGGGGTGTCGTGCATATATAGACAGTGGGGAACATCTAATGTCCATTTTTGTTTCTCATATTTTGATAATTAAAACTTTTCATTTTCGTGGTCAAATTAACTGTTTGCAATCTGAAGTTTGAATTTGCCAGACCACCTTTGAGAGAGAGAGAGAGAGAGAGAGAGAGAGAGAGAGAGAGTGTTGAAGATTGGGTGTTGGGGGAAGAAAGATGGAGATGAATGGTGTCTGGTAGTAATAGGCCTAGTCAACCCTGCCTCTCCACTCCCTTCGGTTTAATGGCATCATGTCATGGACAGATTATGATTTTATAATAAAAGACTTATTTCATTAATAATAAAGACTTATTTCATTGTTATTGCTTTCGATTTTAGAGCAGAGGCCGATGGGGGAAGCTACCTTAAGTCATAATGAAAATAGACAAGTTCATCACATCGACGTTGCTCTATTGCGTAGGATTACACTCTCTCTCTCTCTCTCTCTCTCTCTCTCTCTCTCTCTCTCTCCACTAATGATTTCCGAGAGTATAATCCCAGAGTTTCATGAATAAACGAATAGAATTTTGAACGAAACTTTTTGGGAAACACCTGATTCAAATGAGACGTTTCATTGTGATTCAATTTTCTCATTTTATTTCGTTTTGTAGACTGACGATTGTGATCTAATCCTTACAGAGACATATGAGTGAGTGAGGATCTCTTACTTCATTATTGATATTTTCGATTTCGAAGAGAGGCCGACGGGGGAAGCTACCTTATGTCTATATGTAGACCAATCATGTTGGAAATTAATTAGATGAACTTTGGTTTAGTGTGTATGATTAAACTTGAACTTTCATTTGTTAGATATGATCTCTCTCTCTCTCTCTCTCTCTCTCTCTCTCTCTCTCTCTTATCCGTTTCCTATACACCTATAGGCAGAGAATCAACTGATAGTTGCATTTAAGAACAGAGGAATAGCAGACAAAGATTTATCTAATGTGTATGTGTGTCTGTAAGAGAGAGAGAGAGAGAGAGAGAGAGAGAGAGAGAGAGAGAATTATATTCCATATATTCCCAATAATGCTAAAGCGTAGTTTTTAATTAGTCTCACTTGTTGCCAAATGTAAATGGAATTTCTAATGTAGTATCAGTAATATTAAGGGAAATAAAGGTGTTGGGAGGATATTTGGCAACGCTGCTCATCGCTCACTCGAATCATTCGGTTTTTGAAATATAAATATTTCTATGTTGTTCATAATCTGTGATTTATTGTTATTTTTATTATATATACCATTTATATAATGTTTATATTTATCATAAAATGCAAATTTTCAAATACATTCAAAATTATAGACCTATTAAAGTCTAGAAAATCTGAAACTTTAAGAATATTGAAGTTACTGTATTCGCCTTGAACAAACACACGCACGCACACTCACATTTACGATAGCAGGTTGCTACACACTTGTCCTTCCCGTATCCTACCAAGTCCCTCCCCTATCCTACACAGTATCCTACACTTTCCTCACATGACCCTCAGGCAATAATGCTCAAAATATTCATACAATAGAGGAAATACACATAAGAAACGATGGCGTAGGCCTAGTTTTATATAGTTGCGAAAAAGACGTATTTGGAGTTCGAATGTCTTTAATTCCAACCTCGACTCTGTATAATTATATTATTGTAAAAGTTTTACTATTATAGGCATAGAATATGCATCTGCAAATGATGAACATAGGCCTACACTTAAATAAAGCATAAAATTCTCAAATAAAATTATGATTAAAGACATTAAATCCAAGTTTCAAAGACGAAGCCGACGCCAAATCAAATCGAACGAAAATTCTTCCGTTAAAAAGACGTATACCAGAGATGACCCTAACTCTCTGACATCGTAAGGGTGAGAACACCTTACTCTAGGTAACTGGACTTTGCAGATATTTGATTTCCAAACTCTCTCTCTCTCTCTCTCTCTCTCTCTCTCTCTCTCTCTCTCCTTCATTTCATTGTACTGTATAATCTTCTATTCGTAATTCACCTTTTGGATTATCTCTTACATTACAAGTTTTGTCTTTATTGTGAGAGGTGTTTACAATGTATATGTGCAGTGAGAGTATGCAACCTGCGAAGACTTAACCTGTATACCTTAACGTGATGAAAGGGTTTCAGTACCGCCATGATCAGCAAAGCTGTACTAGTCAAGGCCACCCATACTAGGTTGGTTTGCTGTGAGTGATGCAAGGGACAGCTTGTTATGGTAAATGTGTGTGCGTGTTTGTGTTTGTGCCAACATAATACCTTGAACATATCCTTCTCTCTGGTTACGGTTCGCATTTCCCTTGCTTACACATATACCAAATAGTCTGGCCTATTCTTTACAGATTCTCCTCTGTCCTCATACACCTGACAACACTGAGATTACCAAACAATTCTTCTTCACCTAATGGGTTTAACTCCTGCACTGTAATTGTCCAGTGGCCATTTTCCTTTTCCTAAGGGTAGAAGAGACTCTTTGCCTGTGGTAAACAGCTCTTCTAGGAGAAGGACACTCCAATATCTAACCATTGTTCTCTAATCTTTGGTAGTGCCATAACCTCTGTACCATGTCCAATGTAAATTTATCATGTCTAAGAATTCAATAGTATTTTCTAATAAAGAGAGAGAGAGAGAGAGAGAGAGAGAGAGAGAGAGTCAAAAGTCAAAAACCTTTATTCCATTATAAAATGGTTATTCTGCTACATAACAATACAAATAATTTACATAAGATTCACAATAATTGGATTGTAAAATGAAAATCATTTGAAAGCAAAACCCATCAAAACCTATCCTTAATTAATGATACCAAACAGCAATCAAAATAACTACTAATTATTTCAATAAAAGCTCTACTATTAAAGATCCAACTCCCTTGCATGATGGCTTTTTCTTCTTCCAGATGTCAGATGAGAAATCCTGGAGGGACTAAGAAAAGAGGAGAGGATAGAAATCAAGAAACCACCCTGAAATTATACCCATCTATGAAGTCTAGTCAGCACAGAACGTTTGAAACTATCGCAATACTTTTGAAACTATATCAAAACTTTTGAAACTGTCTTAAAACTTTTCTATCTTAAAACTTTCAAACTTTTGAAACTATCCCAATACTTTTGTAAACTATCTTTAAACTTTGAAACTATCTTAAAACTTTCGGAACTATCTTAAAACTTTCGGAACTATCTTAAAATTTTCGGAACTATCTCAAAACTTTTTGAAACTATCTTAAAACTTTCTTAAAATTTTGAAACTATCTTAAAACTTTGGAAACTATCTCAAAACTTTCGAAACTATCTTCAAACTATGAAACTATCTTAAACCTGTGTATCTTTAAAGTTCGAAACTATTTTTCATCTTAAAACTTTCGAATTATCTTCAAAATTAACAACTACTGTGACCAAATATCCCTAATTAACAGCCTATGTAAAACTCACAGGGACAAGACGGAATCCTAATAAGTCTAGAAGCTAAATTGCGACTTGAAAAAGCAGGAGAGAGAGAGAGAGAGAGAGAGAGAGAGAGAGAGAGCAAAAAATCCCTAACACTCACTCTTCACCTTCCTATCAACCCCCGAGAGAGAGAGAGAGAGAGAGAGAGAGAGAGCAAAAAATCCCTAACACTCACTCTTCACCTTCCTATCAACCCCCGAGAGAGAGAGAGAGAGAGAGAGAGAGAGGTCTTTAATTAGTTGGTTGTCACAACACACAATATTAGTGTAATCGGATGAGACGGTGGGAGGAACAAATTAAAATTCTATACGGAAATTCTTCTGTCAGCAGAACCTAATAATTACTGTCTTCCAATCCATCCTATTCTTGCAACGGAAACCATAATATCTCTGAGACTTTATTACTTACAACATTTAGAGAATACTCTCTCTCTCTCTCTCTCTCTCTCTCTCTCTCTCTCTCTCTCTCTCCATGCATTGTTCTTAGACGCATTTATCTTCTGAATATCTTCATTTTTTGTAATTATGTTATTATTCGTAACCATTATTTAATATTACTTGATAACTATGAACATATTTGGACAGCTCAGTGATCGACATGAAGTAAGAATACGAGAGGTTGGACAGCATAGATAGAAGAAAACACACACACGCACACACACACAGAGAGAGAGAGAGAGAGAGAGAGAGAGAGAGAGAGAGAATTATAATTAATAGCATCTCTACCATGCTAAAGAATAGTCTATGATTAGCCTCACATGTGCCAAATGTAAATGGAATCTCTAATGTAGTATCAGTGTTATTAAGGGGAATGATGTTGTCAGGAGGAAATTTGGCAACGCTGCTCATCGCCCACTCAAATCATTCTTGTTTTTTTTTTCTTTTTTAGATATAGATATTTCTATTTTGTTCATCATGTGTCATTTATTGTTATTTTCATTATATTATCTATATAATTTTCATCTTTATTATAAAATCCAAATTTTCAAATATATATATATATTTAATAAATTATAGACTTATCATCAACTATAAATCTGATATGTTCAAGGTATTATGTTTGTACAAACAAATGCACATTTACTATAACAAGCTGCTCCTTGCAATCGACCGTAGATGTTAGACCTATCCCATTTCAAAAGACTAATTGCAAGAAAAACTAATTATCTTCTCATGTAATTAAGCCAAACTTATTTAAACAATAGAGAAAACCTACATAGAAAGCCTTTGCATAGGCCTAGTTTTATGTATCAAATTCGTATTTCGTGTTCGAATGTCTTTTATAGGTAGTAGGTTGGCCAGGGCCCCAGCCACCTGTTGAGGTACTACCGCTAGAGTTATAGCGTCTTTGACTGTCCAGACAGTACTAAATTTGATCCTTCTCTCTGGTTACGGTTCACTTTCCCTTTGCCTACACATACACCGATTAGTCTGGCCTATTCTTTACACATTCTCATCTGTCCTTACACACCTGACAACACTGAGATTGCCAAACAATTCTTCACTCAAGGGTTAACTACTGCACTGTAATTGTTCAGTAGCCACATTCCTCTTGGTAAGGGTAGGAGAGACTCTTTAGCTATGGTCTAGGGGAAAGACACTCCAAAATCAAAACCATTGTTCTCTATTCTTGGGTAGTGCCATAGCCTCTGTACCATGGCCTTCCACTGTCTTGAGTCAGGGTTTTCTTGCTTGAGGGTACACTCGGGCACACTATTCTATCTGATTTCTCTTCCTCTTGTTTTGTTACAGTTTTTATACTTTATTTTGGAAATATTTATTTTAAGGTTATTGTTCTCAAAATTTTCTATTTTTCCTTGTTTCCTTTCCTCACTGAGTTATTTTCCCCGTTGGAGCCCTTGGGCTTATAGCATCATGCTTTTTCCAACTAGGGTTACAGCTTAGGAAATAATAACAATAATAATAACAATAATAATAATAATTCTATTTTACGGTTTTAGGCATCTGTGAATCAAGTTACTTAGTCATACACTAAAATGAAATAAAAATTCCTAATGTAAAGTTTTGATTTACAACTTTAAATCCGATTTTTGAAATCGAACGTTGGGACTCAGAGACGAGAAATCCTTTGACAGTTCGTTCATGTGCTTCTTTGGTTTTAAATCTCTCTCTCTCTCTCTCTCTCTCTCTCTCTCTCTCTCTTTGAGGACAGAGAGAGAGAGAGAGAGAGAGAGAGAGAGAGAGAGAGTTATATTCCATTATTCCCTGTAATGCTAAAGAGTAAATTTTTATTAGTCTCGCTTGTGCCAAATGTAAATTTCAATCTAGTATCAATATTAGTAAGGGAAATAATGTTGTCAGGAGGAAATTTGGCAACGCTGCTCATCTGTCACTCGAATTATTCGTTGTCTGAGAAATAAGAATTTTCATATTGTTCATGATGTTTTATTTATAATAATTTTCATAATATTATCGATAACATTTTCACATTTATTACAAAATGCCCATTTTCAAATAGTTTATAAAAAAAATAGACCTATTGACATGCAGTAAATCGAAACTACTTATGAGTTATCATCGACCTTAAAGACAAGGGAATAGAGAAGGAAATCCTTCATCTGTCACATACGCCCTTCTGGCATTGAAGGAACGAGAAAGTTCGCATAGGCGAGATGCTACTCTCTCTCTCTCTCTCTCTCTCTCTCTCTCTCTCTCTCTGTATTCAAAGAGAACTAGAACTGATTTAGTTTTGTTGTTAATTGAGAGAGAGAGAGAGAGAGGAGAGAGAGAGAGAGAGAAAGCGTAAGTCTATAAGTAGTTGGTTGTCACAACGCACAATATTAGCAGCTCTTCTAGGAGAAAGACACTCCAAAATCAAACCATTGTTCTCTAGTCGTGGGTAGTGCCATAACCTCTGTACCCATGGTCTTCCACTGCCTGGGATTAGAGTTCTCTTGCTTGAGGGTACACTCGGGCACACTATTCTATCTAATTTCTCTTCTTCTTGTTTTGTTGAAGTTTTTGTATTTTTATAGGTATTTATTTATTGTAATGTTGTTACTCTTCTTAAAATATTTAATTTTCCTTTTTTTTCCTTTCCTCACTAAGCAATTTTCCCTGTTGGAGCCCCTGGGCTTATAGTATCCTGCTTTTCCAACTAGGGTTGTAGCTTAGCAAGTAATAATAATAATAATAATAATAATAATAATAATATGTGTAACCGGACGAGACGGTGGGAGAGAGAGTCAAATTCTATACGGAAATTCTTCTATCAACAGGAACTAATAATTATTGCTTTCCAATTCCTCCTATTCTGGCAACGGAAACCGCAATATCTCAGAGACTTTATTACGTAAAATCTCTCTCTCTCTCTCTCTCTCTCTCTCTCTCTCTCTCTCCATGTATTGTGTATAGACTCATTTATCTTCTGAATATCATCATATTTGTAATAATGTTACTATATATAACCATTATTTTTTATTTACTAATAAATATGAACATATTAGGACAAAAATATCGACATGAAGTAAGAATCCAAGAGGTTGAACAGCATAGATGTAAGAGAGAGAGAGAGAGAGAGAGAGAGAGAGAGAGAGAGAGAGAGAGAGAGAGAGAGAGAGAGAGAGAGGAGAGAGAGAGAGAGAGTTGAAGAATAGGCGTTGGAGGAAGACTGTGTTAGATCTAGTTTTGAAATTGTGATGTAAATTATGTGAGCGTTGGGTGACTGGGCGAGACTGGAGAAAGATTGTTGGAGATTGACTGTTGGAGAAAGATTGTTGGAGATTGACTGTTGGAGATAGATTGTATAAGAGAACTGATAGAATGTTGGAGAAATTTGTTGGAGGAATAAATAATATTAGGCCAAAGTATGTTGAAGATTGTTGGAGAAAGTTTGATATAGGCCTAATAAAACTGAGTTCAGTAGAATTACTGATAAAATATGGCTCTGTTTCCCTTTTTATTCTATTTTGTAGATTAAACTTATTCCATTATTAATACTTTCGATTTTAGAGCAGAGGCCGATGGGGGAAGCTATCTTACGTCATAATGAAGATAAGATAGCTACTGTAATGAGATGGGCTATTGCGCAGGATTAACTCGAACTGTTATTCTCTCTCTCTCTCTCTCTCTCTCTCTCTCTCTCTCTCTCTCTCTCTCTCTCTCTCTCTCTCTCTCTCTCTCTCTCTCGTTGCAAAGGCTACGATGCCTCTCACCCCAGAACCTGAATTGTTGGTGCTACTGTTGTTGTTTTTGTGTATGTGTTCATGGTGTTGTTGTTCTTGGTGATGCTACTGTTGTTTCATTAGTCTTTGTTGTTCTTGATGCTGTTATTCTGTGTTGTTCTTCTTGGTGTTGTTTTTGGTATTTATTTTCTTGACGTTGTTGCTACTGTTGTTGTTCTTTATGTTGCTGCTACTGTTGTAGTTCTTGGTGTTGTTGCTCTTAATATTGTCGTTGTTTCCATCGGTGTTGTTTTCTATGTTGTTCCTTCTAATGCTGTTTTTCTTGGTGTGAATAAAACCTTCACTGTTTTTCTTGATATCTTAATTCTTGTTGTTTCAGTGTTATTTGTCTTTGGAATGTTGTTTCTAATGTTGTTGTTCCTAATGACATTTTCCATTAAAGTTGTAAAACAGATGATGAAATTAAGATTAAGATTTCTCTCGTCTGTAATTCAAGTCGTAACTCGAACGAATGCTCGAAGTGATTTGACTTCGTCTTCATTTGTTAAATTTATATGAAACAATTGGAACATTAAGTGAGTCTAGCAATTCTTAATGATTAGAATTAAGGTATTTTTGTTGAATTTAAGCATATGTGTACCGGGAACAACTGGTATTATAAATACTTGTCCAAATGAAGTCAAACTTGAACACATACGAACGCAAATACTGAAGAAATGGTTGCAACGGGTCCCTCCCCCGTCACCCCTTATTTTAAGGCTGAGATCATCTAAAACGAACGAAAGTTCCCAAATGGAGTTTATTATGTTTTATTATAAACTAAATGATAAACTTATAGATCTTAACGTGACTTTAATAATTAATTTCTTTGCTTAGTTGTTTCTTGTGGTGTCTGCAACCTCACCAACCATCCATGTGAGGTAAGGATGGGGTGTCTGATGGTGGAGCCTGTTGGTTTACCTGCTGACTCATCAGCAGCCATTGCCTGGTCTTCCCTGGGCCATTGATCATATCCCTAACCTCAGAGCCCCAACATATACCCACAACCACACACTACTACCCAATTCTACATTAGCCCCACCCACTTTAACCCTACCCAAGCCCATAGACCTGTTCCACCCTACCCCAGCCCAACCTATCCTAGCCTTACCCCCAACACTCTCCCAGCCCAACCCATTCCCACCCTAGCCCATCCCCGACCCAGCCTAACCCCCAACCCATTCATACCCTACCCTACCCCAGCCCAACCCACTCCCACCCTAACCCCCAACACTCCCCCACCCTAGCCCTCATCCCTCCCCCAGCCCAACCCATTCCCACCCTAGCCCCCAACCTTCCCCCACCCTAACCCCCAACCCTCCCCCAGCCCAGCCTGTTCCCACCCTACCCTAACCCCCAACCCATTCCCACCCTAGCCCCACCCTCAACCCTCCCACCCTGTCCCATCCCTCCCCCAGCCCCCAAAGCCCCAATCCCCTCCTCCCCTTACCCCCAGTCCCTTTTCCCTTCCCCTTGTTACCCAACCCTCCCCTCCCCCTCAACTGAGTGCCAACTGGTTGGCTCCTCCTATTTATACCATCCACCCATTTTGAATCAACCAATCACAGACCTCCATTTCAATTCAGCCAATCACAGCTCGTCTTTATCGAAACTTGTTGCCAAATGTATAATAATCTTAGACACAGAACGAGGGATGAGGTTGCCACACCTACATGTCTCATATGTCCTTGGCTGCGACCAACTACAGTTTACTAACTGCCAGATACATAAATATTTTCTCAGGTCAAGAGAAATCTTACAAATTTATGTAAATTTTATTCAAATATTAGAGAAAATTTACATAAAAACAATGGCGTAGGTCTAGTTTTACGAATGAAATTCTTAATTACAAAATTCGCGAAATATTTAATTTTTGTGTTCGAATGTCTTATTAGATAACTTCGACTTCGCATAAGAAATTATCAATTTGAGCTTTTTAGGCTTATTATAAGCACTTATAGTCCTACACTAAAAGCCTAAATTCCTTATTTAAAGTTAGGATTTATAACATTTTATAGTATTTTACTTATTATAACAACCATTAGATTTATTACAAACGAAGTCGCCGACATCAAGACAACTCGAACATTTCATAGACGAGAACTCTTGTGACAGTTGTTCGTATGAGCTTCTTTGGTGTTCATCTCTCTCTCTCTCTCTCTCTCTCTCTCTCTCTCTCTCTCTCTCTCTCTCTCTCTCTCTCTCTAAACTCTTGGAAGAGGAAGTTGAAGTAACTATTTATTAATAATAATTTTTGTTAAGAGGAATGATTTCAGGTAAACTTTTGAAATAAGAAAAGTGAAGAATTTAGAGAGAGAGAGAGAGAGAGAGAGAGAGAGAGAGAGAGAGAGAGGAGAGAGAGAGGAGAGAGAGAGAGAGAGAGAGAGAGAGTTTATTAAAGACGATCTTAACCCTGGATAGGTACGGTGGGTCGTTTGCGACCCCGAGCGTAAAAAAAAAACAGGTTTTTCTCACGTGACTCACCCCCGTGACTGGATTTGTGGGTGATCGACCTGCAGGAGGTGTCTCCCCTACACGCTCTAGTAGTGTCCAGATGTGCATTGCTGTAGCTGTACTCCTTCCCCGATTTCTGAGACGCGTCGGGGTCGTTCGCGTCCGAGTTTACCCTTCTAGGGTAGTTTGCATAATTATCAAAGTTATTACGTATTATGAAATTGTCGTAGAATGGTGCAACTTGTATAGGTTATCAGTTGTGGAAAGTCTTGGTGGATTGTTTGGCTACCATGTGCATGTTTTTTTTTTTAGTTAAAATGTCGTTCATCACCACGAGGACCATTTTACCGCGAGTGCCCCTTTTTCATTTTTTTTCATTTTTTTGCCAAGTCATTTTTCCGTAAGATATTGCCAAATAGTGTCGTAAAACTTTTGCTTGTTTAGTGTTGGAAAGTGTGTCTAGATGATCTGGCTACCCATGCATGACTTTGTTTTTGTCAGATACGACGTAGTTATTGGTATATTGGGTATTTAACTGCGGTTACCAATTTCTGTTTTTTTTTCAATATTTGTAAAAATTACTACGTAGTAAGGAATTGCCGTATATTATTCATTTTGTTTTCATGTTTATGTGTTAGAAAGTGTGCCTTGATGGTTGGGCTAACACGTGCATGTCTTTTTTTTTATCTGAGATGTCGTATATTAGAATGTCGGGCATTTTACCGCGAGTGTCCCTTTTTCATTTTTTTTCATTTTTTTGCCAAGTCATTTTTCCGTAAGATATTGCGAAATAGTGTCGTAAAACCTTTGCTTTTTTAGTGTTGGAAAGTGTGTCTAGATGATCTGGCTACCCATGCGTGATTTTGTTTTTGTCAGATACGACGTAGTTATTGGTATATTGGGTATTTAACTGCGGTTGCCAATTTCTGTTTTTTTTTCAATATTTGTAAAAATTTACTACGTAGTAAGGAATTGCCATATATTATTGATTTTTTTTTCATGTTTATGTGTTAGAAAGTGTGCCTTGATGGTTGGGCTAACACGTGCATGTCTTTTTTTTTATCTGAGATGCCGTATATTAGAATGTTGGGCATTTTTCCGCGAGTGCCCCTTATTATTTGTTTTGCATTTTTTTGCTTAGTCATGTTACCGTAAGGAATTGGCAAGTAGTGTCGCAAAACTTATATTTTTATAGTGTTGGAAAGTGTTTCTAGATGATCTGGCTACCCATGCCTATTTTTTTTTTTAGCCAGATATGGCGTATATATAAGTATGTGTTCGATTTTCCTGTGATTGCCATTTTTTCGTTTTTTCCCATTTCTTTCAAAATTACTACGTACTAAGGAACTATCACAGAGTAATATTTCATTTATATGTTTATTTGTCGGAAAATATGCCTTGATGGTTTGCCTAGCACGTGGCTGAAATTTTTTTTTTCTGAAATGCCGTATATTAGAATGGCCATTTTTCCACGAGTGCCCCTTTTTATTTGTTTTGCATTTTTTTGCTTAGTCATGTTACCGTAAGGAATTGGCAAGTAGTGTCGCAAAACTTATAATTTTATAGTGTTGGAAAGTGTTTCTAGATGATCTGGCTACCCATGCCTATCTTCTTTTTTTAGCCAGATATGGCGTATATATAGGTATGTGTTCGATTTTCCTGTGATTGCCATTTTTTCGTTTTCTCCCATTTCTTTCAAAATTACTACGTACTAAGGAACTATCACAGAGTAATTATTCATTTAGATGTTTATTTGTCGGAAAATGTGCCTTGATGGTTTGCCTAGCACGTGGCTGAATTCTTTTTTTCTGAAATGCCGTATATTAGAATGTTAGCCATTTTTCCTCGAGTGCCCCTTTTTATTTGTTTTGCATTTTTTTGCTTAGTCATGTTACCGTAAGGAATTGGCAAGTAGTGTCGCAAAACTTATATTTTTATAGTGTTGGAAAGTGTTTCTAGATGATCTGGCTACCCATGCCTATCTTTTTTTTAGCCAGATATGGCGTATATATGGGTATGTGTTCGATTTTCCGGTGATTGCCATTTTTTCGTTTTTTCCCAATTCTTTCAAAATTACTACGTACTAAGGAACTATCACAGAGTAATGATTCCTCTAGATGTTTATTTGTCGGAAAAATTTTTTTACTTTTTTTTTGATTGAATATCATCAAAATTTTTTAGCTAAAATATTGTTTTACATTTTTTTTTTTTCGATTTTATTTCCCTTCAAAAAAATTTTTTTGGGTCAGAATTTTAATTTTATATTCGTAAAATAATCGAAAATTATCCAGCAACCCACCATACAATTTTTATGCATATCCAATAATAATTAGATTAGTAAATAACACCTTGAAATTGACATACCCTTCCTACATTTCAAGTGGCAGATTAGGGAGTCTGAGTCAGTGTGGTTGGCGGCCATTTTGTGGACATATCCGAAGCGTAAGCTGCCCTATCTATATATATTCTTGTTCCCTATAGAATTTGTGATATTTTGGTATATTTTTACCTGCATAAATATCATATTATATATTAAATATATGTATTTTTTTTACGGAATTTCTAAGTACTCAAAAAATTACCTTTAGATATGGCCCCTGATATAAATGTAATTTACAAAATAATGAAGATTTTTTTACATATTTCTATTTTAGGATAACATATGTTTATTCCCTAAAAAAATTAGCCACTTCCTATTTCATTTGGGTACCCAAAAAAATTCATGAAATTTGGACAAATTTTTTTGGCCAAAAAAAGTTACCCTTTTTTTCTCATTTCAGATCTTCACCTCCATGGGTCTGACTTCATCCAAAATACATCAAGATGTGTCCTAAACATTCAAGAATCAATTCCTAAAAGGATTTGTGTATATATGTATAAACTTTTTTTTTATGAATTTTTATGTCAGGTCTTTTTTTTTTCTACTTAATTTTTTAAAATATTTATAATAAATAGTTTTTCTGCAGATGAGTAGTATTTATCTATACAGTTGTTTTAAGCATTCATTGAAGTTTTTTTTGGCAAAAGAAAAAAGGAGGTTACTGCAAAAACTGATTTTTCAAGAATTATTTTTGGCGTCGGGGTCGTTCGCGTCCGAGTATACCCTTAAAGGGGTGTCCGAGGACCGTACCTATCCAGGGTTAAGATAAAGACAAAAGAAACTAAAAGAAAGATAAAGACTTAAATCTCTTTTGATTATCAGAGGAGCCGTTGCATTGACCCTGATATGCACCAGAAATACGTCGCACAAGGGAACCCTACTTTTAAGGAAATTGTCCCAAAATAGGGAATTTCTAGTGAATCTTGGGAAAAATCTTGTAGTTCAGATTGTCCTAATTATCTGTTGTCATCTAAATTCTAACGTTTTTGGTTGAAAAGAATACTATTTATGAAAGAAAATACAAATTATAGTGTATTTTAGGAAGATGCCGATGTATATATAGCGCTTATTTTAATTCGTATTAACGAATAAAATGGGGAAATTTGCTCATATTTGGGAAAAATTTTGAGTCTAGGGATTTTCGTTGAGCAAGGTGCTTTGGCCAGCTAAGCCAAGGCCAGTGTTGCCAGATATGGAGATTTAGCCCTAGATGAGTAAACCTTTAGCCTATATATGTTGTAATTAGTTTGCTTGCACTCATATGAAGTGAGTCATTTATATAAAAATAAAGTTACAAGATCAGAAGAAAATATATATGTGGAAATGGGAATTTTGGGGTTGTTTTGGGGATTTTTCATCATGAGTTTGGGGATTTTTAGACTAACTCGTCTGGCACCACTGTGCCAATGTAAACAAACAGTCATGCCGGACTACTCGAATCTCCCCTAAGATAATTCTTCGATTTTCGTCAATTCTTCGTCAATTTCTCCTTTATTATGTACCAAAGTAAGTTTGTATTACAAATTAATCTTATGATTGTTGTTTTTGTTATTACGTAATTATGTTTTCTAATGTACGAGTTCAATTTATGACAGGACCACCTGAATCCCATACGGTGACCCTATGCAAGTTTTGTTGTATGGCGTCCATTGGTCCACAACAGCACCTGTGCTTAGTTATTAATATTGCTTGGTCATTTCATGCAATGTATAGGAGTGACTAACCGAATGGAGGTTGCTAATTCACAAAATTGTACAAAATTCAATTTTCACTTTAACCCTGCGTATTTTGTTCCCTATTGGGTTTTTTATATTGTAGTTTAGTACAATATTAATTAGGACATTGGGACTTACATAATCTATTAGATCTCGGTAAATGTCTAGGAGAAGGCCGCACCCGTTTTTCAAGTATTAACGACGAAAAACGGCAAAAAACAACCAGATTATTGTTGCACAGTGCATCGAAACATGAGGAAATGAATAAAAAAGAAACTAAGACTTAACTCTTACACACAAAATGTAAGCATAAACCTACTACTACAATTATGGGGGACCCCAGTGGGAAGCGGGGTTTTTGGGTGGGGGGAGGAGGAGAAAAGTGATTTTTTGGGGCACTACCGAACCTAATACAACCAACTAACCTACCCTGGGGGGCCTGTACCCCTACCTAGGCCTACCGGGGGGTGATTTGCCCCCCCTGCGACCCCCCCTTAAGGCCACAGTGATTTTCAGGGCACCACCGAACCTAATACACCCACCTAACCTAGCCTAATAGCCCTGTATCCCCCCCTTAAGGACACTACCTAACACATCCATCAAACCAAATCCAAAGTGATAGTACTGCCGTATACATCGTTATACTATTACCATTATAATATACTCCATAAATTAATGAAGCTTACCTTAACCTGTTGGTTGATAAAGATGTGCTGCTGCTTTGAGGAAAACGTGAAGCCGTTGCGAAGGTTCCTTGACATGCAGGACAATTTTTATTTTGTAAAATGAAATTGTGTCTCTGGCACAAATCCACTAGTTTTTCAATATAACCCTGAATAAGTAAGAACAATTTCATTGTAACTTAGGAAACAGTCAGGACAAGAAGATGGAATTTCAACTTCTTGTGCAATATCAGATGACGTGCTTGCTACGGCCTCGATGTCTAGGAACGAAATAAAATGGCTGGGTAAGATAATGTATTGTCGCACTGTGATGGGTAAGAAAATGTATTGTCGCACTGTGATTGGCCAAACGTGAAGACGTCATTGGGAAAGAAAATGTATTGTCGCACTGTGATTGGCCAAACGTGAAGACGTCATTGGGAAAGAAAATGTATTGTCGCACTGTGATTGGCCAAACGTGAAGACGTCATTGGGAAAGAAAATGTATTGTCGCACTGTGATTGGCCAAACGTGAAGACGTCATTGGGAAAGAAAATGTATTGTCGCACTGTGATTGGCTAAACGTGAAGACGTCATAGTGGACTAGTTTGTCTGCGGATTATAGTGGTTACAGGGCTCATTTGAGCAAAAATAAGACACAGTCAACAATAACAACAGACTTAGAAAAATCTGAGAGGAGGACAAGAGTAGCGTGAGTTTGATCGTCGATATTTCGACTATTAATGATTTTCACTAAATTATCTCACTAGTATACCATTATATACATACATTCATTCCTACATATTCTAGTAAAAATAAATTGAATATCAGTGATATCTTCATGCGGCCCTCTCCTAGACATTAACCAATGGGACAATTCAAAAGGTAGGTAAACAAGTGAATAAAGAAAACGGTAATTTTGTATTGTATTACAGGGTGAGATTTCGAACAGAAAATATGTTTTCCTATAGTAAATAACGTGATTTAACTGAATTTGATGTTCATTTCAATCGGAAACAAACAGATCAACCAATTCGGCTAACTTTAAGTTGCCGAATAGGTTGCTGTTATTACGGATGAAATGAAGGTGAAAACAGGTTAGATCATGTTATTTCCTACAGGAAAACATATATTTTCTGTTAAAAGGGTTAAATATAATCACTAATGTCATATATGTTGTGTTAAAATATTTAAATATAAGCATTTCTTCAACGGTGTCTCTCCTCTTAAACGAATGTACTGCGAACGATAACATTAGCAACGTTACCAATAATACACAGTGTTACCAACGTTGACGTATGGTACACAGAGTTACCAACGGCACGATGACATTACTAACGATAGCAATGAATAATTTCTCCATATAAGTTTTACTCAATATATAAAAAGTACAAAAAGGGCACAGAACCTAACAAACCCACCTAACCTATCCTAGTTGTATGACAGGTCACAAACCTCAGGTATTTACTGAAAACGGTAAAATTCTCCTTACCTTTACGAAGAAGACGACGAAACTTGCGGGTCACGGGAGTCTTCCATGGGGGTAGACGACTTTTTCCCAAAAATGTACCTTTATAGGAAGTAACGGTATAACCACAACGACGTTTCTTTTTGGTTTTAGGTATGGCGGATTTGGTATTGCAATAAAACACGTGAATATCTTTCCTGTAAGATAGGGGGGAACGACACTTTGGGCACTGCAAGCGTTGAGGAATTACATTGTGTTTTCAGGAAAATATCAACATTGGCAGAAGAATCACAAAAATCACCATGAAATTTAGCAAATGCTTTTAGCTACGGAATACTGCAGCCGTTACAAGTATCTATAATTTCCTCCATCGTAAAATACGAAAAAATAAATCTCACTCGAAATGTCGGACACCTGACTACTGTAGTTCAAAGGTTACAAAGGAAAAGGGCTTCGTGGAAGAGGAATAAACAGTCCACTTAAAGAGACAAAGGAAGTGGGTAGGGAAATATCAGTTGTCAATCCCCTTGTGTAAACTTTGAATACGAATCGGTTCCTGATTGGTTAACAGAAAAATTAGGGAGTCTAGTGGGTAAACATAAATGAACTGGGTAGGGAAACTAGTCCAGGGAAAGTATTTATGTGAAACTGGGGAGTGAAAAGGAAATAAAAACAATATAGGAAAGTAAAATGGAATGAATGATAAATAATGTTGAAAGGAAATATAAAATGAGATGGTTTTACCATGAATGAACTGGATAGGGAAACTAGTCCAGAGGAAGAATTTATGGGAAACCGGGCAGTGAAAAGGAAATAACAAAACAAAATAAACCCAATTTAGGAATATAAAATAGAATGAATGATAAATAATATTGAATGGGAATATAAAATGAGATGATTTTAAAAGGAATAGGATGGTAAAATGGGAAAAAGCTTCTGCGCAGGGGGGAGGGGTTTCTGCGCAGGGCGAAACTGGTATGCACGAACGAACGAACGTACTGGTGCTAATGTTAGCATGGAATGTTAACATTTGATCTACATCAGACATTGGCAGCACTGGTTACTGTATTTTTTCATGACACAATCTTTGCAACGGCACCTCCAAAGTTTATCCAGATATACTGTTTTGTATTTTCCTCCGATTATTATAATTTCAAGAAGGTAATGTATAGAGAAGAAAAGGTTTGTTTTACGTTTATATATCGATTCCCCAGTATGTTTTCCCCACCCTAAACCCCGAGTTCCCACTGGGGTCCCCCATTATCGGAGGATATAGATGTATATATATTTCTGAAACTATTCATTTGCGACGGGAATAAGTGTCATTTTCGAAGAGAGCGTAATTTTTTCTATAAGAAAAATTAGTTGCTTTCCTAGATTACATTGCCCTGTAATACACTATAATGAAACCGGTTTTATTTTCCATTAACAAAATTTTCCCAAAACTATTTCAGTAATTTCAAGCAAATTTTAATAGATAATTATTACGTTCATTTAAACCGATAACCATGAATCGCTGGGTTATGATTATCGAGGGAATCAAATCTAACTTATATAATTGATAACCCCGAAATACTAGCCCATGGGCTGATGCCAATAGCAATACGTTCCGCCTGCCAGAACATTTGAGCAATGAGATCGTGTTTAATCACTAGCGAAGCGAGCTTGGATCAGAGAAAAAGCGGTAAAATTGGAGTTACGGACGTGACAACATTTTGATCATATAGTTCTTCCTGTAGTAAATAGTGTAATGTGCTTTCACTGAAATTGATCTTAATTTCAACAGCAAATAAACTGAAAACCCATTAGACTGTCTTAGATCGCGGCTATTTTATAGATGATATTGATTAAAAATTTTACTCTGAAGATAGATATACATTATGCATATACATAGATCTGGTATGTGTTTAGATGCATTACTATATTTTATACATTGTATGTTATTGATAACTGTACTGTATTATTACGCACTAATATTCCATTTGACAATTTCAGGACCTTTTGCCATGACATCGGAGATGTACGACGCCATATGCAAAGCTCTAGGCACGTCACGTTTTGTCGCCTCAGGTCAGATGGGAGGCGGATGCATCAATGAGGGGACGTCTATGAGGTGGAGGACAGAAAGGTCTGTGTGAAGAGAAGCTTCAAGGAAAAGGTACCTTCAGCCCTTCACATAAATCTAATAGTTCATGGAAAAGGTATTTCAACCTTATCACAGTTTTATCGAAAGTCAGTTGTTCTGTCACTGAATACAAACCCTCCGCTATTTATAGGGGAATTCGCCGAAAGACGAGCTATGATAACTTTAGCCAGGGAAAACCACCCCAACCACTAGTTA
The DNA here is from genome assembly GCF_036898095.1 of Palaemon carinicauda. NCBI lineage: Eukaryota > Metazoa > Arthropoda > Malacostraca > Decapoda > Palaemonidae > Palaemon > Palaemon carinicauda. Next base: position 26,382,830 of record NC_090767.1, read on the forward strand.
GTGGTAGGGGTAGCTGGCTAACATGCTCACTCACACACCTTTGCTGAGCAACCATTTTGCTTTCTGGCTCGGTAGCAGATGGACGTTGCCCCGCTCTCTCCCGCCAAGACTAGCCATTTGAATAATACTTTGTTCCGTAACCGAAATACAAACCACGCTATTTACATTGGGTTTACCTTTTAGCGTAGCTGAAATGGCGAGCCATTAGAATTTAACAAGGGAGTATTACCCCCGCACTAGGTAGCAGGGGGTTAGGGGAGTGGTAGCTAGCTACCCCTCCCCCCCTCACACACCGGTGAACTGCTTCACTTCACTTTTGGCTCGGACATGGACAGACGTCTCTGTCTTTGTCCTCGCTTGGCAGCCATTGTTTGTTTTGTCTTTTCTTAATCACTTACTTTTCTTTTACTCAATATATATGTAAACATTTTCTCATGTTTATGTATATATTTGAGTATAGAAATCAGTAAGGTTCCTTTTCAGAGTTTGTGCTTGTGTGTGTAGAGTACGATATCTCCGTGGAGCCCTCGGCAGTTAGGCCACCATGGTGTAATTTCATGGGTCGCGATCGAGTTTGACTTCGGTCTTTCTCTCTCTCTCTCTTTGAGGTCGTTCACCCTTTTACTACATTACTTTTACTACGTCTGAGTAGCTTCCTTCCCGTGTGGGTGGGGTTGCTACGCCGTACGTTTTGTTTCAATTAGTTTATGAATCTAATTGTATTTGTTGATTTTTCAGCTTTGTAGAACGATTCCTTTCGGGGTTTTCGTTCTTTCTTTAGTGTTCATTCATTTTTAAATTACATAATTACATAGTTACATAATTATAATTGTTATAATTCTGTGTTGGTTACAGCTCTCCTTCCGTGAGTGTAAGTGGTTGTGAGGGCACGTGCCTGTTGTGTAATTCTTGTTCCTTTCCCTCGGGATTCCTCTTCGGAGCCTTCCCGGGGGAATGAATGTTAACTAATGATTTTTGTTTTTATTTTTCACAGTTACCGATCTAGTTCGTTTCTGTAATCGGAGTGAGCTGTCTTGTTGAGGCCTGGGGATTCGGCTGTTGCTGCCTCCCCTATAGATCTTCGTCAGGATGTCTCCTTCTCCTGGAAGTACTCCTGTGACGATTGACAGCTCTCCAGTTCATTTTAGAACACTCAGGAGGCTCGCCTCCTTGGGTGGGTAACTTTCCTTCCGAGGGAAGTTTTCCTGTCCAGGCTTGAGTTTTTCCCCTTTGGGGGGTTCTTCTCTTGTCTTTTTTTCATGCGACTATGCTCTTGGTGCTGAGTGGTCGCACCTGCAGTTACGCTCAGGAGCCTGGGCAACTGCAGGAGCCCTTCTTTGGATGATTGCTCTTTTTAGGTCACTGGCTGACCCGTCTCTTCTACGAAGTGTTTCTCTTTCGTTCGCGAGAGAGTACACTCATAGAGCCTCCTCTTCGGAGGACTCTTCTGCTGTTGTTGCTGTTGGCCGCCTTCGCCGTAAGGCTCTCCGTCCGCTACGTCGTAAGGGCCTCCCATCTCCCTATAAGGGTGCTAAGAGGCGCCTTTTTGAATCTCCGTATGCAGCCTACAACTCCTTCTTCTTGATCTTCTGCCCCTGGTGCAGATGGACAGCAGTCTGACCTCGTCTTCCGACGGGCAACGGTCTTGCGACGGACATCAGTCTCCCGACGGACAACGATCCCTTCGGGGCAAAGGGTTGCCTCCCACGGGGGTGCTTCCCTTGCGTGTCAGGGTTCCCCTGCGTGCCCTTCTGCAGTGTTCTCTCCTGCTCAGTGTTAGCGCACAGGCACTCTCCTGCTCATCAGCGTTTTCCTGATCGCTAGCGCTCTTCTGTTCGCCAGCGCTCTCCTGTTCGTCAGCGCTCTCCTGATGATCGTCTCTGCTGTTCCTGTTGGTTCCTGTTACGCGCCCTGTGCGCCCACGTTCGCCCTCGCGATCTAAAACCTCGGTTCAGGTCTTGGACAAGGACTCTTCTTCTACGCACAGGATTCCACGCGTTGCCTTCTGCTCGCCAGCGACCACAGACGCGTCAACGTTCGCCTGCTCGTCAGCGATCTCCTACGCGTCAACGATCGCCATCGATCTGCCACGCGTGTCAGTACCCCTGGACACCATCAGTAGTGATCAAGCGCTCGCCTGCTGTGGACCACGATCTCCGGTAGCTGAGTCTTGCCGTAGATCTTCCTCCTGCTCGCCAGCGCTCACCTTTACTTCTGTCCTTCTGTGCGCCAGCTTTCTTCAATCGCCAGCGCACATCTGGGCGCCCTTTTCTGCCACGCACCAATGGGCGCCAACGGTTATTTCTGACCGTCCAGGATCGCCTGATTAACAGCTTGCTTCAGCGCTCACCTTCCTGATGCACCTGCGCGCCTTCTGTTAGCGCGATGCGCGCTAACCATCCCTAGTCTCTTACGCGTTAGCGATCGCCTACGCGCCCGCGCGATTCTTTGCCTGCGCGCTAGCGTTTTGTTAACGCACCACCGCTCGCCAACGCGCCGCCGCTTGCTGACGCGCCTTCACTCGCCAAAACGCGCCATCGCTCGTCAACGCGCCATCGGTCTCCCGACCGCCTGCGCTAACCCGCACGCCCACGTGCCCGCGAGACCGCGAGACCGCACGCCCACGTGCCCACGAGACCGCGAGACCGCACGCCCACGTGCCCGCGCGGCTACGCTCATGCGCGCTCGCGCACATGCGCTTCAATGTTCGCCTGCGTGCGAACCAACGGTATTCCATCGCGCGGACCGACGGTGTTCCGTCGCGCGGACCGACGGTGTTCCATCGTGCGAACGTCGGCTTGTTTCCTGCAGTTTCCATTGCTCGCCTACGGGTCATCGCTCGCCGACCACCAGCTCTCGCCCTTCCTACCACGCTCGCCCTCCTTCTGCGCTCCTTCGCGCACTTTCGTTTTGCGCTCCTGCGTGCCCGCACATGGGCGCTTCCACGTTCGGCCACGCGCAAACCATTGATTTACCATCGCGCGAGCGCCAGGGTGATTGCGACCGCGATTCCCGTCGGGGTTTCGCAACATGGCCAGCCTGGCGAGTCTTCTGGAGCGTATTTCCAGAACACGGTCCTCACCCCGTAAACGCAGAGCATGGCACATGCAGGAGCAGGAAGAATCTTCAGGGAGGTCTGAGCAACATTCTTCTTTCCAGAACCTGGGTTAGCCCTTCCTCGTCATTCCCTGGAAGGGTTTTGCCAGGGAGCTTTCCGTTCGAGATTTCTCCGTCGGCCAAGGGGTTACTGGTTTACCCCTTCGTCTTCTCCGTATCGTGAAAGGGGCTTACCAGGTCCTTTCCCTCCTCGGTGGCGACCCGAGGTTTTGTACAAGGAAGCTCCAGGAAGATCATGGGTACTTTCCTCCTCTCGGGCTCAAGCACCTTGGCGTTTCGTCGCCAAGTTTAGAACTTGCGGGCAAGCTCGATGTTGGACCATCTAGACGCAATGACCGAGGGCTTCCTCTCGGGTGTCTCATCCGTGGATGTCGACAAGCTCAGACACTTCCATCCTTGGGAAGAGCTTGTTTGTGCCCAAGGACAGAGACATGGACAGGGGTTGTGCGGAGGAAGTCGACTTCCGTTTTCTCTCCTCCAAGGCGCTTTCTTCCAGACCCTATAGGCCTCCAGCGCCTCTTTCTTTCAGCCTCGTCGGCCTAAGTTATCGGACCGGCTATGGCAGCTAAGACGAGGTGTCCAATAGCAGTCCCCTCCTGTCAGGAACAGGTAGCACGGGAGGCTCTCCCGGGGGGGCATAATCCTAGAGGGAGCGGCAGAGTTCACGAACTCTAGGATTGGCAACCCCCCCTTGCAGGTCTCACGCTGGGAGGATGCCTAGGGTTACTCATCCGGATAACAGCTTCCCGATGCCGATTCCTGCACGATCTCCGTGATCAGCCAAGGATATCGCGCCTCGCTCTTACCATCTCTCCGTCTCTGTCAGCGAATTCAGTGTCACTGAACCTCTATGCCATGGGGTCGGCAAGAGTTTTGCCCGTTTGGGTAGAATGATCCATGCCTTAGGAGTAGGTCCTCCATAGGGTCGTCGACGGCTTCACCCCCCGGCTTCTTCAGTCAATCCTTTCTCGTAGGAAAGCATCTGAGACGGGAATTCCGTAGTCGACCTCTCAGCTCTGATCAAGTTTGTCGAACAAACTTCGTCCAGCGTGGAACAGCAGCATCGATCAGACTGGTAACGAGGCGGCAGGACTCCTTAGGCCCTGGATCGGAAGGACGGGTACTTTCAGTTTCCATTCCATCCATCTTCCAGGAAGCTCGTGGAATTCAGCCTAGACTGCAGGTATTCCTGCTTAAGATGCAGTGTGGCGATCCCGCCGTGGCATAGCAGTTTTTTCCCCAGAGAACTCTCCCTGCTTTCCTCATGGCCGCTCAAGAGCAGGCTTCCGCCTCCTTCGCCTTTTGGAGGTCTGGTCAACTCCGGTAGGCTCGGGTTCGACCTTCTTCAGCGCCGGGACAAGCTTCCGGATGCTTACCATGAGTGGGGGTTCATGGTATTTTGCTAGGAGCCTTCTCTTCTTCTGCCTCAACATCTGGAGTACCTAGCCATGATATTGAGTTAACGGCCTTACCACGTTGGAAACACCGCTTCTCGTCCGTCCAGCAAGGTTAAGCAACGTCGGGTCTGGTTGGTACTTGGATGGGTGACCGCCTGGGGACGCCAGATGCTGTTGCCTCCTCCTCCGAGCCTTCCCTTCAGTTGACTGTGGCAAGGCTGAGGAGAGTCGCAGTACCTGTTCTCAGTCAAGCAGAGCTTTCAGCCCTACCTTGGAACGTTTCCTAGGTCTCTTTTCCTCATTGACCCGGCTAAAGTCCCGAACGGTCGCCTCAGGATAAGTTCCCTGTGGGGCGGCCCAAGTTCCGGTGGTTTCAAAGCAACGATTAACCGGACCTTCTGGCCCCTATGGGACCAGCGGAACGTTTAGACCTGCAATGGGTGTTGAACTATGGAACCTCTTGATGGGAGTGGATATTCTCGTCCTTTCCCCACATTTTTGATGCTGTTCCCGGACTCGTCAAAGAAAAGGGGGGGGGGGGGCTTGTTCCGGTTCAGGCTTATGGTGAGGACCTGAAGGATACCTCTCCATCATTCAGGCAGGCTTAGGGGCCGTAGTCTGGCCCCTCTACAGATCCTTCAGCTCCTGCCGAGTCGCTCCGTGCGCGACGACTTAATGGTACTGGCGTATTCCAACCAGCAAGGGACGCATTTTCATACCTTCGCATCTTGCAGTAGAGATACTGAGATGATTTGAGATCCTCTCAATACCACTATCGGCTCGCTCATTCCGGGCAGAGGAATGTTCTCTCCGACTATCTGAGCAAAGCCTCGCAGATAGAGTCTACCTGGGGGTCTTTGGCCTTTAGTAACCAGCAAGTCCTGGCCCGGGGGACCTGATCGCGACAGCTTGGAACTTCAAGCTTCCGCTGTTCTTCCATCCAGTCTCAGACCCAAGACTCTTTAGCAAGATGCATTCCGGTGATGGTGGGACAACATCGACGCCTGCGTTTTCCCTCCTTTGTTGTCTGTTGAGAATGGGTCTCAACAAGACCAGGTTGTCTGTCAACCTTTCGATGGCCCTGAGAGCTCCACTGGGACTATACGCGGAACGGTTTCCGGACCCTCTGCTCCCCCTGACGGAACTCCCGGGAGAGCTTCTCCCACGGCACAGGCTACTCAAACAACCATACTGCAACATCTTTCACAAGCCGGGGCATCGCTTCGGCTTCACGCCTGGAGACACTACGCCTCCTCCTCAAGAAGAGACAACCCGCTACAGTCGCGGGGTGGAGGTCGCGTCATCTGCGATAGTCATCCGCAGGGGTCTACCAGGCGAAGTGGAGAGTCTTCTGTGGTTGGTGTCATGGGAGAGATACCTCTTCCCTTGAGGCCTCTTCTCCAGCAATAACGAACTTATTGCTTTTCGGCGGGAGGAAACTCCTTTCTGCTCTCGGCAGTGAAGCCTGTCGCTCAGCCTTTCCCTGGCCTTCAGGCTGAAAGGAATAAACTTTTTCCTTCCCGCTGGACCTTTACTCGCTCATGTGAAGCTGCGAATGTCCCTGCCCCCAGTCGGAGTGAGACCTCCAACATGGAGCATGGTTCGGACTTTTTAGTCCGTTAAGAGATCTTCTCAAGACCCGTTACGTCAGGCCTCTGATCGTATTCCGTCTTGGGGCTCCTGCTCACTCTGGCCTCAGCCAGTGTGTAAGCTAGACTCAGAATCTTGGGGTCCCGGCCCTTCGGTCCAATTCCTTCAAGATTCCGAGTCACCATTCTGTATCAGATGACCCAAACCTTCTCCTTCTTGCCAGTAAAGGAATCGAGGGGTTATCTTTGGGAACAGCTGCAGTTTGTCCTCACGTGCAGCTGGGTTGGGAGCACAAGAAGGACACAGGGGAGAGTCACCAGCTCGGACTCAAGGACATTCATCTCGACCTGAATCCAGACCCTCCCCCGTCACGTCGCCCTACAGTACGATGTCGGATACATCGCAACGTCCCTCGCCTTCGAGTAATACTACTCTGTGACGCAGGTGCTACAAGCTGGAGTCTGGAAGCGTCTAATGACCTTCGCAGCCTGCTTCCTGCAGGACGTGACCCACAGGAGTATCGATATGTTTCTATCGCTCTGTGGTGGCTACACAACAGCTGGTCTAACCTCAGGCTCCTTTTTGGACAGGTAGCAGAAGGTTAAGGGCATTGTTATCAGGTTTTAGTCTGCATGAACGAAATAAGTATGTCTGGCCCTTACTTCTTTCTTCATCATCCCCTCTACTGGGAAGCAGCATCCTGGTCTCTGCATAGCTGACCTCAAACCTCTGCAGGTAAACCATGCTTCCTTGTATTCCGAGTATTGAGTCAATACTGTCGCGTCCCCCATACCCTGACGAGGTGGTATTGGGAACGTCCTAACCCAGAGTTCCTTCTGGAACTCCAGGTCAACTGCTTAGGACGGGTCACACTTCTTCCTTCACACACAAGCTTATGTAGGCCACACGTTTCCTTGCGGAGCAAGGAACTTGTGAGGTGCAGGGACTCCTTTTCTCGAGTGCGACTAACTCGGATTTTGAGTCCCCGGGTAAAGCCAAAGCCAGTAAGGCTGGGGACTTTCCACCCTTCCTAAGGGTAAGTCACCCTATGTAAATAGCGTGGTTTGTATTTCGGTTACGGAATAAATGACAAATTCGGAGATAATTTGTATTTTTCCTAACCATACAAACCTTAGCTATTTACACATATTTGCCTGCCAGCCCTGTCCCCCAAAGCAAGTCCTACCTCTAAGTGAAGTGAAGAAGTTCACCGGTGTGTGAGGGGAGGAGGGGTAGCTAGCTACCACTCCCCTACCCACTTGCTAACTAGCGCGGGGGTAATACACCCTCGTTAAATTCTAATGGCTCGTCATTTCAGCTAGGCAGAAAGTAAACCCTATGTAAATAGCTAAGGTTTGTATGGTTAGGAAAAATACAAATTATCTCCGAATTTGTCATATTACTTTGGAAGATTGTCATTTTTATATTATTAATCCCACAAAGCTTTAATTACAGTAATTTCAACTTCAGATCTATAAAATATATTTGTTCTCACTCGAATATAAGCCTATGTCCTTTGATGAAAGTATGCTTTAAGCAAAGCTGGACAAGTGTACTAGAACTTAACGAGGTGGCAGTAGTTAGCTGGAGGATGGTGGGCGAGCCCCTTTCACCCAACAAGCCACTTTGGTCCCACTTTGTTTACAACTAGTATGGATTGTTGAGATTAAACTTCTAATACTAGCAGTATTAGGATGTAAGCAGAATTTTGTCACTACCACAGCGACTGCTCTCCATGCCTAACGGTTCCACGCACGAAAGTATTCCGCACACAAGGATTCCATGTGCATTTTCTCCGTGTTCCCAGTGTCCATGCACGCACACACAGGCTCTACTCGTATGCAGGGCTCCACCTATACATGCTCTTAATTTACTGCCGTTCACACACACGTGTGCTCCACTTGCTCTTGTGATACACACATACACCATGATCCACATGCATCTATAATTCATGCGGTCAGTGTCTACAATCGACAAACATGAGCATGATGATGTTGACAAGGAACATGATGACGTTGACAGAATGTCATCGTTGACCTTTTCCTCACTGGTCACCTGCTGACCGAACCTCCTGGCACCTGGGTCCCATGCACACCAAGGATACATGTCCTCGATGGTCTACATATGTTTGGTCTCCACTCGATAGGACATCATGCATTAAAACACCACATGCTTGAACTCCTTGAGCATATGTTTCAGTGGTCGTAATGTTCGAGACACAAGGCACCTTTCTCGGGCTTCTCATCGTAGAGATGATGTATCAAGATCTTCTTATGTACCAAGTCCAATTAAATCACAAGTTTCACCCCACCCCAGCATCAAGACTGAGCAATGAAATTGGACCTCCCTACTTTTCCTTGTGCTTAATTAGAAACAGGTGACTTCACATACCACTCGCAGAGCCCTTACGATCATCGAGATTCCACATTGTACGCATGTTACCATCCCCTACAGGAAGAGGTTTTGGCTCTTCCTTCTCCTTCTGGTACAGAGCAGGATCTCAGGTGGTGGGGACAAAGAGTGAAAGCCTTTTCCACTATCCAACGTGTATTCGCTCAACTTCCCCTATCACCTCATCCTTTCCGATATCATCTACCAGTATTCTACTTTGCCTTTTGCTGAGTCATTGGATGGGATGCCAGCTACCCCGAAGAGAAGAAAGACGTAGTCACCATAGCACAAGAAGTCCAATCGAACCGAGTTTCATGAAACCTCTCTAAAACGTTTTATGGGAGGAGCATTGTTATACCAAAACCCCAACATCCCTAGGAGGGGGTTTTGGTATGAAGTGGAGAGCTAATAGTGTTAGGTCCTATACAAGATTAACCACAAGAACTGCTTGCATCAGGACTGTTCTCTATCTTCCTTCACAAGTGAAGCTCCTCAATCTTCACTGTGAAGGATACAGCTCAACCCACCCTCCTTGGTTCAGAAATTTGTGATCTGGACCTAGAATCCTGCTGCTCATGACTTCAATTCCTCTTGCATCTCTTCCTTACAAGAAGTGACTGGTGGGGACAGGGATAACTTGTCTTCTTATCCTAGGTGAACACCGCAACTCTCCCTACAGCAACCGAAGGTATAAGAAAATGATCCTAAAACTTGGTGGGACATTCAGGTTTGCTTGTCTTGAAGGCGAGGAGATGAAAGGATCCCCCTCCACTCGAGCGCAGGAGGTCAACCATGTAGGATCTCTGCCAGCTCTCAGGAAGAACCTGTCAGGGGCACAATTCTTATACACGAGAATTGGGTAACAATAAACTTGAGCCTCCTCTCCCAATACCTTTGTTTTGGACACTATATGAGGTAAGCGACATGCTCGAGTAACTTTTCTTATGTTACAAACAAGTTTCGATTATTATTATCTGCCCCATCTTCCTAGACGAAGGGAGAGGGGATTTCTTTGGCCAAGTGTAAACAAACCCATTTCTCATAAATGAAAAGACATTCAGACAACATATTCTCCAAACAGATTTAGGTTCTTCCTTGACTGTCTACTAAGTCCTTGGTCATTCTAACACCTACCTCCTCTTCAATGCCCATGTTGTTAGGAGGTTAACATTAGTCATAACTTTCCCTACTGTAGAGGACTGAAGCGCTTTGATATTTCCCCAGAAGATAACCCAACCTGTTTAGTTATAGGGACTGCTTCCCCGCTAAGGATGAATCTCCTGTTAAAGGACAAAAGGTTTATTAAATTCCTGTAAGAATAAATCACAAATTTTTAAAGTAATTTTTATTTTTCCTAACTTTACAAATCTTGAGGCCTATAAGTTGCACTTTCTACATCAACAACCCTGTATGTCCTAGGTTTAAGGTAAAAATGGAACGTCTGTGTCTTGTCATGTGGGCAGGGCTTACTCGCCACCCTCCAACTATCAGCATCTCTTTCAGCTTTGCTGAAACCATATTACTTTTGAATTTTGTGATGCTATTTTAATGCTTCAATTTCCCATAAATTCAAGTTACTCTTAAATTCAGATTTTTAAACATGAGACTTACCTGGTAGTTATATATATAGCTTGCGTCCCTGACGTCACGGCAGAAAATTCAAAACTCGCGCCAATCGCCGATTGGATAGCCAGGTGTACTACCTGCGCACCCTAGCGAGGTACCTCGGAACCATCCCCTGTTACCTCATATCTTCTCTGCCGCTGATAGCGGCAACATTGTTGGATATTCTCCTCACTTTTTTCCTGATATTATTGCTGTCTTTTTGGTGAAGTACAATAATTTGGTTTTTGACTCTCGCTAGATTGGTTTTTCTCTTGGATACTTTTGATTTATGTTTGGATATTGATATTTTGACTTCCTTGTTTTGATCTCTCTAACAATTTTTCAAAATGGCCACCCCCCCCCCCTGTAACTTTTAGAATGTGTGAGTGGGTGTAAGATCCGTTTGGCTAAGGCCTCAATTGATCCACATGCGCTCTGCGTTAAATGCAGAGGTAAGGTATGCGAGTTGGATGATAGGTATGACGAATGCATTCTATTATCTGAGCATGAGTGGCTAGAATTTGATCGCTATACGCGTAAATTTGAAAGAGATAAGTTGAGGCGTAGTTCTTCTCGCTCTTCCAGAGACTTTTCCTCTTCCCATGTCACCGAACCTATTCCTTCCCCTGTAGTGGTAGTTTCTGATCCCACTACAGTTACTGCTCATGAGCCCATGCTTAAAGATATGATGTTGGGTATTCAAGCGTTGGGCGCGAAGGTTGAATCTATCGCTGCGGACAGGACGCAATTAATGTCCGACGTGAAGCAGCTAAAAGGTGACAGTGCTAGAAGTGCAGTGAACGTACTTAGTGCAGTGGAGGGTGCGCCTGCTTGGGCATGCCGTTCTCCTAGTCTTAGACCTCTTCCAAGCTCCCCAACCCCTGGGAGAAGGAATGTTGAACGACGTAAGGAAACGAGAGGCTTTAGCTGCTGAGCAGACATCCCCTCGAGCGTTCATGTTGATGTTTCCCAGGACGTTCGCCCTCACCATAGGAAAGGTGAGGTTAAGGTGATTTCTTCATCCTCGGATGACACAGTTCCTAAAAGAGGCTGGCGTCAAGCGTCCAGACCTCTTAAGAGGAAATTGGATAATGTCAACCAGCGTCCTACCAGGACACCGCGAGTTCCTGGTTGTAGCCATTGGAGCAGTCCAGAGCGTTTTCCTTCCACCGAAGAGAGCTCGCCTGCCAAACGTCCTGCTAGGACGATGGATTCTGTAAAGAATCGTCCAGTTGTTGGGCAGTTGTCTGAACCGGGCATGACCTCGGTTCATGCTCCTCCTCCACCATCAGATTGGTTATCGCCCTCTGGACGCTCTGAGCGTTCTTTGAGCTGCGTGGAGAGCGAACCTGTGATTGACGTGGCGTCACCTGTATCACAAGTTGACCCGAATCTTAATATGCTGCAAGAGATACAGCAAAGACTTTCGTCTTTTATGCAATGCTACCAAGCTACAGACAGTCGTGACGTCGAGCGTCCTACGATTCAGGAGTCGAACGTCCAGCGAGACAGGAGGTTGAGCGTCCTCCAGGACGCGAAGTCGAGTGGCGAGCATCCAGGCAGGACGTCAAGTGCCAAGGAGGACGCGATGTTGAGTGTGACACTGAGTGTCGAGCTTCCTTACATGAAAGTCAAGAAAGGATTTATGACTTTCAGGATGCGAGCTTCGGACTTCAGGATGATCTTAATCAAATCAAGAGTCGAGATCAAGAACTCTTTAGCTCTAATCGCGTGGATCGCGAGTGTTTCACAGAGCGTCAAGGGGCTTTGTCAGAGGAAGAAGTTCATGATCACCTTTCCCCTGTCAAACTTATTGAGGAGTTATCAGAAGGAGAAGACTCTAAGTCATTTCGTCCTTCAGTGAACTTGCAGAAACTCGTGAAAGTCTTCAACGATGAGTTCCCAGAGTCTTTTATTCCCGTTGCTCCACGTTCGGCTCCATCTGAATTCACGCTTGGGAAGATGGCGAAGAAGTCTGTTTACCAGAATGGTTCTGTCTCGATCGTCAAAAAGACCTCTTAAGATGATGGGAGACTGGATGGAGTCCAAAAAGGAACAAGGGAAAGCAGCCTTTGCGTTCCCTCCAACTAGATTAGCATCTAGATCCAGTATATGGTACGATACGGGAGAAGTTCTCGGCTTGGGAGTTCCTGCCTCTGCCCAGGGAGATTTCTTAGGTCTTGTAGACGCTCCCCGTCGATCGGCCATGAGGAAGACCAAGGTTCTCTGGTCTACTTCAGAGTTAGACCATCTGCTCAAAGGTGTCTTTAGAGCCTTCGAGGTTTTCAATTTCCTCGATTGGACTCTGGGAGCCTTGGCAAGAAGGTTGCTGCTCTTAAAGAAGGTGACTCTTCTAGTTTAATCCATATCATGTCCTGTATGGATAAGGCATTACGAGACGGATCGAATGAGTTGGCAGCGATTTTCACAGCAGACATACTTAAGAAGAGAGCCCAGATGTGTTCGTTTCTGTCTCTGGGGGTTGCTCCCTTCCAGAAATCAACCAAAAGGAATTGTTAGCAGTCCTGTTGGCCCTAAGAAGCTTTGAAGGGTCAGTTCTGAACAAAGTAGTGCAAGTAAATGCCGACAACACCACAGCATTGGCTTACATTGCCAAGCAAGGAGGAACTCACTTGATTTCCCTTTACGAGACGGCGAGGAATCTCCTCATCTGGGCGAAGGAAAAAAAGGTAATTCTGATTACAAGGTTCATCCAAGGGGAGAAAAATGTAATGGCAGACGGTCTCAGCAGGAGAGGTCAAGTCCTACCCACAGAGTGGACACTCCATCTGGAAGTTAGCAAGAGTCTGTGGCGACTTTGGGGTCGCCCTTGCATAGACCTTTTCGCAACCTCAAAGACCAAGAGGCTAGAGACGTATTGCTCCCCAGTGCCAGATCTCGAAGCAGTACACACGGACGCGTTCCTGCTAGATTGGTCCAATCTAGACGTGTACGTTTTTCCACCTTTCAAGATCCTTTACAAGGTGTTACAAAAGTTTGTGTCAAGCGAAGGGACCAGAATGACCCTAGTAGCCCCCTTTTGGCCCTCAAGAGAATGGTTCACAGAGGTACTGGAATGGATTGTGGACACTCCAAGAAGCCTTCCATTAAGAGTAGATTTTCAATATTAAACTTAGCCGGTGATCATATAGCTGTCAGCTCTGCTGCCCGACAGAAAAACCTAAGGACAAAATACGCCAGCGATCGCTATACAGGTGGGGGTGTACATCAACAGCGCCATCTGTCGAGCAGGTACTCAAGTACTCCATGTCAACACAGAACCAATTTTCTCTCTGTCGTGCCACCGGCAAGACCTACTAAATACGCTGTTACTAACTGGATTTGTTTTCACAACTATTTGGTGAAGTACACTATTCTAGTTTTGAGCTTTCGCTATGCAGGGGTTTTATCTTCATCTCAAAACTTGAACTCGTTGTGGATAGATTTAATTATGGTGATAAAGAGAGTATGGACTCTCTTTCACTTTTAAATGGCCGACCCTTCCCTTAGACGGAAGTGTGTTTAGGTTTTTAGTAATTTTGCTTAACTTAAATGGTTTAAATTCTAAGTTAAAGGAACTTTTTATTTGGAAAACCTTTCAGTTTTTTCCTTTAGCCAAATAACATGTTTTTTTGACGATATATAATTGGGCTCTTCTCTCAGGTGCGAAATCAAGAGAGAAAGAGAGAGAGAGATAGAGACGGAGGGAGAGAGAGGAGAAAAAACGTTCCGTTCAAGCGGGTAACGTTGTTCTCGTGTTTCTCTCCTCCCTAGTCGCTGTACGGGGAAGAAGGTAAAACGTTTCTAGGGTTTTATTCTTGTCCCCAGGCTATGTGCGGTGAGAGATTGTAAACGTAGCTTAATTGAACTAGTGTTTAGTCTCTTTCCCAGCCACTGAATTCTTTATCTTTATATGTTTTCTGTTTTTTTTTTTTTGCTACCCCCCAGATGCTGAAGCCTTGACGAGGATGGGGGGCTTAGGGATTAGCAGCTGGGCTCTAATGAACAGTGGGAACTATTTCCCATTGGACCTCGGTGCCCAGCTGTCGATTCAACTAAATCAGTCAGCACTTTCTCTTTTACTTTTGATTATTTCTTTTTTTCTCCCATCTCTTCCTTTTGGGCTCGATATTGTTGACGACTTTGGCATGTTCGATTTTACTTTGGATGCTGCTTTGGATTTGGCACAGTGTGGGATGGACTGCATTCCATCTCAACCTGTGCCAATTTAGATGCCATCACCCTCTGGCAGACCCCATTGGGTGCAGACCAAGTCTGTTAAGAGTCGGGCTCCAGTGATCCGGTCTTAAGTCACCCATATTTGCGGGTAATGGGTGACGCCAGGCATTGGAGTCGACGGTGGGAGGGGCTAACTACCCCCACTGACCAGTGTACGCCCACCTTAAGAGAGGCAGCCCCTCTCTAATAGAGGACTGGTCCCCGCTGAAGCCTCTTCTCGTGTTGGGCCACATGGGATAGGAGGACTGACATCCTCCGATAAGAGGTGGATAACCCGGCTTGCTTTTTCAAAAAAACCCAACACCTCTGTTGACGACCTGGAAAATACAAACATGGACCTCGGTACAGACAGCTCCAACTCGGGTTCTAACATTGTAACGTTAGAACCTTATTCACGTCATGTGAATAATAAAACGCTAGAGAAGAAGAGAGAGAGAGTGAAAAATGATGACAGTACAGAAAGATATAGAAAAGTAGAAGTATTACCTGGTCACTATGAAGTAGTGAATTATGAAAAATTTTTTATCTTGGAATTTGAAAACGGAAGAAATGAGCGTATAAATGTTTTTAAAGCTAATAGAGAAATAGTTAATTTATGTGGAGGGCAGCCAAAAATTTTACCCCAGGGAAATGGAAGTCTCTTGATAGAGACAGTGTCCCCATTACAAGGTGAAAGGTTAAAAACACTTACAACATTGAATGGTCATAGCGTAAAATGCGTTTCACACCCTACTTTCAACCAGAGTAGAGGTGTGATATATGCTCCAGAATTGTTGGATATAGAGGAGAAAGAAATAGAGGATGAACTGAAAAGTCAAGGAGTAGTTAAAGTAGTCAGAATGAGAAAGAGAGTTGGAGAACAACGTATCCCTCTTGCTACTCTGATTATAACATTTGATCAATGCCGATTACCAAATGTTATAAAAGCTGGATGGCTATCTTTGAAGGTAAAACCATATATCCCGTCACCATTGCGATGTTATCATTGCCAAATGTATGGCCATTTAAGCCAGAAATGTAAAGAAAAACTAAACAATAAGCCAGCTGTTTGTGCCAACTGTGGAAAAAGTAGTCATGGAGTATGCATAGAAAACCCTAATTGCATACATTGTGGGGAA
The DNA here is from genome assembly GCF_036898095.1 of Palaemon carinicauda. NCBI lineage: Eukaryota > Metazoa > Arthropoda > Malacostraca > Decapoda > Palaemonidae > Palaemon > Palaemon carinicauda. The sequence continues at coordinate 26,398,287 of NC_090767.1, forward strand.
GCACACCCAGCTACATCTAAAAGCTGTGTAAAGTTTATTTTTGAAAAAGAAATTCAGGCCATTAGGACCATGGAAAGGGTTACTTTTAAAGAGGCTCGTAAAAGAGCTCTTGAAAAGCAAATAAGACCAGGGCAACCTTTTTCAATGGTTCTGAAGAAAAACTTGTCAAACCACACAGACGAAAATTATATCTCTACTTCTAAGATAAAGAAACAAATGAAAGTAGTTAAAGAGGTTGAAAGTCCCATCGAAAATCTATATCCAGAAATTGTGGAAAAATCAAAACGGACACTTAAAGATCTGAAAATTATTCAAAAGCCAACTACTCCGATTTTAAACAAAAGTACAAACCTCTCACAGGCCGTTTCCTTGCCTGATCTGATGGAGGTTGCACTCGAAACCAATTTACCTGGTGAACCCGTAGTGGGGAAGGTGCAAAAACCTGACAGATCACAACCTTTTAATCGAAAAAGAGAGAGACCTCCCTCCCTCTCTCCTCCTACCATAAGAAACATTAAAGTCACGACTTCCAATAAATATGATATCTTGTCTGCTGATGTTTCTGAACAACTAGAAGGTAAATTGAACCAATCAGAAATTCAAGTTGAGGTCCACCATCCTCCTCAACAATTAGATCAAAAGGACACAAAGAAAAAGAGAAACACAAAACCCACTATATCAAGATCCTCTCTAGAGTTACCTCCGGGAAACATTGTTAGATCAAATAGTGCCATTGGGAAGACTTCATCTAAGGTGTCTTCCAAAAAATAAAACATAGTTTTTTCCTCCATTCTGCAATGGAATTGCCAGGGTTTAAGGGCGAAATATGAACAACTTAAGCTCCTCATACGTGAGCACTCCCCTATAACAGTATGTCTACAAGAAAGCAAGCTCGATGCTAATACTCCTTGTCCTCGAGAGTATGTTAGCTATAGGACACCATATGATCAACGAGCAGGGAGCCATGGGGGAAGTCTTATATACATTCGTCGAGATGTTCCCCAAATATCTTTGTCTATCTGTACCCCTCTGCAGGCAGTGGCTGTACAGATTGATATAGGGAGAAAATACACAATCTGTTCTCTTTACTTGCCTCCAAATGATAACATCTCATATGATAATATAGTAGAGGTGATTAAACAACTCCCACAACCCTTTATCCTACTAGGAGACCTTAATAGTAGACATCCTTTATGGGGTGATGTTTTAGCAAATGCAAGGGGTAATATTATATCGTCAATTTTGGAGAATGAAGATGTCGGACTCCTCAATACAGGAGAGCCCACACATTTTCATGTACAGACAGGTACCTTGTCCTGCATTGACCTATCAGTTGCAAGCTCTAACTGTCTTCTCGATTTTAATTGGAGAACATTAGATGATTGGCATACTAGTGATCATGCACCAATCATTATAGACACCAACAATGGTCCACCTTTACAAAGATCACCTCGATGGAATCTTGATAAGGCGGACTGGAATAGATTTCGGGAGTTAAGTGAAATTGAAGGAAATGCAGAACAGTTTGAAAGTGTTGATGATGCCATAGACTTACTTAATGGAACTCTTCACACAGCAGGAGTGAATTCCATTCCCAAAACAACTGGGATATTCAGACGACGACCAGTCCCCTGGTGTCGTCAGAACTAACTGCCCTGCACAGAGCCACAAGAAAGTCTTTAACTCGATTGCGCATGCACCGTAATGAGGAGAATTTAGTCACTTACAAGAAATGTAGAGCACAGTTCCGCCGTGCCATGAAAGAAGCTAGGCGCCAGTCTTGGATGTCCTTTGTTTCCTCCATTAACAGTAGAACACCAACATCATCTGTGTGGAGGAAAGTAAAAAAGATAGCAGGAAAATTCACCCCAAACCCACCACCAGTGTTAAAGATAAATGGCCAGTATATGACTGGAGCAACCGAAGTTAGCAATGCCCTGGCTGACCATTTCTCAAATGTATCGTGCAAGTGTCAAGCAGCTCCTGGTCACCAGTATAGGAGCAATGAAGAAAAGAAAGTTTTAAACTTCGCAACAAGAAAGCAAGAGTCATACAATTCTCCTTTTACTGAAAGAGAATTTGATTCTGCTCTTGCTACTTGTAACGATACAGCCCCTGGACCCGATGGAATTCCATATGCAATGATTAAACATGTACCTTATAATACAAAGTTATTTATTTTAAGCATTTTTAATAGAATATGGCATGATCATAGTTATCCAAGTGTTTGGGAACTAGCCATTATTTTAGCCTTTTTAAAACCCGGTAAGGACAAGTTTTTAGCAGCAAACTACCGACCTATTGCATTGACATCTTGTTTATGTAAAATCATGGAGAAGATGGTCAATGCAAGACTGATTTGGTACCTTGAAAAGAAGAATATTTTATCACCCATTCAATGTGGATTCAGGAAAATGCACTCAACGACTGATGTGCTGATACAACTTGAGTCCTCCATTTGTGAAGCCTTTGCTTCCAAACAGCACCATGTTACAGTTTTTTTTGATCTTGAAAAGGCATATGATACCACATGGAGATACGGTATACTTAAAAGAATCCATGAGTGCGGATTGAGAGGTGAGCTACCACTATTCATCCAGTCATTTCTTTCACATAGAGTTTTCCAAGTGAGAGTTGGGGAAGCTCTATCACAGAGTAAGTGCCAGGAAGAAGGAGTTCCTCAGGGGAGTGTGCTGAGTGTAACCCTTTTTGCACTAGCAATTAATGGGATATCCTCAGTCATTCCCCGGGATGTTCTTGCAACATTATTTGTGGATGATCTCTCCATATCATTTGCTGGAGCCAGAATGGCAATGGTTGAGAGAAAAATCCAACTCTCTATTGATAAAATTATCCATTGGGCCGATATGAATGGATTTAAGTTCTCAACAAGTAAAACTACAATTGTCCATTTCTGTCGTATACGGGGAGTACATCCAGACCCGGATATATACATCAAAGGTCAACGGATCCCATGTGCAAGTGAAGCCAAATTTTTAGGGTTGATATTTGATTGTAGGCTTACATGGGTTTCTCACTTAAAAACATTAAAAGCTAAATGTGTTGAAGCTATGAATCTTTTAAAAGTCTTGTCCCATACATCATGGGGGGCAGACCGCAATACAATTTTAAAATTATACAAGGCCTTGATATTTTCCAAAATTAGTTATGGATGCGAAATATACTCCTCAGCAACCCCAAGCCGGTTAAAAATACTAGATTCAATACATCATGCTAGCATTAGATTGTCCACAGGAGCCTTTAGAACCTCCCCTATCACAAGTCTCCTTGTTGATGCTGGGGAGTTGCCTCTGGACCTTTACCGAATGTCCTCTATTATTCGGTATTGGTTTAGATTGCAAAGACTCCCCAATTCTTCAGCCTTTCAAACTGCAAGCCTTGTAAGGCACTCAACCTACTTTGAGTTGCACCCAAAATCTCCTCAACCCTTTGGGTTTCGGGTTAACCAATTATTAAACAATCTGGATATGATTAGAAATAAGGTGTTTCCATTCAAGGTATCATCAACGCCTCCATGGAAATTACCTGACATATCTTTTTGTAGATACTTTATTGGAGTTAAGAAGAATTTGACTGACTTAGAATCCAGGTCTCTTTTTATGGAACATGTCGAAGAACATAGGGGATCGACTTTTATATATACTGATGGCTCCAAATCTGATGCTGGCGTTGGATTTGGAGTACATAGTAATGATTTTAATTGTAGAGGTGCACTTCCTCTAACAGCTTCCATATTTACTGCCGAACTGTATGGCATATTAACCGCTATTGAGAAAATAGCTTTGGAAAAGGAGGGTAATTTTACAATTTTTAGTGATGCAAGGAGTGTTCTTCAAGCTTTAGAAGTTTTTAATTCTAGTAACCCTCTAGTTTTAAAGATTTTAGAATGGCTTTTTATTATTGGACGGAAAGGTATAACTGTTCGATTTTGTTGGGTTCCAGCACATGTAGGTGTGTCTGGGAATGAGAAGGCAGATTTACTGGCGAAGAATGCGGCATCCGAGTTGCTACCAAGGAGGTATCCCATTCCATGTAACGATTTCCTACCTTACATCAAGAAATTGGTATGTGATAAATGGCAACAGCACTGGGATAGTCAAGATGGCAATAAAATGAGGGAAGTAACAAATATCATATCACCTTGGAGGTATAACATGATTCCCCGAAAATGGGAGACAACTCTTTGTCGTCTCCGTATTGGTCACACACGGTTGACACACGAGTTTCTGCTGAAGGGCCAACACCAACCGTATTGCGAGGACTGCTTAGTACCTTTAACAGTGAGGCATTTGTTGACCGAATGCCCTAATTTTACTAACTTAAGAAATAGATATCTGTTTGAGGCTCGAGGTGAGGATGGCAGGTTTATCCTTGCCAAGATTCTTGGACATGATGTGTCTTACTATGCGAGCGGAATTTTTAGATTTATTTCAGAAGCAGGTCTTCTGAAAACTATTTAACTATTGTAAGGACTTCTTAATTTTTTTTTATCGTTTTAATCGAATTTGCTTTTAATTTTCATATACAGTAAATGGTATCGGCGTCAATGACCTTAGATGTCAGGATGCCAGAAAACTTTCAATCAATCAATCAATCAATCTGTTTTTGCTAGTATTAATGAGCTGCATTATACGACTGTTTTCGCAATTACTACCTTTTAATGAAGGGTAGAATTGCGTGTTTCAGGTAGAAATCGGTAAAAGTTTCGATTTCAGTGAAATAAGTGCAAAACAGAAACTCGAAGTGATAAAGTGATATGCGCAAAGTGTTACAGTGTTGCGTCCGAGGGTTCGTCTGTTCGTGCCTGTCGTTCACCTAGTCCGGGACCTCTTGCAAGCTCCCAAGCCCAGGGGAGAAGTAATGTCGAACGACTTATGGGTTCGTCAGGCCTTGATCAACGAACAGACGTTTCCCTCCGTGGTTTCGGGCGTATCTACCCAAGATCGCCCCACCCACACAAAGACGAGAGAGCCCATTTACTTCTAGTCTGCGGAAGAGGTTTCTCGTAAGAAACCATGGACCAAGGTCTCGCAGCTTATTAAGCGCAAGTCGGTCCCTTCCGCGCAAGTCCAACGGCCCAGTTGTAGCCACTGGGTCAGTTCGGACTCGCTGCAGTCTTCCGACGACTGCTCACCTCCTAAGAGAGGCAAAGCGGTACCGCAACAGGCAGTAACACCGTCTGTTGCCGCACCTGCTACTGTAGACCCTAAGTGGTCTTTGCTACAGTCTATGCAGACACAGTTAGCATCTTTTATGCAGGAGTATCGTGCGGAGAAGGTTGACGCTGCACCCGTTAGCCTACAACCAACCAAGGTTGTGCGTACAGTAGACGCTGACGCTACCTGCTCCCGCACTCCGCCTGTGAGAGTTCCACCACCCATGCGCAGTGTACCCTGCCAGCCGCACGTTGACGTTCACAGACGCACGCTACCCTCCGTTGACGTTCGTGAGTTACCACAACAACAGGAGGGTGGAGTTAAGTTGCTTTGTTTTGACGCTGTACGTCAACCTCCGCATTCTAGAGTTGTTTTGACTGCTCAGTATAGACAGTCAAAGCAGTCTCGAGTGAACACTGTATGTCCTCACGCTCCTGTTGTGGTTGACAGTTCAGTTGTCGACAGTTCACAGTCTATCAAGCAGTTACATGACGTTGCCTTCTGGTCTGCTACTCATGCACCAGTGCTGTATGTCCTCACGCACCTGTTGTGGTTGACAGTTCACAGACTGTCAAGCAGTTACATGACGTTGCCTTCTGGTCTGCTACTAATGCACCAGTGAGAGACTCACTGAGATAACATAGCTTTTATCGGACAAGGTTCCTGTAGATGAGAAAGTGCTGTTCTCCCTCCTACTGATATTCCTTTGAGGACTCTGTCATTTGGAGAGGAGCCTTAAGCTGCTTAGCCTCCTATGGACTTTAATTAAATCATGATGATTTTTTAAGGATCTTCGTCCGGATCTTGTAACTGCTGCTCCTCGTTCGCCTAAACGTCAGAACTTACACTAGGCCTAGCTACTTCGAAGCCGTTGTTGTTAAGCTAGTGCTCTCTCGCTCTCCTAGAGAGCGTTGCGTTGGCTAGGCGACTGGTTTTTGCACCAGGAGGAGTTTTAGGGATACAGCCTTTGATTTCCCTTCTTTTAAACTGGCTTATAGAGCGAGAGTCTGATAGGACACGAGAGAAGTTCGCGGCTTGGAAGTTCATGCCTCTGCCCAACTAGACTTCTCAATTCTGGTAGACTCGCCCTGGCGCCTAGCCAGGAGACGCTCCAAGTTGTTTACAGGTCAACTTCTCAACTTTTGTCGAGCCTTTGAAGTTTTGCTGTACTATTTTGTCACACATAACAAGGCTTCCAGGGATGGTAAATGGTTCCGCCTCAGTCGCTAACCCCGTCTGTTGCCACACCTGCTCCCGTAGACCCTTAATGGGCTTTGCTGCAAGACATGCAGTCCAAGCTTGTGTCCTTGATAGAGGACTTAAATGCGGAGAAGAACCTTCTGGCCAACAACCTTCCAACCGGTTGGTTGTGCGCCCTGTTGCGCTGAGGTATCCTACTCGCGTCTGCCAGTTGAGGTGGTTCCTCCACCGATGCGACCCAGTGTGGGTTGCCAGTCGCACGTTGACGTTAAGCGACGCTCGGAGGTGGTTGTTGACGTTCAGTGTGTCACTAGGAAGACGTTCAACAACCAGCAGAGGTGACTTGTTGTGACGCAGTGCGTCAACCTCAGCAAGGGTGTTGACTACACAACCCAGCAGTCTAGACAGTTTCGGGTTGACGCTGTACTTCCTCGCGCACCCATGGTTGTTGACAGTTCACAGACTGTGCAGCAGTGCCATGATATTGCGTCCGGCTCCGTCACGCATCCACCAGTGCGACCGGATTCAGCGAGTCAGACGTTGCCCACTCCGTTGCCGTTTCCTCATCAGTTTCGGATGAGGACGTTGCTGAACAAGACGATCAGCCCCCAGCCCTGCTATCCATCCAGTAGATGCTGAAGAAGGAACGCTGCCCAGTCAGGCTGTGGATGAGTCTGGTAGGGACACTGTCATCCGTGGATCTATTTGTGTCACTAGGAAGACTACACCTCCGTCCTCTTCTATACCATCTAGCTTTTCACTGGAAAAAGGACAAGACGCTAGAAGCGGTCTCGATCCCGGTTTCCGGAAAGTTAAAGTCTTGTCTGACTTGGTGAAAGGACTATATTAACCTTAGAGAGGGTCTTCCCCTGACTGTTCAGACTACCAACCACGTTCTCTTCTCGGACGCATCGGACGTAGGCGGGGGTGCGACATTAGACGGTAGGGAATGCTCGGGATTATGGAACTCGAGTCAAAGGACAATGCATTTCAACTGCAAGGAGCTACTGGCAGTACGTCTGACCTGGAAAAGCTTCAAGTCTCTCCTTCAAGGCAAAGTGGTGGAGGTGAACTCGGACAACACCACGGCTTTGGCGTAAATCTCCAAGCAAGGAGGGACCTACTCTCTGACATTGTACGAGATCGCAAGGGACCTCCTCACCTGGTCAAAAGGTCTAGACATTTCAATAGTAACGAGGTTCATCCAAGGCAACTTGAATGTCATGGCAGATTGTCTCTGTCGGAAGGGACAAATAATTCCAACAGAATGGACCCTCCACAAGGATGTATGCAAGAGACTTTGGGCCACCTGGGGCCAGCCAACCATAGATCTCTTCGCAACCTCGATGACCAAGAGGCTCCCAATATTTTGCTCACCAATCCCGGACCCAGCAGCAGTTCATATAGATGCCTTTCTACTAGATTGGTCACATCTAGATCTATATGCATTCCCTCCGTTCAAGATTGTCAACAAGGTACTGCAGAAGTTCGCCTCTCACGAAGGGACAAGGTTGACGCTAGTTGCTTCCCTCTGGCCCGCGAGAGAATGGCTCACCGAGGTACTTCGATGGCTAGTAGACGTTCCCAGAACTCTTCCCCTAAGGGTGGACCTTCTACGTCAGCCACGCGTAAAGAAGGTACACCAAGGCCTCCACGCTCTTCGTCTGACTGCCTTCAGACTATCGAAAGACTCTCGAGAGCTAGAGACTTTTCGAAGGAGGCAGCCAGAGCGATTGCTAGAGCAAGGAGAACATCCACCCTTAGAGTCTACCAATCGAAGTGGGAAATCTTCCGAAACTGGTGCAAGTCAATATCCGTATCCTCGACCAGTACCTCTGTAACTCAAATAGCTGACTTTCTCTTATATCTGAGGAAAGAACGATCTCTTTCAGCTCCCACTATCAAGGGTTACAGAAGCATGTTGGCATCAGTCTTCCGTCACAGAGGCTTAGATCTTTCCAACAATAAAGATTCACAGGACCTCCTTAAGTCTTTTGAGACCACGAAGGAGCGTCGTTTGGTTACACCTGGTTGGAATTTAGACGTGGTACTAAGATTCCTTATGTCAGACAGGTTCGAACCGCAACAATCAGCCTCCCTGAAAGATCTCACCTTAAAGACTCTTTTCCTGATATGCTTAGCCACAGCTAAAAGAGTCAGTGAGATTCATGCCTTCAGCAAGAACATCGGATTCTCATCCGAGACGGCTACATGTTCTACAACTTGGTTTTCTAGCCAAACACGAGCTGCCTTCTCGGCCTTGACCAATATCGTTCGATATTCCAAACTTATCGCATGGTTGGTCATGAATTAGAAAGAGTCTTATGTCCTGTAAGAGCTCTTGAGTTCTATTTAAAAACCTTTACGAGGCCCGTCTGAAGCTTTATGGTGTTCAGTTAAGAATCCCTCTTTGCCTATGTCAAAGAATGCTTTATCCTATTTTATCAGACTGTTATTACGAGAAGCTCATTCCCATCTGAATGAGGAAGACCAAGCTTTGCTGAAGGTAAGGACACACGAAGTTAGAGCTGTCGCAACTTCCGTGGCCTTTAAACAAAATAGATCTCTGCAAAGTATAATCGACGCAACCTATTGGAAAAGCAAATCAGTGTTCGCGTCTTTTTATCTTAAGAATGTCCAGTCTCTTTACGAGAACTGCTACACTCTGGGACCATTCGTAGCAACGAGTGCAGTAGTGGATGAGGGCTCAACCACTACAATTCCCTAATTCCATAACCTTTTTAATCTTTCTCTTGAAATGTTTTATTATTGTTTTTGGGTTGTCCGGAAGGCTAAGAAGCCTTTCGCATCCTACTTGATTTGGCGGGTGGTCAAAGTCATTTCTTGAGAAGCGCCTAGATTAGAGGTTTTGATGAGGTCCTTTAGTATGGGTTGCAACCCTTCATACTTCAGCTCCTAGGAGTCGCTCAGCATCCTATGAGGATCGCGAGGCTCAGTAAGGAAGACGTACTTAAAAAGGCAGAGTAATTGTTCAAGTCGACTTCCTTACCAGGTACTTATTGATTTTATGTTTGTTATTTTGAATAACTGCTAAAATGAAATACAAAATACTTAGCTCTTAATGTAACACATAATGCTGGTCTCTACCCACCCCCCTGGGTGTGAATCAGCTATATGATCACCGGCTAAGTTTAATATTGAAAAATGTTATTTTCATTAGTAAAATAAATTTTTGAATATACTTACCCGGTGATCATAAATTAAAGGACCCTCCCTTCCTCCCCAATAGAGACCCAGTGGGCAGAGGAGAAAATTGGTTCTGTGTTGACATGGAGTACTTGAGTACCTGCTCGACAGATGGCGCTGTTGATGTACACCCCCACCTGTATAGCGATCGCTGGCGTATTTTGTCCTTAGGTTTTTCTGTCGGGCAGCAGAGCTGACAGCTATATGATCACCGGGTAAGTATATTAAAAAATTTATTTTACTAATGAAAATAACATTTTTTGAAGGAGGCAGCTAGAGCTATTGCAAGAGCAAGAAGAGTTTCGACCATCAGAGTCTATCAATCCAAGTGGGAGGTTTTTAGAGAAGGGTGCAGAGTCAACTCTGTTTCTTCTTCTAGTACCTCTGTAACTCAGATTGCTGACTTCCTTTTATTCCTGCAAAGGAAGTGCAATTTTTCTTCATCAACTATCAAGGGATACAGGAGCATGTTGGCAACTGTATTCAGGCACAGAGATTTGGATCTTTCAAATAATAAAGACATTCAGGAACTTCTTGAATCTTTTGAGACTTTGAAGCTACGTCACCAGGATTCACCAGCTTGGAATCTGGATATTGTCCTGAAGTTCCTGATGAGTGACAGGTTTGAACCCTTGCACTCTGCATCTCTGAGGGACCTCACAATGAAAACCCTTTTCTTGGTTAGTCTGGCAACAGCCAAGAGAGTTAGTGAAATCTACGCGTTCAGTAAACACGTGAGTTTTCGGGTTAACAAAGCTATCTGCTCATTGCAGTTGGGTTTTCTCGCCAAGAATGAGTGCCCTTCTCAACCTTGGCCTAAGGCTTTTGAGATTCTGAATTTTTTGGATGTGGTTGGCGATGAGTTAGAGAGAGTCCTATGCCCAGTAAGAGTCCTGAAGTTCTACCTGGACAGAACGAAGGAGTTGAGAGGCAAGTCGGAAGCCCTGTGGTGCTCGGTCAAGAAGCCCTCCTTGCAGATGTCAAAGAATGCCCTGTCATTCTTCATCAGACTTTTAATTAAAGAGGCTCATACACATTGCAGTGAGACAGACTTTAGACTTTTAAAGGTCAAGACTCATGAAGTGAGAGCTGTAGCAACCTCAGTGGCCTTCAGTCAAAATCGTTCGTTGCAAAGCATTATGGACACAACCTAATGGAGGAGTAAATCTGTGTTTGCTTCACACTCTTTGAAGAGTGTCCAAACTTTGTATGAAGACCGGTACACTCTGGGACCGTTCATAGCAGCAAGTACAGTAGTGGGCGAAGGATCCACCACTACATTCCCATAATCCTAATACCTTTTCTTCTTTTGGAACTTTTAATTTGTTTTTATGGTTGTCTTGTGGAGATTGCAACAGTCTTCCACAATCATTGATTGGTCAGGTGGTCTATTTTGCTCCTTGAGAGCACCCGGAACTGGGTATTAGAGGAGGCTCTGTCACAGAGAGGTGTGGTCACCAGTTTGACAGCTCCTAGGGATCCTCAGCCCCCTGAGAGGACCGCTGGATCTCATAAGGAAAGCGGACGTAATGGCAGAGTATTATTGAAGTCAGTTTCCTTATCAGGTACGAACCCTTAAGCTTGTTTTATATTTAAACTCTTAAGCAGAATTCCAACTATATTGGCTGTCTCTAACCCTCCACCAAAGGTGTTAATCAGCTATATATATAACTACCAGGTAAGTCTTGTGTTTAAAAAGTTATTTTCATTATAAAATAAATTTTTCAACATACTTACCTGGTAGTTATATATAATTAAATTCCCACCCTCCTCCCCTCTAGAGACTAGAGGCATAGAAAATATGAGGGATCAGGGGATGGTTCCTAGGTACCTCGCTAGGGTGCACAGGTGGTACACCTGGCTATCCAATCGGCGATTGCCGCGAGTTTTGAAATTTCTGTCGTGACGTCAGAAACGTAAGCTATATATACAGTATAACTACCAGGTAAGTATGTTCAAAAATTTATTTTATATTGAAAATAACATTTCTGCAACACTATATTTCCCACCCCATTCCTCCTTGTTCGGATCCTTCAGGGACTCTGGTAACTGAGGATACCAGTTGAGATTTGATTACCTTACATATTGATGATAGTAACTTTGTTAATGTTTTATCGCCACATGGGCCTAGTGATTGTGAGTCGCTGCATGAGACTGATCCCCTGGCAACAGCCCCTGCCCCTACTGCGCATTATCCAATCCCAGTGTCCTTAGTGCCTTATTACAATGATTTACGTAGATCTCCCTCACCTCCCACCACAGTAGTCTGCTTATTGGTGAGCCCTTTATGACAGAGTTCCAGCAGGAGGACTTTGCTTCTTGGGGTATCATCCTTGAAATTGTCAAAAGTCTCCCCTTATTCTCACCTGAGAACGCCACACTCTCGAGTAGAGACTGCCGTGTCCCCATGTACTGAGGAGGCCTTGTTGGATGATCCTTATCATTCACCCACTTGTTCATACGAGTCTGGATTGCCTCATATGCCCAGGGGTCCTCGTCCTCGCTCTCTTAAGTATTCTCTAGGCTCATTCCAGACTTCCCCTATCACTTAATCCGATGCTGTACAGACTTCCTCTGGAGTGTCCACATCACAGACTTAATTGGTTTGGCTGAATTGTCAGGGCTCAGTCTCGTCATCTCTTTCCAAGCAGTCATTGCATTGCGGAAGACTAAAGTCTTCACTGTCTCTACCAATGGGTCTACGCCATTCGTTTCAACAACACTTATCACTGTATCGCAGCGCACACAGCCTGATATGTCTGTACCATCATCCCTTTGCGTAATAATGTCACAGAACGCGCTGCTATTCCAGCGCATGAGTTTATTCCTCTGGGCAATGACTATGATGTCATTCCACATCCTAGAGATGTACGACCTTATAGTGCCATGCCTATAGGCACGTAGATGTGCTGACGTTACACATGATTATACATCTATGTCAACCTGGGCTAGGTTGACTACCAGGTAGCCTCTACCTCTAGAACTCATTTACCTTAGTTGGATCCAACTTATCCATCCTCGGAACATCATATCAATGGCGAACCTATTATTTAACCACAACATGCGCAAGCTAATGCCTTGCCCATTGTTCATACTACTTCAGATATTACCCGTTCCATGGAACAGCCAAAAACTTCTTTTCCAGGTATTTCTTTATTCTAGAAACAGGAGAGGAAAAGGGCACTGGGACCCATACTCTCTTTTCCTCGGATGGTACCCCCATCCACTCAGAATAATACCAACTGAAAAATGTCGCAGACACGGTCCACGTAGGACGTGTCCTAAGTGGCCTTCTTCTGAGAGATCCTATTCATCTCATAGGTCGAGCTCTGAAAAAGAGTTCTCTACTGCTCCCTCTCATGTGTATAAGGGTAGAATCCTTTACCAGAGGAACAAATATGATTCGTCCCAGTCTTTCTGTGTCCCCTCTTATCATCTGCGTAATATTTGAGAAAGTAAGGACTTGTACTCAAGGGTTAAATCTTCTGGCTCTGTTCCTAAAACAGAACCGCCTTATGCGCCTAAACAGGAACCATATCAGGAGGACCATGCCCCAATTACAATTGATGACTCAGGACTCAGTTGCACGTGCAGGCCCCAGCTCTGCTGATGTAGCTCCCCTCGCAGCTTTGACATCTGGGTCTGAAGCCGCCCATTCCTTAAAGATCATGAGTCTTATTCACTACTTGGATGGTTTGGGAGAACCTCCTCATACACTAGTCACAAGTAGATGTTGCGCCACAGATGCGATCTTTCCCCAGTTGCAAAGTGCGAGACACCACTTCGATGTTTCAATATCAAACCAGACCCGTGACATGCTAGACCCGTTCAGTACTCAAGTCTCGGCACCCGTGGAGTCCCTTAAATTGAACAGAGCCTTGAAATGACCACCTCAGGCACTTTCTTGCCAGAGGAAGTTTTATGTCGATTCTGAGGCTCACCCGCTTCCTCTGCCTGTTGACCCCGATGTGGCCAGTCTGGTACCCACTGTACCGAGCGACAAGTTGGCCACTCGGCAAAATGCAGAACATGGAAGTTGCTGCCACATCTGTCAATCAGACCTGCTCTTGGCTGGATCTCTGGTCAGGAGCAATGTCCCATTTTGCAGTGACAGAAAAGCTGAAAGCATACTCCTTTTAAAGGACTAGAATTTGTATAGTTAGAAAAAAAACAATTATTTTTAGAAATTCTTATTTTGTTACTATTTCTCATTTTAAATAAGTTGATAAGAAAGTAATATTCAGATTTGAACTTATAGACCTAAACAATCATTTGCTTAACCTAATATATTTTTTCAGCTCCACTTTTTAGCAGTATTTAGAAATGAAGAGACGATCTTCTCCATCCACATAGTTTGGACTTAGAATTGAAAGGCATGAAGGGAAGTCTCACTTCAAAGAGGAGTCCCTACACAACTGAGGTATATTTTAATTTTCTAATTCCTTTTCTCTTTATAGAGAAATCTCAAACAGTATTCTGAGGCTATACAATGCAGTTTTGTAAATGTGTTTGTAGCCTATCTATAATTTGTGTGTCGTGTCCATTGAAAATACTGTACCATTTTAAAACCTTTTGTTTGTTATGATTAACACCTAGATTGGGAAAACATTTTATATTTGAGATTTGAAACCATTAACTTTACCAGTAATATTTTGCCTGTCAGAGGCTGAACAGTTGGTATGAAAATGGGTCTATACGGTTCGAGAAAAGTTGGAGCGTAGATTGTGTATGCTCGTGTATGAACTATTTCTATTTGGAAGAACTTATTTTGTTTCTTATAGAATGGATTAAGGAATATAGCTCGGAGGATTATTTTTTTTCAAAGAAATGGTGAGAATTTGAGCAGAGTGGAGTTGAAGAAATGGGGTTAGGAAATAGACCAAACTGTTTATGTGAGGAGAGTTCAAAAACTCTTCTTCTTACCTCATAGGTACAGTTCTAATGGTGTGGTCATCATGTGTCATGTTCCTTACTAGGTCTCATTACTTACTTCACTTTGATAGCTGCTTTTCTGGTCCCATACAGCAGGGGAACCCCACTCTCTACAATACCTCCACTGTTGTTTTACCTTGTTCGTTCAGAGTATTTAACGTTTCATATCGCGTATTGTTCATTTACTGTTAAATAATCACTGTTGTATGACTGTTGAAATAACAGTCTTAAGTTTCCTCTTGAAAGTCTTAATGTCTTCAATCATTTGAACGTTTCCTGGGAGCTTATCATATAGTCTGGGGGCTGCATATTTAAAGGCTCTGGAGCCTAAAGTAGACATAAATCTAGGTTCCAACAGTTTGAAGCCATCTGTAACTATTCTCGTGTCGACACGATTTGTTGGCTGCGCAATATGTAGCAATTCTCTTAAAGTATTTTAGACGCCTGGTTCTGATAACTTGGTGGGTTATTGTACATATTTTAAATTCAATTTTCTCTTTAATCGGCAGCCAGTGTAAATCGATTGCCTCAGTATAGATGGCTGTCTGGTTAAAGTATATGATAAATCAGAATAAAGATGATGTGGTAAAGTACAGGGTGGCATCATCTATCAATATTCAATACAGTATCCTTAGACTTAAAAGTTGTTCGTATTGTTTCAACTTTTATGTCTATAGTTTCATGAGAATATGATTTTCCGTTGTTCAGTCAGTGGACTATTTTCAGTCTCAGTTGTATATGTTTGTATTTTAAATTTGATAAGTAATGGCTGAGAGTTAGGTAAAAGACAAAGTTCGCTACCTTATCGACGCATTCTTACCGAGGGTAGAACTTCCTGCATACAATATTGAGAAAGATCAGAATTCACTTTTAATCTCAATAAGGAAGTAATTTTATGACTTTTCAAATTGAAAGTAAATTAATTATTATAGATCTGTCCCAGTATTAGGAGCTGTAGTATTAAAAGAAAACATGTATTTGAGTAAAATTTAATTTGTTCCGTAACTGGAATACAAACCACGCTATTTTAAGTGAGTAATTACTTTCAGCGTAGCTGAAAGGACGAGCCATTAAAATTTAAGGAGGGTTTACTACCCTACCGCTAGTTAGCGGGGGATAGGGAGGGTAGTTAGCTACCTTCCCCCCTCACACACCTGTGTTGTAAGCTCACTTTGCTTACGGCTCGGGTGCTAGTCGGACGTGTCCGCTGTCACCCTCGCCTACACGGCAGCCATTTAATCAATGCTTTTGCTTTTTCTTTTCTAGAGTGTTGTGAAGTTGGCCTCTACAATGCGGAAGTGCCCTGGGTTACCTGACCGCCCTTGTGGGACCTTCATGTCTTCAATCGACACGGATCCACACACCTTATGCCCTTATTGTAGGGGTCAACGGTGTGAGAGTGATAACGTATGTATGGAATGTAGGGAGTGGCCTACCTCCCAGTGGGAGAGGTTTTCCCGGCGCCGGAAGAAGAAGTCCAAACGGGATATTTCTCCTTCAAAGGTTTCTTTGAAGAAGGAAAATCCTAAGGACTCTTCTTCCGTAGCCCAAACCTCCTCCGAAGCTCCCACTCGGTCGGCTTCTCGCGAGAGGCCGTCAAGTGGTAGCGTAGGCTGTCAAGTGGTAGCGTAGGCCGTACTGTTGTCCGATCTCGGGGTTTGGGAGAGGGAGTTGCCTCCCATAGCGAGGCAGCTCCTCCTCCTCCCCCGGGGAAGGATTTAATTATATCTCATGATGTTAATAATGATGATCTTTTGCAGCTTTGGGCTTCCTTGGGGCTTCAGGGTTCACCCTCCAAGGAAGCCCTGTTTGACATGATCAGGTTGGGAGCAGCTGTCAAACAGTCACCGGCAGTAGCATAGGTTGACCCTCTGTCTATTGTCGAGGCTGTTGTGGCAGAGGCTTCCAATGAGAGTGTTCAAATCCCTGCTCCTGTTGTAGCTGAAGGCTTAGCTCCCCCTTCCAAACATCCTTCGAGGGAGGAACTAAGTCCAACGGTCTCTCCTGCAGGTCATTTCCCCCCCCCCCGGGGGAGTTCACTGACAGAGACTCCTCTTCGGAGGACTGCCGATGGTTTGTCTGCTGCTCCCAGAAGACGTATCCGACGTAAGGCTCGCCTTCCTCTTCGTCGCAGAGGTTTTCCTTCTCCTCATAAGGGTGTTAGGAGGCGCTTCTTCGGATCTTCATCCTCGCAGTCCCCCGCAGAGGAACCTTGTCCTTCAGCTACTGTTCCTGCTACTTCTTTGGACCTGGACCTCTCCGCAGATCGTTCGCGATCTCATACGCCTGCCAGACCTGCTGACCTGCCCTCACCTTTCCTGGCTGCTGACGCGCTGTGAGTGCCCACCCATCCCGTTTTCCAACGGGCATCGGTCCCTTCCGGGCAAAAGGGGCTTTCACACATTGTGTGTAAGTCCCTTAAGCGCCAGGTTTACCCTGTGCGCCAACGTTCGCTTGCGCACTACTGCGCGCAAGCGTCCTCCGGTTGCAGTCTCATCTCGCCGGCGCTCTCCTGCACGCCCACGAGCTCCTGTTCGCCCTGCAGTTCCAGAGACTACGCGCCCACAATCTCCTGCTCGCCAACGGACCTCTGCACGCCCTCGGCTTGATGCACGCCATGGACGCCCTTGGTCTGCTGCTCGTCAGCGCTCTCCCGATCGTCAGCGATCTCCTGTGCGCCAGCGCTCTCCTGTTCGCCAGCGCTCTCCTGCTTGTCAGCGCTTTCCTGCTCGTCAGCGCTTGCCTGCTCGTCATTGCTCGCCTGCTCGCCCTCGATCTTCAGATCAGGGCTCCAAAGGGAAGTCTTCTTCCTCACCTGCTCGCCAGCGCTCTCCTCCACGATCGCCAACGCGCCATCGGACCTCGCCTGCTCGCCATCCCTCGCCTACGCGCCATCACCCGCAGTCTCCATCGCGCGCCTACGCGCCCACTGCCAGAACTTCTGTTCCTGATGAGCGCCCTCCTGCGCGCCCGCGCGCTAGGGATATTCCCCCTGCACGCACGCGCCCTATGGCTTCGCCCTTACGGGCCCTTCAGGATCCTGTGGCTGCACTCCATCCGAGGTCTCCGGAACGCGTGCCAACACGCCCCTTCACCTACGCGCCCTGTCGCCTGCGCGCCCACGAGCTCCTTCTCCTGCGCGCCATCGTTCACCCACGCGCCAACGAGCACCTTCGCCGACGCGCCATCGCTAGCCCACGTGCCCTCGCCATCGCCCACGCGCGCGCGAGCAATCGCCCCCGAGCTAGGCAATGGCTTATCGCACGATGCCCAGCGCGACCCACAGCGTGTTCCCACACAGGATCCTGCAGTACGACGCGCAGTCAGGTCATCTTCATCGGGTCTCCCCCCCCTCCCCGCCCATAAGCGCAGGACAGCGCGCTCGACAGAGGGAGGGAAATCTCCGGACAGGTTAAGAACATTTCTTCTACAGCTTCTTCCTTTCAGGCAGACCCTGTTGTAGTTTCCACTCCTAGGGATCTTACGATCCCCTTCCCTCCAGAGGGTGTCTCTGACAGCGCTGCTGTCAGTCGGCTGCCCTAGTTTGGGCCCTTGATCAGAGCGGTTGCGCAGGCTTTCAAGCCTACTTTCTCTGAACTAGGCCTCAAATCAGCGGCTATCTCGGCCCCCTGAAGAGGAAGAGAGGAGTGGACGACGTGGTTACTTCTCCAAGGGCGAAACTGGCTCTTCGGAAGTCGTTGAGGAAGGCTCCCTCCTCTCCCCAGATTTTCTCCCCATCCCTCGTTGACGAGGGTTTTCCGTCCTCAGGGGATTCTCGTAAGGTGAGGCGTTCTCCCATCGCACCAATGGGAGAAACCCCACCTCGTGCCGAGAAGTCTCCTCGGGTGGAGGCGGAGAAGAGCCCCCCACCATCTTTGTTGGAATCCTACATCCCTCCCAGGAGGGAGTCGAAGGACTCCAAGACGGTTCCGAAATCTTCTTCGAGGATCAGACCAGAGCCAGCTAAGCCCGCGGAGAACGTCCACGGGTCCCCCCAAGAAGATCCTTTGGGGACTGGAGACCTTGCTGCTAGTCCATCAGGAGGAGAGCCGCAGGAGTCAGAGCATGCCTTCTGGCAAGTTTTGACTCTGATGAGGAACCTTAACGGATTCTCGGATCCTGAGATTCCTCCTCGAGAGGGCAAGGACACGGTTCTGGACCGAGTCTTTGGTACCCAAAAGCCCCCTAAAACCAGCGCGGCTTTGCCCTGGTCCCAGGGGGTCAAGAGTGCCAGAGATAAGGTCGAGAGCCAGCTCTCCGAGCTAGCCTCCTCCAGCCATTCCAGCGCCGGAAACAAGCTCCTACCACCTCCTCGTATCCACCAGAGAAGGTACTTCAAAATCATGGAGGAGTCCTGTTTAGCTCTTCCCCTCCACCACTCGGTGGAAGAGCTCTCCAGGGGAGTCCCTCTCGAGAGTCTCTCCAACTGGCCAGTGTCGTTCTCGGCCTCGGAGATTCTCTGCCTGGCGAAAGTAGCGAAGTGTGCCATGCAGGCCACTTCGTGGCTGGATATCTGGCTAGGATCTCCTGGCATCCTGATACGATCCGAAGACTGGTCTATGGAGAGTACTAGGAAGGCCTTGGAGACCTTCCTTCTTTCAGGCACTCGTACCATCGAGTTTCTGGCCCACCAAGTCTCGAACTTGTGGGCTAACACTATCCTGAAATGCCGTGATACGGTGTCTGAAAGATTCAACTCGAAGGTCCCCAACACCGAGGTCAGTAAGCTCAGACATTCCTCCCTTTTGGGGAATAGTCTGTTTGAGCCGAAAGATGTAGAGCAGGCGGCTGAGAGGTGGAGGAAGTCCAACCAGGACTCCCTCCTCCAGAGGGCTTTAACATCAAAGCCCTATAAGCCTTCAGCACATCAACAACCTCGCCCTGCAAAGACGACAAAGCCGGCAGTAGCAGCAAAGGCAGCGGTGTCCAAACAGCCCTTTCCCATCAAGGACAGGAAAGGCAAGAAGTCCTCCAGGGGAGGCAAAAATCCTAGGGGGAGTGGCCGAGGCTGCAAACGCTAGGATTGTTCAGTCTCCCCGCATGTCCACCAGTGGGGGGATGCCTCCAAAGTTGCGCGAACAGGTGGCAGCAACTCGGGGCCCATTCCTGGACGATCTCCGTGATCAGCCAAGGATATCGCGTCCCGTTCATAACATCTCTTCCTCCCCTGACAGCGAATCCAGTGTCGTTGAACTCTCTCGCCATGGGATCGGCAAGAGGGCAAGCCCTTTGGGCAGAAGTCGAGACCATGCTGAAGAAGGACGCTCTCCAAGAGGTCGTCGACGGGTCCCCAGGCTTCTACAGTCGATTCTTTCTTGTAAAGAAGGTGTCAGGAGGCTGGAGACCAGTCATCGACCTCTCAGCTCTGAACAGGTTTGTCAAGCAGACCCCGTTCAGCATGGAGACGGCAGACACGGTCAGACTCGCAGTGAGACCGCGAGACTTCATGTACACACTGGATCTGAAGGACGCGTACTTCCAGATCCCAATCCATCCGTCTTCAAGGAAGTACCTAAGATTCAGCCTAGACAACAAGATCTACCAGTTCAAGGTGCTTCGGTCTCTCAACAGCACCTCAGGTTTTCACCAGGGTGTTCACTCTGATATCTTCGTGGGCACACAAGATCGGCACCCGTCTCCTCCATTATCTGGACGACTGGCTGATCTTAGCAGACTCGGAGTCAACCCTTCTTCGACACCGAGACAAATTTCTGGGGATTTGCCAAGATCTAGGGATCATGGTAAATCTCGAGAAGTCTTCTCTGCTTCCTACCCAAAGACTGGTATATCTAGGCATGATATTGGACACCAATCTCCACAAAGCCTTCCCATCAGACGACAGGATTGCAAGGCTGAGGAAGGTCGCAAGTCCTTTCCTCAGACGAGACGAACTCCCAGCCCAATCGTGGTTACATCTCCTAGGCCATCTCTCATCCTTGGTCCGTCTAGTTCACAACGGTCGTCTCAGATTGAGATCTCTGCAATGGCGACTCAAGTCCCGGTGGAGTCAGGGAGACGATTCCCCGGACGTCTTGATGCCTATGGGTCTCGCGGAACAGACGGACCTTCAGTGGTGGGTGGCAGACGAGAACCTACTTAAGGGAGTGGATCTTCTCGTCCTCCCCCCCAGATTTGATGCTGTTTTCGGACGCCTCAAAGAAAGGGTGGGGGGCCCACGTTGTGAACCACAGGACCTCAGGCCTGTGGTCAGAATCAGAAAAGTGCCTCCATATAAATCTGCTAGAAATGAAGGCCGTTTTTCTGGCGCTTCAACAGTTCCAACAGCACCTGGCGGGTCACTCTTTCGTGGTGATGAGCGACAGCACCACAGTAATGGCTTGCATCAACAAGCAGGGAGGTACCTTTTCAGAACAGCTATCCCATCTTGCAGTAGAGATACTGAGATGGACCGAAGTCCACTCGATTCCACTTTTGGCTCGCTTCATTCCGGTCAAAAGGAACGTGCTCGCCGACAGTCTGAGCAGAGCGTCTCAGGTAGTGAGTACCGAGTGGTCTTTGGATCGTCAAGTAGCCAACAAAGTCCTGACTTTGTGGGGTTCCCCGATTGTGGATCTGTTCGCGACAGCGTTAAACTTCAAGCTGCCGCTGTACTGCTCTCCAGTTCCGGACCCCAAGGCTCTCTGGCAAGATGCTTTCCAACAACGGTGGGATAATAGCGACGTATACGCCTTTCCCTCGTTCTGTCTGATGAGGAGGGTACTCAACAAGACCAGACTATCGGTCAACCTCTCGATGACTCTCATAGCTCCGCTGTGGCATCACGCGTAATGGTTCCCGGACCTTCTGCAACTGCTTACAGAGCCTCCGAGAGAAGTCCCTCCACGAAACGAGCTACTCAAACAACCACACACCAATATCTTTCACAAAGCCGTAGCTTCGCTTCGGCTTCACGCCTAGAGACTATCCAGCATCTCCTCGTAGAGAGAGGATTTTCGCAACAAGTTGCGGAAAGGATGTCTGGACACCTGCGAAAGTCATCCGCAGGGGTCTACCGGGCAAAGTGGAGAGTTTTCTGTGGTTGGTGTCATGGAAGGGGTATCTCTCCACTTGATGCCACTATTCCAGCAATAGCGGAGTTCTTCGTATACTTGTGAGAAGAAATGCGCCTTTCAGTCTCGGCAGTGAAAGGCTATCGCTCAGCCTTAAGTCTAGCCTTCAGGCTCAAAGGAGTGGACATATCTTCTTCGCTAGAACTTTCTCTACTCATATGTAGTTATGAACTTACCTGCCCTCAGTCAGAAGTGAGACCTTCTCCATGGAACGTGGTTCGAGTTCTCAGGTCTCTTAAGAGAACTCCCTATGAACCATTACGCCAGGGTTCAGATCACCACTTGACTTGGAAGACGGTGTTCCTACTAGCTTTGGCGTCAGCCAAGCGAGTTAGCGAACTTCATGGTATCTCGTATGACATCGCCCATTCAAGGGGATGGGGGGAGGTAACGTTCAGCTTCGTCCCTGAGTTTATTGCTAAGATTCAGAATCCGGGAGTGCCGGACCCTCGCTTCGACTCCTTCCGGATTTCGAGTCTTTGTTCCGTAACAGATGACCCAGACCATCTCCTACTGTGCCCAGTAAGGAGTCTGAGGCTATACCTGAAGAGAACAGCTGCAGTTCGTCCCCAAGTGCAGGCTTTGTTTGTTAGCTCTGGGAGATCGAAGAGGAGGGTTACCAAGAACACCATCTCAGCATGGATTCGAAAGGCAATCCATCTGTCCCTGACTCCTGGCCCTCCTCCATCACGTCGTCCTAGAGCTCATGATGTCAAAGAAAAACTTCTCGGTGACGCAGGTTCTACAAGCAGGGGTGTGGAAGTGTCAAACGACCTTCACAGCCCACTACCTGCAAGACGTGACCCACAGGAGGCTCGATACGTTCTCTATCGGCCCTGTGGTGGCTGCACAACAGCTGGTTTAAACCTCAGGCTCCTTAATGGACAAGTAGCTGAGGGTTGAGGGTATTGTTACCCGGTTTTAGTCTGCGTGAATGGAAAGGTATGTCTGGCTTTTATTCTTTTCTTCATCCTCCCCTCTCTTGGGGAAAGCAGCATCCTGGGTTCTCTGCACAGCTGACCTCAAACCATTGCAGGTAAACCATGTTCCCTTGTTTTCCTAGTATTAAGTTAATACTGTCGCGTCCCCATACCCTGACGAGGTGGTATTGGGATAGTTCTAGCCTTAAAGTTCCATCTAAAGAACTTCAGGTCAACTTCCTAGGACGAGTCAGACTTTTTTCCTTCACACACAGCTTATGTAGGCCGCAGCCCTTGCATAGCAAGGTGTGAGCGAGGTGCAGGGACTCTTTATTGTTGAGTGCTGACAAACTCAGATAGTGAGTCCCCGGGCAAAAAGCCAAAGCCAGTACGGCTGGGACTTTCCACCCTTCCTAAGGGTCAAGTCACCCTATTTAAATAGCGTGGTTTGTATTTCGGTTACGGAACAAATGAAAAATTCGTAGATAATTTGTATTTTTCCTAACCATACAAACCTTAGCTATTTAATCAAACTTGCCCGCCAGCCCTGTCCCCTGGGATAAGTCCTACCTCTAAGCAAAGTGAAGCAGTTCACCAGTGTGTAAGGGGGGAGGGGTAGCTAGCTACCCCTCCCCTACCCCCTCGCTAACTAGCAAGGGGTTAGTAAACCCTCGTTAAAATTCTAATGGCTCGTCATTTCAGCTAGGCCGAAAGTAATACCCTATTTAAATAGCTAAGGTTTGTATGGTTAGGAAAAATACAAATGATCTACGAGTTTGTCATATTTGTAGCAATAATTATTATTATTATTATAATCTAAGACAAATAAAACTGTGTTTAGATTTATTCAAGTGAATTATTGTAAAAATAAAATTTGTGAGTTTAAAAAGAAATAACAGAATAAGAATCTTTTTAATCGCCTGTTTCTCGAACTAATCGCCCTTCGTCTCCCGCAGGTGTTTGACAACTGCGCCGTCACCGTTATGATTTCGGTGGAACCGTATACGTTCGGACTTGGGATACAGCCGTCCAGGAGGATAAATATAGACCGGGGACCACTCAGTCACCCCAAGACGACGCCTTCTTGATCTATCTCTCCATGTTTTCGCCTACTTTCTCGCTTCGAAAATGTTAAGGAGAAGGGGAGTGACGATCCTTGCTCTTCGTAGCTACTTAGTGTCATCTGTGTACTTTGTAGGGTTCACTGTAAGCATTGCTAAATGGTTTTAACAGATTCTCTTTCTGTCACTTTTTAACTGTCTGCTTTATCTTCAGTCCCAATTCCTACCCTTCATTTTTCTGTCCATCTTCTTCGATGTTTAAACATAAATACAAATTATATTCCTTTATAACTGGTGGCGGGGAGGACCCACTCGCATGTGGGTCAGCTCAACGCTCACTTTTGGCTTCGGCTGTTTCAATCAATTTGCTTTTTCTCATTCTAGATAAATGGAAAATACAAAAGAAGTTATTTTCTGGGTAAGCCGAAAATGTGCGATATGTTTTTGTGTGAACCTGCTGTATTAATCTAGTCCTTCTTGTGACTTTTTTGTATGTAAATTATGATTAAAAAAACACAAATGTAAAGGTATACAGATCAACTTGAGACTATATAGATTCTTATACAGTTGATGTAAAAGGTTAAGAATTTTTTTATTTATGTCTTCAGTTTATGTCTTAAATTAATGTGTAAGACATCTATGTCTGAAAGGAAAGTTAATACACAGGGGTATATGTAACAGAAGACATCCGGTAATGGTTTGGGTGTATTATCTCAACACCTCCATAGAATACGAGCGCAGATAATTTGTAATTTGTATTTTTCCTAACCATACAAACCTTAGCTATTTAATCAAACTTGCCCGCCAGCCCTGTCCCCTGGGATAAGTCCTACCTCTAAGCAAAGTGAAGCAGTTCACCAGTGTGTAAGGGGGGAGGGGTAGCTAGCTACCCCTCCCCTACCCCCTCGCTAACTAGCAAGGGGTTAGTAAACCCTCGTTAAAATTCTAATGGCTCGTCATTTCAGCTAGGCCGAAAGTAATACCCTATTTAAATAGCTAAGGTTTGTATGGTTAGGAAAAATACAAATGATCTACGAGTTTGTCATATTTGTAGCAATAATTATTATTATTATTATAATCTAAGACAAATAAAACTGTGTTTAGATTTATTCAAGTGAATTATTGTAAAAATAAAATTTGTGAGTTTAAAAAGAAATAACAGAATAAGAATCTTTTTAATCGCCTGTTTCTCGAACTAATCGCCCTTCGTCTCCCGCAGGTGTTTGACAACTGCGCCGTCACCGTTATGATTTCGGTGGAACCGTATACGTTCGGACTTGGGATACAGCCGTCCAGGAGGATAAATATAGACCGGGGACCACTCAGTCACCCCAAGACGACGCCTTCTTGATCTATCTCTCCATGTTTTCGCCTACTTTCTCGCTTCGAAAATGTTAAGGAGAAGGGGAGTGACGATCCTTGCTCTTCGTAGCTACTTAGTGTCATCTGTGTACTTTGTAGGGTTCACTGTAAGCATTGCTAAATGGTTTTAACAGATTCTCTTTCTGTCACTTTTTAACTGTCTGCTTTATCTTCAGTCCCAATTCCTACCCTTCATTTTTCTGTCCATCTTCTTCGATGTTTAAACATAAATACAAATTATATTCCTTTATAACTGGTGGCGGGGAGGACCCACTCGCATGTGGGTCAGCTCAACGCTCACTTTTGGCTTCGGCTGTTTCAATCAATTTGCTTTTTCTCATTCTAGATAAATGGAAAATACAAAAGAAGTTATTTTCTGGGTAAGCCGAAAATGTGCGATATGTTTTTGTGTGAACCTGCTGTATTAATCTAGTCCTTCTTGTGACTTTTTTGTATGTAAATTATGATTAAAAAAACACAAATGTAAAGGTATACAGATCAACTTGAGACTATATAGATTCTTATACAGTTGATGTAAAAGGTTAAGAATTTTTTTATTTATGTCTTCAGTTTATGTCTTAAATTAATGTGTAAGACATCTATGTCTGAAAGGAAAGTTAATACACAGGGGTATATGTAACAGAAGACATCCGGTAATGGTTTGGGTGTATTATCTCAACACCTCCATAGAATACGAGCGCAGATAATTTGTAATTTGTATTTTTCCTAACCATACAAACCTTAGCTATTTAATCAAACTTGCCCGCCAGCCCTGTCCCCTGGGATAAGTCCTACCTCTAAGCAAAGTGAAGCAGTTCACCAGTGTGTAAGGGGGGAGGGGTAGCTAGCTACCCCTCCCCTACCCCCTCGCTAACTAGCAAGGGGTTAGTAAACCCTCGTTAAAATTCTAATGGCTCGTCATTTCAGCTAGGCCGAAAGTAATACCCTATTTAAATAGCTAAGGTTTGTATGGTTAGGAAAAATACAAATGATCTACGAGTTTGTCATATTTGTAGCAATAATTATTATTATTATTATAATCTAAGACAAATAAAACTGTGTTTAGATTTATTCAAGTGAATTATTGTAAAAATAAAATTTGTGAGTTTAAAAAGAAATAACAGAATAAGAATCTTTTTAATCGCCTGTTTCTCGAACTAATCGCCCTTCGTCTCCCGCAGGTGTTTGACAACTGCGTCGTCACCGTTATGATTTCGGTGGAACCGTATACGTTCGGACTTGGGATACAGCCGTCCAGGAGGATAAATATAGACCGGGGACCACTCAGTCACCCCAAGACGACGCCTTCTTGATCTATCTCTCCATGTTTTCGCCTACTTTCTCGCTTCGAAAATGTTAAGGAGAAGGGGAGTGACGATCCTTGCTCTTCGTAGCTACTTAGTGTCATCTGTGTACTTTGTAGGGTTCACTGTAAGCATTGCTAAATGGTTTTAACAGATTCTCTTTCTGTCACTTTTTAACTGTCTGCTTTATCTTCAGTCCCAATTCCTACCCTTCATTTTTCTGTCCATCTTCTTCGATGTTTAAACATGAATACAAATTATATTCCTTTATAACTGGTGGCGGGGAGGACCCACTCGCATGTGGGTCAGCTCAACGCTCACTTTTGGCTTCGGCTGTTTCAATCAATTTGCTTTTTCTCAT
Organism: Palaemon carinicauda; assembly: GCF_036898095.1. Lineage (NCBI taxonomy): Eukaryota > Metazoa > Arthropoda > Malacostraca > Decapoda > Palaemonidae > Palaemon > Palaemon carinicauda. The sequence continues at coordinate 26,424,881 of NC_090767.1, forward strand.
TCTAGATAAATGGAAAATACAAAAGAAGTTATTTTCTGGGTAAGCCGAAAATGTGCGATATGTTTTTGTGTGAACCTGCTGTATTAATCTAGTCCTTCTTGTGACTTTTTTGTATGTAAATTATGATTAAAAAAACACAAATGTGAAGGTATACAGATCAACTTGAGACTATATAGATTCTTATACAGTTGATGTAAAAGGTTAAGAATTTTTTTATTTATGTCTTCAGTTTATGTCTTAAATTAATGTGTAAGACATCTATGTCTGAAAGGAAAGTTAATACACAGGGGTATATGTAACAGAAGACATCCGGTAATGGTTTGGGTGTATTATCTCAACACCTCCATAGAATACGAGCGCAGATAATTTGTAATTTGTATTTTTCCTAACCATACAAACCTTAGCTATTTAATCAAACTTGCCCGCCAGCCCTGTCCCCTGGGATAAGTCCTACCTCTAAGCAAAGTGAAGCAGTTCACCAGTGTGTAAGGGGGGAGGGGTAGCTAGCTACCCCTCCCCTACCCCCTCGCTAACTAGCAAGGGGTTAGTAAACCCTCGTTAAAATTCTAATGGCTCGTCATTTCAGCTAGGCCGAAAGTAATACCCTATTTAAATAGCTAAGGTTTGTATGGTTAGGAAAAATACAAATGATCTACGAGTTTGTCATATTTGTAGCAATAATTATTATTATTATTATAATCTAAGACAAATAAAACCGTGTTTAGATTTATTCAAGTGAATTATTGTAAAAATAAAATTTGTGAGTTTAAAAAGAAATAACAGAATAAGAATCTTTTTAATCGCCTGTTTCTCGAACTAATCGCCCTTCGTCTCCCGCAGGTGTTTGACAACTGCGCCGTCACCGTTATGATTTCGGTGGAACCGTATACGTTCGGACTTGGGATACAGCCGTCCAGGAGGATAAATATAGACCGGGGACCACTCAGTCACCCCAAGACGACGCCTTCTTGATCTATCTCTCCATGTTTTCGCCTACTTTCTCGCTTCGAAAATGTTAAGGAGAAGGGGAGTGACGATCCTTGCTCTTCGTAGCTACTTAGTGTCATCTGTGTACTTTGTAGGGTTCACTGTAAGCATTGCTAAATGGTTTTAACAGATTCTCTTTCTGTCACTTTTTAACTGTCTGCTTTATCTTCAGTCCCAATTCCTACCCTTCATTTTTCTGTCCATCTTCTTCGATGTTTAAACATAAATACAAATTATATTCCTTTATAACTGGTGGCGGGGAGGACCCACTCGCATGTGGGTCAGCTCAACGCTCACTTTTGGCTTCGGCTGTTTCAATCAATTTGCTTTTTCTCATTCTAGATAAATGGAAAATACAAAAGAAGTTATTTTCTGGGTAAGCCGAAAATGTGCGATATGTTTTTGTGTGAACCTGCTGTATTAATCTAGTCCTTCTTGTGACTTTTTTGTATGTAAATTATGATTAAAAAAACACAAATGTAAAGGTATACAGATCAACTTGAGACTATATAGATTCTTATACAGTTGATGTAAAAGGTTAAGAATTTTTTTATTTATGTCTTCAGTTTATGTCTTAAATTAATGTGTAAGACATCTATGTCTGAAAGGAAAGTTAATACACAGGGGTATATGTAACAGAAGACGTGCGTGAGCAATCGCCCCCGAGCTAGGCAATGGCTTATCGCACGATGCCCAGCGCGACCCACAGCGTGTTCCCACACAGGATCCTGCAGTACGACGCGCAGTCAGGTCATCTTCATCGGGTCTCCCCCCCGTAAGCGCAGGACAGCGCGCTCGACAGAGGGAGGGAAATCTCCGGACAGGTTAAGAACATTTCTTCTACAGCTTCTTCCTTTCAGGCAGACCCTGTTGTAGTTTCCACTCCTAGGGATCTTACGATCCCCTTCCCTCCAGAGGGTGTCTCTGACAGCGCTGCTGTCAGTCGGCTGCCCTAGTTTGGGCCCTTGATCAGAGCGGTTGCGCAGGCTTTCAAGCCTACTTTCTCTGAACTAGGCCTCAAATCAGCGGCTATCTCGGCCCCCTGAAGAGGAAGAGAGGAGTGGACGACGTGGTTACTTCTCCAAGGGCGAAACTGGCTCTTCGAAAGTCGTTGAGGAAGGCTCCCTCCTCTCCCCAGACTTTCTCCCCATCCCTCGTTGACGAGGGTTTTCCGTCCTCAGGGGATTCTCGTAAGGTGAGGCGTTCTCCCATCGCACCAATGGGAGAAACCCCACCTCGTGCCGAGAAGTCTCCTTGGGTGGAGGCGGAGAAGAGCCACCCACCATCTTTGTTGGAATCCTGCATCCCTCCCAGGAGGGAGTCGAAGGACTCCAAGACGGTTCCGAAATCTTCTTCGAGGATCAGACCAGAGCCAGCTAAGCCCGCGGAGAACGTCCACGGGTCCCCCCAAGAAGATCCTTTGGGGACTGGAGACCTTGCTGCTAGTCCATCAGGAGGAGAGCCACAGGAGTCAGAGCATGCCTTCTGGCAAGTTTTGACTCTGATGAGGAACCTTAACGGATTCTCGGATCCTGAGATTCCTCCTCGAGAGGGCAAGGACACGGTTCTGGACCGAGTCTTTGGTACCCAAAAGCCCCCTAAAACCAGCGCGGCTTTGCCCTGGTCCCAGGGGGTCAAGAGTGCCAGAGATAAGGTCGAGAGCCAGCTCTCCGAGCTAGCCTCCTCCAGCCATTCCAGCGCCGGAAACAAGCTCCTACCACCTCCTCGTATCCACCAGAGAAGGTACTTCAAAATCATGGAGGAGTCCTGTTTAGCTCTTCCCCTCCACCACTCGGTGGAAGAGCTCTCCAGGGGAGTCCCTCTCGAGAGTCTCTCCAACTGGCCAGTGTCGTTCTCGGCCTCGGAGATTCTCTGCCTGGCGAAAGTAGCGAAGTGTGCCATGCAGGCCACTTCGTGGCTGGATATCTGGCTAGGATCTCCTGGCATCCTGATACGATCCGAAGACTGGTCTATGGAGAGTACTAGGAAGGCCTTGGAGACCTTCCTTCTTTCAGGCACTCGTACCATCGAGTTTCTGGCCCACCAAGTCTCGAACTTGTGGGCTAACACTATCCTGAAATGCCGTGATACGGTGTCTGAAAGATTCAACTCGAAGGTCCCCAACACCGAGGTCAGTAAGCTCAGACATTCCTCCCTTTTGGGGAATAGTCTGTTTGAGCCGAAAGATGTAGAGCAGGCGGCTGAGAGGTGGAGGAAGTCCAACCAGGACTCCCTCCTCCAGAGGGCTTTAACATCAAAGCCCTATAAGCCTTCAGCACATCAACAACCTCGCCCTGCAAAGACGACAAAGCCGGCAGTAGCAGCAAAGGCAGCGGTGTCCAAACAGCCCTTTCCCATCAAGGACAGGAAAGGCAAGAAGTCCTCCAGGGGAGGCAAAAATCCTAGGGGGAGTGGCCGAGGCTGCAAACGCTAGGATTGTTCAGTCTCCCCGCATGTCCACCAGTGGGGGGATGCCTCCAAAGTTGCGCGAACAGGTGGCAGCAACTCGGGGCCGATTCCTGGACGATCTCCGTGATCAGCCAAGGATATCGCGTCCCATTCATAACATCTCTTCCTCCCCTGACAGCGAATCCAGTGTCGTTGAACTTTCTCGCCATGGGATCGGCAAGAGGGCAAGCCCTTTGGGCAGAAGTCGAGACCATGCTGAAGAAGGACGCTCTCCAAGAGGTCGTCGACGGGTCCCCAGGCTTCTACAGTCGACTCTTTCTTGTAAAGAAGGTGTCAGGAGGCTGGAGACCAGTCATCGACCTCTCAGCTCTGAACAGGTTTGTCAAGCAGACCCCGTTCAGCATGGAGACGGCAGACACGGTCAGACTCGCAGTGAGACCGCGAGACTTCATGTACACACTGGATCTGAAGGACGCGTACTTCCAGATCCCAATCCATCCGTCTTCAAGGAAGTACCTAAGATTCAGCCTAGACAACAAGATCTACCAGTTCAAGGTGCTTCGGTCTCTCAACAGCACCTCAGGTTTTCACCAGGGTGTTCACTCTGATATCTTCGTGGGCACACAAGATCGGCACCCGTCTCCTCCATTATCTGGACGACTGGCTGATCTTAGCAGACTCGGAGTCAACCCTTCTTCGACACCGAGACAAATTTCTGGGGATTTGCCAAGATCTAGGGATCATGGTAAATCTCGAGAAGTCTTCTCTGCTTCCTACCCAAAGACTGGTATATCTAGGCATGATATTGGACACCAATCTCCACAAAGCCTTCCCATCAGACGACAGGATTGCAAGGCTGAGGAAGGTCGCAAGTCCTTTCCTCAGACGAGACGAACTCCCAGCCCAATCGTGGTTACATCTCCTAGGCCATCTCTCATCCTTGGTCCGTCTAGTTCACAACGGTCGTCTCAGATTGAGATCTCTGCAATGGCGACTCAAGTCCCGGTGGAGTCAGGGAGACGATTCCCCGGACGTCTTGATGCCTATGGGTCTCGCGGAACAGACGGACCTTCAGTGGTGGGTGGCAGACGAGAACCTACTTAAGGGAGTGGATCTTCTCGTCCTCCCCCCCAGATTTGATGCTGTTTTTGGACGCCTCAAAGAAAGGGTGGGGGGCCCACGTTGTGAACCACAGGACCTCAGGCCTGTGGTCAGAATCAGAAAAGTGCCTCCATATAAATCTGCTAGAAATGAAGGCCGTTTTTCTGGCGCTTCAACAGTTCCAACAGCACCTGGCGGGTCACTCTTTCGTGGTGATGAGCGACAGCACCACAGTAATGGCTTGCATCAACAAGCAGGGAGGTACCTTTTCAGAACAGCTATCCCATCTTGCAGTAGAGATACTGAGATGGACCGAAGTCCACTCGATTCCACTTTTGGCTCGCTTCATTCCGGTCAAAAGGAACGTGCTCGCCGACAGTCTGAGCAGAGCGTCTCAGGTAGTGAGTACCGAGTGGTCTTTGGATCGTCAAGTAGCCAACAAAGTCCTGACTTTGTGGGGTTCCCCGATTGTGGATCTGTTCGCGACAGCGTTAAACTTCAAGCTGCCGCTGTACTGCTCTCCAGTTCCGGACCCCAAGGCTCTCTGGCAAGATGCTTTCCAACAACGGTGGGATAATAGCGACGTATACGCCTTTCCCTCGTTCTGTCTGATGAGGAGGGTACTCAACAAGACCAGACTATCGGTCAACCTCTCGATGACTCTCATAGCTCCGCTGTGGCATCACGCGTAATGGTTCCCGGACCTTCTGCAACTGCTTACAGAGCCTCCGAGAGAAGTCCCTCCACGAAACGAGCTACTCAAACAACCACACACCAATATCTTTCACAAAGCCGTAGCTTCGCTTCGGCTTCACGCCTAGAGACTATCCAGCATCTCCTCGTAGAGAGAGGATTTTCGCAACAAGTTGCGGAAAGGATGTCTGGACACCTGCGAAAGTCATCCGCAGGGGTCTACCGGGCAAAGTGGAGAGTTTTCTGTGGTTGGTGTCATGGAAGGGGTATCTCTCCACTTGATGCCACTATTCCAGCAATAGCGGAGTTCTTCGTATACTTGTGAGAAGAAATGCGCCTTTCAGTCTCGGCAGTGAAAGGCTATCGCTCAGCCTTAAGTCTAGCCTTCAGGCTCAAAGGAGTGGACATATCTTCTTCGCTAGAACTTTCTCTACTCATATGTAGTTATGAACTTACCTGCCCTCAGTCAGAAGTGAGACCTTCTCCATGGAACGTGGTTCGAGTTCTCAGGTCTCTTAAGAGAACTCCCTATGAACCATTACGCCAGGGTTCAGATCACCACTTGACTTGGAAGACGGTGTTCCTACTAGCTTTGGCGTCAGCCAAGCGAGTTAGCGAACTTCATGGTATCTCGTATGACATCGCCCATTCAAGGGGATGGGGGGAGGTAACGTTCAGCTTCGTCCCTGAGTTTATTGCTAAGATTCAGAATCCGGGAGTGCCGGACCCTCGCTTCGACTCCTTCCGGATTTCGAGTCTTTGTTCCGTAACAGATGACCCAGACCATCTCCTACTGTGCCCAGTAAGGAGTCTGAGGCTATACCTGAAGAGAACAGCTGCAGTTCGTCCCCAAGTGCAGGCTTTGTTTGTTAGCTCTGGGAGATCGAAGAGGAGGGTTACCAAGAACACCATCTCAGCATGGATTCGAAAGGCAATCCATCTGTCCCTGACTCCTGGCCCTCCTCCATCACGTCGTCCTAGAGCTCATGATGTCAAAGAAAAACTTCTCGGTGACGCAGGTTCTACAAGCAGGGGTGTGGAAGTGTCAAACGACCTTCACAGCCCACTACCTGCAAGACGTGACCCACAGGAGGCTCGATACGTTCTCTATCGGCCCTGTGGTGGCTGCACAACAGCTGGTTTAAACCTCAGGCTCCTTAATGGACAAGTAGCTGAGGGTTGAGGGTATTGTTACCCGGTTTTAGTCTGCGTGAATGGAAAGGTATGTCTGGCTTTTATTCTTTTCTTCATCCTCCCCTCTCTTGGGGAAAGCAGCATCCTGGGTTCTCTGCACAGCTGACCTCAAACCATTGCAGGTAAACCATGTTCCCTTGTTTTCCTAGTATTAAGTTAATACTGTCGCGTCCCCATACCCTGACGAGGTGGTATTGGGATAGTTCTAGCCTTAAAGTTCCATCTAAAGAACTTCAGGTCAACTTCCTAGGACGAGTCAGACTTTTTTCCTTCACACACAGCTTATGTAGGCCGCAGCCCTTGCATAGCAAGGTGTGAGCGAGGTGCAGGGACTCTTTATTGTTGAGTGCTGACAAACTCAGATAGTGAGTCCCCGGGCAAAAAGCCAAAGCCAGTACGGCTGGGACTTTCCACCCTTCCTAAGGGTCAAGTCACCCTATTTAAATAGCGTGGTTTGTATTTCGGTTACGGAACAAATGAAAAATTCGTAGATAATTTGTATTTTTCCTAACCATACAAACCTTAGCTATTTAATCAAACTTGCCCGCCAGCCCTGTCCCCTGGGATAAGTCCTACCTCTAAGCAAAGTGAAGCAGTTCACCAGTGTGTAAGGGGGGAGGGGTAGCTAGCTACCCCTCCCCTACCCCCTCGCTAACTAGCAAGGGGTTAGTAAACCCTCGTTAAAATTCTAATGGCTCGTCATTTCAGCTAGGCCGAAAGTAATACCCTATTTAAATAGCTAAGGTTTGTATGGTTAGGAAAAATACAAATGATCTACGAGTTTGTCATATTTGTAGCAATAATTATTATTATTATTATAATCTAAGACAAATAAAACTGTGTTTAGATTTATTCAAGTGAATTATTGTAAAAATAAAATTTGTGAGTTTAAAAAGAAATAACAGAATAAGAATCTTTTTAATCGCCTGTTTCTCGAACTAATCGCCCTTCGTCTCCCGCAGGTGTTTGACAACTGCGCCGTCACCGTTATGATTTCGGTGGAACCGTATACGTTCGGACTTGGGATACAGCCGTCCAGGAGGATAAATATAGACCGGGGACCACTCAGTCACCCCAAGACGACGCCTTCTTGATCTATCTCTCCATGTTTTCGCCTACTTTCTCGCTTCGAAAATGTTAAGGAGAAGGGGAGTGACGATCCTTGCTCTTCGTAGCTACTTAGTGTCATCTGTGTACTTTGTAGGGTTCACTGTAAGCATTGCTAAATGGTTTTAACAGATTCTCTTTCTGTCACTTTTTAACTGTCTGCTTTATCTTCAGTCCCAATTCCTACCCTTCATTTTTCTGTCCATCTTCTTCGATGTTTAAACATAAATACAAATTATATTCCTTTATAACTGGTGGCGGGGAGGACCCACTCGCATGTGGGTCAGCTCAACGCTCACTTTTGGCTTCGGCTGTTTCAATCAATTTGCTTTTTCTCATTCTAGATAAATGGAAAATACAAAAGAAGTTATTTTCTGGGTAAGCCGAAAATGTGCGATATGTTTTTGTGTGAACCTGCTGTATTAATCTAGTCCTTCTTGTGACTTTTTTGTATGTAAATTATGATTAAAAAAACACAAATGTAAAGGTATACAGATCAACTTGAGACTATATAGATTCTTATACAGTTGATGTAAAAGGTTAAGAATTTTTTTATTTATGTCTTCAGTTTATGTCTTAAATTAATGTGTAAGACATCTATGTCTGAAAGGAAAGTTAATACACAGGGGTATATGTAACAGAAGACATCCGGTAATGGTTTGGGTGTATTATCTCAACACCTCCATAGAATACGAGCGCAGATAATTTGTAATTTGTATTTTTCCTAACCATACAAACCTTAGCTATTTAATCAAACTTGCCCGCCAGCCCTGTCCCCTGGGATAAGTCCTACCTCTAAGCAAAGTGAAGCAGTTCACCAGTGTGTAAGGGGGGAGGGGTAGCTAGCTACCCCTCCCCTACCCCCTCGCTAACTAGCAAGGGGTTAGTAAACCCTCGTTAAAATTCTAATGGCTCGTCATTTCAGCTAGGCCGAAAGTAATACCCTATTTAAATAGCTAAGGTTTGTATGGTTAGGAAAAATACAAATGATCTACGAGTTTGTCATATTTGTAGCAATAATTATTATTATTATTATAATCTAAGACAAATAAAACTGTGTTTAGATTTATTCAAGTGAATTATTGTAAAAATAAAATTTGTGAGTTTAAAAAGAAATAACAGAATAAGAATCTTTTTAATCGCCTGTTTCTCGAACTAATCGCCCTTCGTCTCCCGCAGGTGTTTGACAACTGCGCCGTCACCGTTATGATTTCGGTGGAACCGTATACGTTCGGACTTGGGATACAGCCGTCCAGGAGGATAAATATAGACCGGGGACCACTCAGTCACCCCAAGACGACGCCTTCTTGATCTATCTCTCCATGTTTTCGCCTACTTTCTCGCTTCGAAAATGTTAAGGAGAAGGGGAGTGACGATCCTTGCTCTTCGTAGCTACTTAGTGTCATCTGTGTACTTTGTAGGGTTCACTGTAAGCATTGCTAAATGGTTTTAACAGATTCTCTTTCTGTCACTTTTTAACTGTCTGCTTTATCTTCAGTCCCAATTCCTACCCTTCATTTTTCTGTCCATCTTCTTCGATGTTTAAACATAAATACAAATTATATTCCTTTATAACTGGTGGCGGGGAGGACCCACTCGCATGTGGGTCAGCTCAACGCTCACTTTTGGCTTCGGCTGTTTCAATCAATTTGCTTTTTCTCATTCTAGATAAATGGAAAATACAAAAGAAGTTATTTTCTGGGTAAGCCGAAAATGTGCGATATGTTTTTGTGTGAACCTGCTGTATTAATCTAGTCCTTCTTGTGACTTTTTTGTATGTAAATTATGATTAAAAAAACACAAATGTAAAGGTATACAGATCAACTTGAGACTATATAGATTCTTATACAGTTGATGTAAAAGGTTAAGAATTTTTTTATTTATGTCTTCAGTTTATGTCTTAAATTAATGTGTAAGACATCTATGTCTGAAAGGAAAGTTAATACACAGGGGTATATGTAACAGAAGACATCCGGTAATGGTTTGGGTGTATTATCTCAACACCTCCATAGAATACGAGCGCAGATAATTTGTAATTTGTATTTTTCCTAACCATACAAACCTTAGCTATTTAATCAAACTTGCCCGCCAGCCCTGTCCCCTGGGATAAGTCCTACCTCTAAGCAAAGTGAAGCAGTTCACCAGTGTGTAAGGGGGGAGGGGTAGCTAGCTACCCCTCCCCTACCCCCTCGCTAACTAGCAAGGGGTTAGTAAACCCTCGTTAAAATTCTAATGGCTCGTCATTTCAGCTAGGCCGAAAGTAATACCCTATTTAAATAGCTAAGGTTTGTATGGTTAGGAAAAATACAAATGATCTACGAGTTTGTCATATTTGTAGCAATAATTATTATTATTATTATAATCTAAGACAAATAAAACTGTGTTTAGATTTATTCAAGTGAATTATTGTAAAAATAAAATTTGTGAGTTTAAAAAGAAATAACAGAATAAGAATCTTTTTAATCGCCTGTTTCTCGAACTAATCGCCCTTCGTCTCCCGCAGGTGTTTGACAACTGCGTCGTCACCGTTATGATTTCGGTGGAACCGTATACGTTCGGACTTGGGATACAGCCGTCCAGGAGGATAAATATAGACCGGGGACCACTCAGTCACCCCAAGACGACGCCTTCTTGATCTATCTCTCCATGTTTTCGCCTACTTTCTCGCTTCGAAAATGTTAAGGAGAAGGGGAGTGACGATCCTTGCTCTTCGTAGCTACTTAGTGTCATCTGTGTACTTTGTAGGGTTCACTGTAAGCATTGCTAAATGGTTTTAACAGATTCTCTTTCTGTCACTTTTTAACTGTCTGCTTTATCTTCAGTCCCAATTCCTACCCTTCATTTTTCTGTCCATCTTCTTCGATGTTTAAACATGAATACAAATTATATTCCTTTATAACTGGTGGCGGGGAGGACCCACTCGCATGTGGGTCAGCTCAACGCTCACTTTTGGCTTCGGCTGTTTCAATCAATTTGCTTTTTCTCATTCTAGATAAATGGAAAATACAAAAGAAGTTATTTTCTGGGTAAGCCGAAAATGTGCGATATGTTTTTGTGTGAACCTGCTGTATTAATCTAGTCCTTCTTGTGACTTTTTTGTATGTAAATTATGATTAAAAAAACACAAATGTGAAGGTATACAGATCAACTTGAGACTATATAGATTCTTATACAGTTGATGTAAAAGGTTAAGAATTTTTTTATTTATGTCTTCAGTTTATGTCTTAAATTAATGTGTAAGACATCTATGTCTGAAAGGAAAGTTAATACACAGGGGTATATGTAACAGAAGACATCCGGTAATGGTTTGGGTGTATTATCTCAACACCTCCATAGAATACGAGCGCAGATAATTTGTAATTTGTATTTTTCCTAACCATACAAACCTTAGCTATTTAATCAAACTTGCCCGCCAGCCCTGTCCCCTGGGATAAGTCCTACCTCTAAGCAAAGTGAAGCAGTTCACCAGTGTGTAAGGGGGGAGGGGTAGCTAGCTACCCCTCCCCTACCCCCTCGCTAACTAGCAAGGGGTTAGTAAACCCTCGTTAAAATTCTAATGGCTCGTCATTTCAGCTAGGCCGAAAGTAATACCCTATTTAAATAGCTAAGGTTTGTATGGTTAGGAAAAATACAAATGATCTACGAGTTTGTCATATTTGTAGCAATAATTATTATTATTATTATAATCTAAGACAAATAAAACCGTGTTTAGATTTATTCAAGTGAATTATTGTAAAAATAAAATTTGTGAGTTTAAAAAGAAATAACAGAATAAGAATCTTTTTAATCGCCTGTTTCTCGAACTAATCGCCCTTCGTCTCCCGCAGGTGTTTGACAACTGCGCCGTCACCGTTATGATTTCGGTGGAACCGTATACGTTCGGACTTGGGATACAGCCGTCCAGGAGGATAAATATAGACCGGGGACCACTCAGTCACCCCAAGACGACGCCTTCTTGATCTATCTCTCCATGTTTTCGCCTACTTTCTCGCTTCGAAAATGTTAAGGAGAAGGGGAGTGACGATCCTTGCTCTTCGTAGCTACTTAGTGTCATCTGTGTACTTTGTAGGGTTCACTGTAAGCATTGCTAAATGGTTTTAACAGATTCTCTTTCTGTCACTTTTTAACTGTCTGCTTTATCTTCAGTCCCAATTCCTACCCTTCATTTTTCTGTCCATCTTCTTCGATGTTTAAACATAAATACAAATTATATTCCTTTATAACTGGTGGCGGGGAGGACCCACTCGCATGTGGGTCAGCTCAACGCTCACTTTTGGCTTCGGCTGTTTCAATCAATTTGCTTTTTCTCATTCTAGATAAATGGAAAATACAAAAGAAGTTATTTTCTGGGTAAGCCGAAAATGTGCGATATGTTTTTGTGTGAACCTGCTGTATTAATCTAGTCCTTCTTGTGACTTTTTTGTATGTAAATTATGATTAAAAAAACACAAATGTAAAGGTATACAGATCAACTTGAGACTATATAGATTCTTATACAGTTGATGTAAAAGGTTAAGAATTTTTTTATTTATGTCTTCAGTTTATGTCTTAAATTAATGTGTAAGACATCTATGTCTGAAAGGAAAGTTAATACACAGGGGTATATGTAACAGAAGACATCCGGTAATGGTTTGGGTGTATTATCTCAACACCTCCATAGAATACGAGCGCAGACGACGGTGTCTAAGACAAAGCAGGGTCTATGGGTGATGTGGAAATTCAGTTTTTGATAATTAAATAATAGAGATGGTTAAACTGGTTAACTCCCAATGAATATCTAAATCATTATTATATATATTACAAGAAAAGGAATTCCAGTTTGTACAGATTTTTGTGGAAGAGACATGAACTTTGAACAATTGACTGGGGAAGGAATACAAGAATGGCTTCAGAGGTATTTCGTAACACCATGACAGCCCCTTGAGGACCAGATTTTCTTTTAAAGAGGAACAGAGATTTAGCATTTGAAGGGAATGACTCTCCCACAAGTCATGGACATTCTGACATTGAGATATCAGTTGACATTCCTGAGGTTTGATGAAACCTGTATTGAGAGAGGGATAGAAGAGCCATTATCTATGTGTCCCTTCCCCGATTGCCATAATTTCATAAATTTGATTCTCAAGATTAGTTCACCAAACTTGTAACTGGGCTCCATAAGGCACTAGAAGAGTTAGAAGACCCAGGCCTACATGGCCTAGGAGTATGAAGTGTGAAGGAGGTGATGAATAGAGAAGTAGTGATTTAAAAGCTCAAGATAGAGACGACTGGTGAAATCTAACCGAGGCCCTTTGCGTCAGTAGGTGTAGGAGGAGACGATGATGTTGGATACATTTGGAATTAACAAGTATCAAGTCTAAGGACCAAGGAAACTATAGAAAAAAGGCTTGACCAGGAGTGGCAGGTTTAGATCAAATAAGGATGTGGTATTCACTGTCAAATATTGTTATTTTTACTAGCTTTGCTACAACCCTAGTTGGAAAAACAAGATGCTATAAGCCCAGGGGCTCCAACTGTGAAAATAGCCCTGCTAGGAAAGTAAATAAGGAAGTAAGTAAACTAGATGTCTAAATATATATCTACTCTACAAAGACAGACTCATGTCAGACTGTTCATTAAGAAATTTTCTGCAAGTTTGAAATTGAGTCTCAGTCTCCCTTGGCAGTTTTTTTCCTTCCTGTAGAGATATGATTTGCAAATTGACACGTGAGGACCAAGTATTTACCAAATTCTAAAATCGATCAAGACAAAATTGATATGTTTTCATTTATGAGTTACTACCGCTAGAGAGTTATTGGGTCCTTTGACTGGCCAGACAGTACTACATTGGATCCCTCTCTTTTGTCACAGCCTATTCTTTCCACATTCTCCTCTGTCCTCGTACACCTGACAACACTGAGATTACCAAACAATTCTTCACTCAAGGGGTTAACTACTGCAGTGGCTACTTTTCTCTTGGTAAGGGTAGAAGAGACTTTATAGCTATAGAAAGCAGCTCTTCCAGAAGTTTTTATAGTTTATATATATATATATATATATATATATATATATATATATATATATATATATATATATATATATATATATATATATATATATATATATATATATATATATATATATATATATATATATATATATGATTTAATCTAATGTTACTGTTCTTGAAATATTTTATTTTTATTGTTTATTACCTCTCATATAGTTTATTTATTTCCTCGTTTTCTTTCCTCGCTGGGGTATTTTTCCTTCTTGGAGCCCTTGGGCTTACAGCATCTTGCTTTTCCAACTACGGTTGTAGCTTAGTAATAATGATAATAATATGAAACAGATTTATTACCAAAATGTTATTCTTAATATGGTCTGCATATCTTTCAAATCATTAGAATTCAATCTAAATTGTGGGCGTTGTATTCATGATACAAAGAAATGAAGTGTACTTTGTAGTAATGCCTTCTGATTGGAGAAGTTAATGCTTATATCCAGAAAGTTAATTAATTGCTTTAATATTCCTAGACTTAGAAATAGCGCACTTATTAGATTTCAACTATGAAAATAAAACAAAAGGTTTTCCTGTTCATCACAATTTGCAAACTAGACCATTGATCCGTCAACTTTATTCACTCCAAAATATGTAAAACAGAGCATTGAGGACTTTGGTTATTTTGTAGGCTACAAAAACATAAATTAACACTTGGATACCTACAAGTACACCTTAATATTAAAAGGAATACTCTGTCACACATGTATACGTATAGATTCTGTCTACACCTTGATATTAAAAGGAATACTCTGTTACACATGTATACGTATAGATTTTGTCTAAGTAATTAGTTGTGTTTGTGAAAAAATGTCACATTTAGATGACAGGATTTGCCCAGCGGTGTCCATCTCCTGGTGGTGAATGAAGACGAAAATCGAAAGCAATGCAAACTTTAGAAAAGTGAATAACTCTCAAGATTAATTCTTCCTAGAGTTTAGAATGATGCAGTTAGGCTTTGATGAATGATGAAGATATTATTCAAAAGTTCAGTAATGTATAATTGCTTCTATTATCTTTATTGTCTTGAGATATTCTTAAAAACATGACTAAAGTCATTTTCTTTTTCAGATTATCGACATCAGTACGAAGTGCAGTAGAAGACTTAACAACATCACCGAAGATTTATCGGGGGTATAGACGAATCCATAGACGATTTTATCAAGAATCAAGAGAGCATCAATAATTACACCTTTTCTTAATTTCGTTTCAGTGACGTCTTGGGTTTTTTATTCGAATAAGAATAGGTGTATTTTAGGTCCAAATGAAAGAATTGAATAATGCAAAATGTAAGAAGAAAATTCTACTTTGCTAATTAACAATTGAGTTTATTCTAGAGGGCTTGTGAATATATACACATACACGTAAGGTAGAATGTCTCGTGGAATTGTGGAAGATCTGAATGAGAGAATGTCTGAAATGTATGAAAGGTTTATGTAAAATTTATTTGATTCTTCTTTCATATTTACATTCTATGAATATTGTTTGTTGAAATTTATTATTTATAGAAATGTACAGAGATGTCAGCGAACTTACAGATTTTTATATATAAGGAATAACGTTTTATTTTGTGTTAAGTACTGTAGTATATATTTGAAATTCAAAATATTTTGCATTGGTAAGATGTTGAAGTTTATTCATAAGTAGATTTATAGTTGAATTAGGTATAACATCCAACTCAGAAGAAGGTTCAGGTCCGATTCAGCTTCTAGAGAAAAAGCGTCTTAGAATTAGTTTCACTTATTTCTGTCCGTTTTGTCGTTTCTAGAAAGTAAATGTTAATTTCTCATTACTCGGAAGAAGCGTTTTATCGTCATTTCTGTTTATACTCTGACTCTCCGTTTTAACTTTGAGACGTCAGTGAATCGCAAACGGTTATTCCTAAATTAGTTATGAAGAAATACATACAATCTTTTGTTTGATCTATTGAGCAGTTTTTTCTCAAGTTTTGTCTTTCAAAATAATAATAATTATAATGATTAAAATAATAGGAATATTCAAAATGATAATATAAATAAAGATATTTGAAATAATTAGAATTATAATAATAGTGATAACTGAAATAATAGTAATAATTATTAATATATTAGTATAATAATTTAAAGAATAATTAAAATGGTAATATCAATTTTTGTTTCAAATTAAAGTAATTGAAATAATAGTTAAATAATTAGAATAATAATAATAATGATAATAATAATTAAAACAGCTAATATTATAATAATCGAAATAATGAAAATACATATAAAGAATTCAATATCGGATTTATTAAAGAAATAAAAGTAATATAACAACACCAGAAGCAAAACACTTGAAAATATTTTGTATGAGAAAAGAAAGTCTTATGACTCCGGTAAAAAATTCTTTTACAATTTTGATTAAGTTCACTTATTGTTTTACTTGCCGAGTTTAAAAGGACACCCTATTAGAGTTTATTTATAGTTTAAAACAGTGTATTCCTTTTTTAAAACAGTTTATTTCTTGTTTAAAACAGTCTTAATTATTTTTTTTCCGTGGCAAGTATTTCAAAATCACTCTTGTAGACGCCGTGTTAATTCTAGTACAATATGAAAAGTTCAACATTCTTGGTATTACACACACGGTTATACATATCGACATCACAGTCCTCTAAAGAATACTCTGCCTGTATTGGCAGAATTCCTTTGTATTTAATTATATTTATATTAATGGTGATTATTATAATGGGTACATTAAGAGTTTGTGATCCATTGTGGCTAATTTTCAAGTTAACTAGATCTCTATTGGCCGTTCTAAAAAGCTCGCTGCCATTCTCTGTACATTTGTTGTATGATGTATTTTATTGTATTTCATGTTTAGATTTATTATTAGCAGACAGAACACATTTTCACGTAGCAAAGGTTCTATTTTAAACTCGCATTTGAATGTTTACCAATCCTGAAACCACATAAAAGATAGTGAGAAAATTCCAATTGAGAAAGGAGTTAGACAGGGAGACCCCTTCTCGCCTAGATTATTCACAGCATTTCTTAATTGAAAATATGCAATAAATACAGATCATGGGCATTTCTATGTCATGAAAGAGAGAGAGAGAGAGAGAGAGAGAGAGAGAGAGAGAGAGAGAGAGAGAGAGAGAGAGAGAGAGAGAGAGAGAGAGAGAGAGAGAGAGAGAGTGTGTGTGTGTGTGTCGAGGCATAAGTAGTGGCCTGCAAGTGTTGGTACGCGTTAAAGACGTGATTTTCAACGTATAGGTCTTTCCGTACGTGCTGCTTAGCCGGGGTTTGTAAATCTGATGGCAAGGGATAGACTCCCCTTGCGGTGTGTTGGTCTTTGAGTATGTGCTGCTTTGCCGGGGCTTGTAAGTTCGACGGCAGGGGTAGACTCCCCCACAATGTAACGTAGGCTTTGTAGATCGCCAGAGGAGGTGTGAGACGTGAAGAATTAGATAGGGACGACCAACCACCTCCTACCACTTCTGCCAATGAGAATTCCTTTATATATTCTTTCTCCAAGTCCATGTGACGAAGATTATTCTAGAATAAATCAAATGAGAAAGTGTCAAATACTGCACTTATTTAACAATTTCATAAAATCACATTAAATATTTAAGCAAAATAATATAAAATATTTCTGAGGTTGAATGTTGAGTTTCTCTTCCAGGGATTTTGCTGAGACATTTCAGAGAACAATGTAGAGTTGGGGGTATCATTATCATTATAGCAGACGATATCAAACAAAGTTATTCATTTTATGTTCTTAGGAAGATTAGTCTATGATGGAAGTCATTATTCAAGGCAGGATATAATTGTTATAAGATAGCATAACCAGAATGGCTAGTCAATTATCTAGTCTATTCAGTAGTCAGTCTTGAGTTGTGGGAATGGATAGTTGGATAGTCAAATACCATATGAGATAGGGCTAGTTGTTAGCTAGCCTTACGTTAGGGAATAGTTGAACCAGATGGATAGTCGAGTATTGTACGAGAGAGAAGTTTTGAAGAATCAATATTAACCAATTTTAATCGAGATAACCTCAAGTGCTACAAATGTGTTCTGTGTGTTAATAATCATCGTAGGATTTTGTATCTATAAATATTCTGTATCATCCCATTACAGCAAATGAGCAAAATCTTTTGAGTTCTGTTTAGAAGTCAAATTTTGGTCGGGATTTTCATAGCTGTGAGCACAAGTTTGACCTCGTAGATCAAGAGAGGACATTCTTCTTCTCCTTGTAGTAGGAAAAGGTGTTTGTTCACACTAAAGCCAAGATGGTTTCTGTGTCCGTTTCGTGAGATTAGGCTGAGAAAACCACAGGTCAAAGTGCCGGTGAAAAAGATAAAGCTTCAGAAATGTTATTCGATAGGTTAAAAAACTTATTCGTTTAATGAGAGACTGAAATTTAAACTTCATTAGTTTTTCCAAAGCGGTACTGATATCAAATAGAGTAGTCTTTTAGTCTTGAATTTAATATATTTTCCTGATTAGTCTCTGAAATTTAATAATTATAGATCTGTTTGAATTTTTCTAAATATCAAGTGACCTTAAGTTAGTTTTGTGACATCTTAATTGTTCGAGCAATAGCCTGCGATACTTGGTCTCTTTCGCATGATATATTTAGTCACCCTTCAGGAGGTGAGGACATTGAAGTGATAGATTAAGTGGGATGAGGTTTTATGTTCTATTTACTTTTGAATCAATATGTTTTTGCTGAGATCAGAAAAACATGTTATGAACTTCAGCTTTAGACAAAAAAGGGAATCTGTAATGCAGTAGTTTTTCTATCTGATTTTATATTGTTAGATTACTACTTATCTGAATGTTGATTTTTAATTTGTTTTATTTATTTAGCATTGCAGAGGATTTACAAAAGTATAAATTTTTTATAAGTTTATGATAAAATGTTTTTCAGGCAATTTATTTTTGACTAGGAAGCATTAGCTTATGTTGTGATCGCTTGATTATTATTATATGAATACAAACCCTTGTTTACTCCGTTTTTGCTTTTCCATGACCAGAGTTTTAAGGAATTATTGGGATTCTGGCAATATTGTTTGCTTGCCAACATCTCACCCACTTCAAGCGGAAGTAGCTATTGCCACAGTTTAATCCTGTTCTTCGTGCTTAACACACTTGTCTGCTCAAACTGCTTTTCAAATCTTTATGCTTTTGTGTTTTTCTCTCTCAGATATGATGAATACAAATGCTTCAAAGTATGTATGAGAGCTGAACCTGGCCTTGAAGGTTCTCCTTGAAGCTCCTCCTTCCTTTGGTTGGAGGTCGACTTACAACCTTCAAAAAGTGATGGTTAAGATAAAAGAAATATTGTTATTAATGATGCAAATTTTATCTCTCTCCCGGTTTCAGCGTTAAACAAACTATCTGATGACGGGGCAATTTGTTACCTTGTCCTATACGGGCAGTTTGCCTTTTTCATCCGAGGACTTCTTTTGGAACCCTTCCGAGGACTTCTCCTGGACACCTATTTCTTACGAGGACTTATAGTCGCCTGTCCTCACCCAACTTCCTTTGTAAACACAAGTCAAAACAAGAAGGGCATATCTAGAAATACTATCTCCTTAAAAAGGCTCAAGATCTCTCTCAAGACAAGACCCTGGTACATCAGGGATGGAACAAATTGCCACAGAGGCAGTAGAAATGGCAGTAGAAATGGCATCTGTGATACCTCCACTGGAGTTACCAAAAAGTCCAGGGGAAACTTTCCACTTTCTTAAATTAGTGAGCTTGATAAGGCAACTAGGTGGGTTGGGTGAACCACCAAGGTGCTGTACTATTGACGGGTTCTTCCCAGAGCCGCAGAATACAAGACAACTGCGATGTCCCTCTGTCGAACCAGGCCAAGGGTGAGTTAGAATTATTTAATTGACAGATTTCAAGTACGGAGAATTCCTTAAGGTCAAAGTACGGGTTGATTAATTTGCATTATACAACGCTGAATGGCTTTTGATGCGCCAGATGAAATCAAAATCTCCTCCTGTAGCCTTCTCAAAACAAAGCAAGTTTTATGTTCATACAAGAACAGATCCGAACCCAGTGGATCTAAATGTTTGCCACTCTTACACCAGGCACAAGTAGCGACAGGCTGTCTTGTTTGTCTTCTTCTTATTATTATTACTAGCTAAGCTACAATCCCGGTTGGAAAAACAGGATGCTATAAGCCTCATCCACCCCAGAAGTCCCTAAAATTCTGTTCTTGGAAAAGCAACAACTGATTAAACACCTATAAATAACTCTGGTTTATATTGCTAGGAAAAATACAAATCATTTTCTAAGAATTTGTATTTTAAAACTATTTTATTATTGTGAATATTACTATATTTATAAGGCTGTACCGTATAGGATTTTGCTCATTGCTGCAGTGCGAGTTTTGTATCAAAATGTTTTTGTGACTTAATTTGATTATTGTTAAAGAGAACTTTTATGTTGAAGTCAGTTTGTTATATTTAAAATCTGTCATTTCTTTTGGTATAAGACTGGGTTTCAACATTCTAAGACTGAGAATTATTTCTTATGGACATATCAACGAAGGGAAAGAACTAGGAACGGTAAATAAAGAAAATGGGTAGATATGAGACTAGCGGGACTAAAAAGACCCTGAAGAATATAGACTTTATTCTTTATATGTTAAACTCATTAAGATGATGCAATGATTTTTATTATGGTTCTCCTACAAGTTAGCAAAGAAAGCTATATTCTAGTTTGGCCTTAGTGAAGCAAGTTAGATGCATTTAATAAATTGTTATATTGATGGTTAGAAGGTAGCTATAGCGTACAATCCTTTTCTCAGTGGGGATACCTCAACGTGGTGAAAGGGCCATGATCAATGTTTTACTATTCAGGCCCACCCATACTAGGTTGGTTTGCTGGGAGCGATCGGACTAAAGTCTCCACCATCACCAATCCGCAGTGGCCGGCGTGGTGATGGAAATGGCCAAACCCCAGACATGACTAAGGACATGTCTGAGGCCTTTGTCCTGAAGTGGACTAGAAACGTCTAGGTTTTTTTTGTATGTAAATGTATTAGTAATGATTTGCTAGTTAATGAGTATGAAGGTAGATGTACAATGTTGCATTTTTATTCCAAGTTCTGAAAATATGTTTACAGTAGTAGTTAATTCTTATAGAACAAAAGCAAGATAAAAAAATTATAAATGAATTAATTAGATTGTAATGTTTTGAATTCTAATATTTCTAGGTCCATTACTAAAGCATAATCATAAAACTAATTAATAAGATTTGAAATTCAGTCAAATGTCTTAATCACGCCTAACACGATTCCAGTCTTATGCCAAACGAAATACCATTTTGTAACTGACATTGCCATTGTATCGAGTCTAAAGTCTGAGTTCTCTTCCAGATGTAGATGATTTGGAAAGAAATAAAGGCCAGTGGTCGCACCCCAAGGGGCTGATCTCACGGAACGCGCAAGGCAATACTAAAGACGTCCCTCCCTGCTTGCCAGAGGCGGTGCAGTCGTCAGACTGTGCCAGAGTTACTCCCGTTGCTATTGTGGTATGTGTCTTTTATCTCTGAATTTGAGAATTGATTATCTGATAACTGTTTTGGTTATTGGGAGAATTTATTCGCTATGTCGTCTTCCATTTGGTTAATATTCACTGAAATTGGTTGTCTCGATTTAGGTAAGAAAGTTAAGTTATAGCTTGAGTTTAAGCTGTTGAAGTTTTTATCCTTTATATAAAGCTTACTTAGATATATAATTCTAAAAGGTGTCTTTTTGAATGTCACTGAAATAAAGGTAATCTAAAACTTAAAAAGGATTTGAGGAAAATCTCGAGTCACAATTGTAATTTGACTGACTGTCAGAGTTTCAAATTCCACTGATAACAATGCAAAGTTGTTTTATGAAATGATGACTTGTTAAATAAGTTTATTTATATTTTGTAGACTTTCATCGATCAAAGACCATCTATAACAATGCTAATTAGTATTCCTTTTAATGATAAAACAGTCATTAATTCCAAAGTTACATAATAATGGTCTGAAGAAATACGATACGTGGAAAGTATGATAAAAACGCAAGTACAGTATTTGTGTTCTTTATCATGGGACAGAAGGTGTCTTCCTTATCAGATATCGTCTAGAGATGATTTCAGTTTTGCCGTATCTTCTAATTCCTGTAGTGATGTGTAAAGTAGATTCTAAGTCCAGATTTTATGAACATAGTCTTCTGTAAGCAAAACAATAGGCTGTGGGTTTTCCACATTACTTTTAGTATTAAAATACTTGGATAAACTTTATATATTCTGCTATTAAGTGATTTACCAGAATAATAGTGTGTTTCAAATGTGACTTTATTTGTCAGGCAATTGGCTGTGTATTTATAATTAAATAGATTGATTACATATGAATATTTGTCTACTTTTTATGAGAAATATCTGTTTATTAAATTTGAATATAAACACTTAGTGTACGCCTAATTAAACGTAAGAATTTTGGAATGTAGAATCACTTTCAGGTGAAAACAGAATAATTAACTAATTCAATTAGATTATACCATTGCATCTGAAGCAACGAAAAACGCAAAGTATGTGAATTTAAATTTGTTAATTCTCAGACATTTTTAATTTACGATTGCGACTTGTCCCACGAAGGGCACGGAAGAGTTTTGCACATTTTTCATTATATTTAGGTTTTTGAAAACTTCCGAGAGAGAAGACCGGCATCACCCTATACATGTCCGATACATCGCACGCGTTGTTCCTCTGTGGGCGATCGAGTGAGGGAAAGTGAACAAGCATCTCTGTGGCATCAGTTCATCTTGAGTTGATGCAACAACCTTTTGTAATGTGAATTTATCTGTACGTGTATTTTGATTCCATGCTAATCTGCATCGAAAGGCGAAGTGAATGATCGTGCTGATTCTGAGTAGTCTCGTTGGTTTTCGTTCAATTAAGCGAAGCAAAAGTTATAGTCTTGGGAAGAAGCGTGGAGGGTTAATATGACGATGTCTATGTCGTGTATTGGAGTCTTTCTATAGATGAGGAATGATTTTATATGTTGCTAATGTGTAGTTTGAAGGCTTTTCTAAAGCAAGGTTGTGATTCTTCTTGAATATGTTCCCAGGAAGTTTTGATTTTTAAGTAGAGTTTTTATGTTCTTGTAAATCTACTTGTAATGTGGAGAGAATATAATCTTCAATATTTCTTTTTTATCTGGTTGTCATCAATGGAGTTTTTTGTGTTGCCAAGTTTACTAAGATTGGAAAACAGAGTCTGGTGCTTTGGGAAATCAAATTGTTCCGTTGTTATGCCAAGGGATAAAACGTGATGTACTTTGGAATCCGTACATTACGCTAATAATGTTCAAGCTGTTTCTTTTGTTCTCAAGCCATGAACATTTAGAACACAAGAGGTTGATATAGAACAGAAACCTATAGAAAGTAATTATCAAACAAGAATTTTATGTTCTTAAAACTCAAAATCTTTTTTAGAAGAGGAGTTAGAAATGAACTCAGTTTTCTTATCAGATTGAGGTACATAAGAGATTGATAAGTTTATAATGAGTTTTCTTTTTATTTGGTCACTGTCAGTCAGTTTCCATTATGTCAGTTTATCATGCAAGTTATAAGCCCCCAAAGAGTGAGCTGGCATGACAGATGTCTATCATATTATGATTATAAAATAGTTTATCAAGATATGTCATCACATTTCTACACTACACTCATATAGGACTTGCACAAGAATTATCTTTTAAACTAATTAGAATAGAATGCGGTAAAATAGGAGGAGTAAGACGGCTAATTTAGAGGAGATAGAAGCAATGACTTCTAGAGAATTATTGGGTCCTTTGACTGGTCAGATAGTACTACATTGGATCCCTTTGCGGCTTCAGCTCATTTTCCTTTGCCTACAATACACTGAAAAATTCTTATTCACTCAAAGGGTTGACTACTGCACTGTCATTGTTTAGTTGCTACTTTCCACTTGGTAAGGGTAGAAGAGACTTTTTAGCTATTGTAAGCAGCTCTACTAGGAGAAGGATACTCCAAAATCAAACCATTGCTCTCTAGTCTTGGGTAGTGCCATAGCCTCTGTACTATGTTCTTCCACTGTCTTGGCTTAGAGTTCTCTTGCTTGAGAGTACACTCAGGCACACTATTCTTTCAGTTTCCATATTTCCTGTTCTCACTAGGCTATTTTCTCTGTTGGACCCCATATAGGGATTACAGCATCCTGCTTTTCCAACTAGGGTTGTAGTTTAGCTGGTGATAATAATAGTGATAATAAGATTGTAGAAATTATGCAGTGTTCTGTGTGTAGTATCTGTTGATGAGTTTCGTGTGATAAAGCTGAAGTTCCTTCCCTTTATGGAAGTTCCTTCCCTTTATGGAAGTTCCTTCCCTTTATGGAAGTTCATTGGTGATTAGTTTTCTTACTTGAGAATCAAAACTTAAATTAGAGGATAATTTTAGAGACTATAATGTATGCTGTACTCTATTTCTACTAACCGCCCATGTTCAGGAATTTCGTATCCTCATCTGGCTTTTACAAGTTTCCCTGTGCTTCAGAATCCAAAGCTCTTAAGACAATGTTTCCTGTCCTTATTTCAAAGAAAATTTCCTTAGTTTCACAACTTGTGAAATGGTTTTCACGTGTTTTACTTTCCACTAACAACGACATGGAGTTTCATTTCTTACATTGTTTTCCTAAATCTGTTCACTTTTTCAAAGGATTTAGTCATAAATTAACGAAATATTTGTGTCTTTCTGAGTAAGTCTTCTGCCTGTCTTAAATGGATCTATATTTTTAATTTACTTTGGATTTGTTCCGGTTAAGAGAATCTGCTTTGTGCTGAATCATCACTTCTTTCAAACTGATTCGAAAGATTTGCTTGATTAATTTCATTTGCTTATTTTTCTTAGACTTATTCCTCTCTCATCTGGGAGACTTATTTCGGGTTCTCCATCTTAAAAATTCGTTCTTCTCGAAAGGTTTCCTTTTGTCCTACCTTCTTATTGTAATGGATTTATTTTGTGGTTAATCCTCATAAATCCATAATGGATTATATTCTATTTTATGATGAACAAAAATTTGGATGCCTCTTGTATTGATAAATCCCTTCTAAATTTTTCTCTTGCAAGATCTAAAGAATTTACCTTATATTTCTATCAGAAAACTGGCCAATTTTTACGATAAAGTATCATAATATTATCTTTAGATATTTTTACTTTTTCTATATTCATATCTTGTATGTCACACTGTTTTAAACTCTTCAAGTGTCGGACGTTTTTTCTCAAATCTTTGGAAGACGTCCTTCGTTTCACGTGTCAGTGCGGTTAACATTGCCCTACTCTTGTGTGGGACACAAGCTCTTGCATTGGCAGCCCGTACGTAGAGTGGCTGTACTTTAAATCGGCAAGATGTTACCAGAGTTCTTCAATCTAGAATGAGGGACGAAAACAATGCCGAGTGCCAGTGAGAGAATGCTTTTTTACGTGTCCTCTTTAAAGCTTTCGTCTCATTAATTGCCTCGTTTGTTTTCTTAGCGAAAGTCAAAGCGTAACTCGCTTGCTAACTGATCACCTGTATCTTCGGCCACTTGCCAGCCATTTTATTTCTTGATGTCTGGTCCCCTTCTACAATAAGGGAATTGATTATTGTTAAATCTAATTTCTCCATGAGGAAGATCTCACCTCTTATGTCAGCAGTGTCCCTCCTTATTTTTGACAAGTTCCTGAGTTTGTCTTATTCTGTAAGTTTTTTTGCTATCAGCCTTATCCCGAAAGGCGTTATCCACTTGTGTTGAATCAAAGCAAAATGCCTTTCAATATATCTTTTATTGTCTTCTGACTGATTTGTAAATGACTTGGTATTTTTAATACTTGATTTAGTCCAAAACTTCTGTCTTACCCAGAAATTCGTTTTACTTCCTGTCCATATCACAAAAGGTGTTATCCACTTGTGTTGAATCAAAGTAAAGCGGCTCTCAGCTTTCCTTGTATTTCCTTAAGATTTATTTATAAGCAGCTCAGTATTTCAAGTATTTGTTTTATGAAAAGCTCTTCTCTACTTTGGTTTTTACTCGGACCTAACTGGTTTCCACTATCAAGTCAAGACTGCCTTTAGTCAGAATTGAATCTTGAGGTTAATCCTGTCTTTGTATGGAGTCAGAAAGAAATAAACACAAGATTTTCTTATAGAAATATGTTCTATATTGCTCCTTTTCAGTCATGGGTTTTGACAAATGTATTGGAGGCTTTGACCTTGGTATGTCCTCTCAGGATGCAGTCTTTGGTGCTTTTACTGCATTGGGAAAGTGTCAGGTCACCTTAGAGGATATTTTGCTGGTTTTCTCCTCTTCACTTGCGGGTTTTTCGATGGATTTATTATACCCCAGTTTTGCAGAGTTAATTCATAGCTGCTTACAGTACATCAGATTGAAATCCCAGTGTGTTTTCAGTGATGGTCTAGAAATGGATATTTTATGCTTCTGTATCACTTGGTCAATATTAGAAGAATCTCTGCCATGCTATGCGTTTGTCTTACAAGACAACGTATCTTATAGCTCCAATGTCGAACCCACAGAAGGATGTTGTCCTTTGCCTCTCTGAGGTCTTGACCTGAGCAGTGAGGGTCCACTGGGTACCCTCGTACAATGTGTTATACTGTTTGTAGTGTTGTCCTAAATGGGAATTCAGGGTTAGTGGCTAATCCCCATTTGTGTTAGTTATCTCCAACTTTGCCCACTTTCGCCCTTGCTCTTTTCAGGGTTACCCAGTCCTTCCTGGTGAGGGTTGTTTTGCTGGACAGGCCTTTGTTTGGGCTGGGTAACACCTCATTGGATGGCCATTGGTCGCTTCCCGCCACTTCTCTAGCCTGTGAGCAGCTGATCGTTTTGGTTCTTGTCCATCCACTGTTTCAAAGCTTTTGGGGGATTTCAGTCTTCACCTTCTTTTCAGTTTTTGCCAGCATTTTTTGTCGGGTGGTAGGATACTGGCTATTTTACGTAAAGATCGTAAAGAGGTTGATTTTACGGTGCCAGTAATAATCCGACAGGATTTATTTAGCTCTGGGTCTACCTTATGCGCATGGCATGATCTTGGCCCACACTTATGCTCAGTACTCCACAGTAGAGTAACAGAGTGGCAGGGCTTTTTGTCTCAGAGTCTCAGGGTTTGTTCTTCTGTAGCTGGTGTTGGCAAATTTGCTGAGGAGGCTATTCCTAGTTGCTACTTTATGTTTGCTATTGTTTGTGTGCTCTTAAAAGAAGAGCGTTCTGTCAAGGGTGACGCCTAAGAAGACTGGGTAGGTGTGATTGTCCAGTTGTTTGTCGCCAAATTTGATCTTTAGCTTTCTGTTTGCCTCCATACAGGTTAAACTTTAGTCTTACTGTAAATGATGAAGAAGACCTTCTATTCAGTCCTGCTAATAAGGTTGACTGTGATGTTAACTGCTACAATACTTGCAGTCAGGTTCTTCAATTCTTGGTATTTGTGTATACCAGAGAATAAAGTCTACTCTAACATTTTTGTCAGCTGGGGTTTTTGGTGTTTGTGCCTTGAATAAACATTTTTGTGTTTGTGCAGTGGATAAGGCATGTTGGCTATTCCAAAATTATGCTGTTTACTTTGTTTTCTGTGAATATGCTATTTATTTTCACTTCCATAAATATAGTATTTGTTCAGTTTCAAATTGTTGATAAATCATTTCTCCATTGTTCTGGTGTTTACTAATCCGGTTGTGGGTTGGCGAAATTGTCTATAGCCATCCAGTTTCCCATAAAATAGAAAGAAACGAGACTGGTGCAACAGGACGTTGATCACCATTGTAGGGTTGGTGATAATACTGATAACTTTTGTTGATGTTCTACATTTGCCAAGAGGAACCTATCACTGTCTCTTGTTTGCAAGAGTACAGTGAAGCTATTTTCATAGTGAACAAGGTTTTAGAATGGTGGCCATCATCATCATCTCCTCCTACGCCTATTGACGTAAAGGGCCTCGGTTAGATTTTGCCAGTCGTGTCTATGTTCAGCTTTTAATTCAATACTTCAAAACGCATTCTTGTCCGTCTCTACCATCGCATAGTAGTTTGCTTGCTTTGAATCGTTTGATGTTGTCGTTTGTCAAATCAGTCAGTGCAGGCCTCAAGCTTTATGGCAAGTGCTTGTCTTTTGTCCTTTGTCGCTTGTGAATCTGTTTCCTTGCTTGTTGTGCATGATAAGTCTGTAGTACACAACTATTGTCTTGCTTGTTGAATGAAGTGATGTACTGTGGAGCAGCTGGTCCCCTATTTCTTCTCCATGCATCTTATATATCTTCAATAGGTTCTGTCAAGGGTGACACTTAGACTCCTCTTAATCAACCTATAAAATTAACTTTAACTTTGAAGTCAGATCTTTCAGTTCTTAGCATTCCTTTATGCTTGAGAATCCAATCTGCTTTGACCTCTCTCTCTCAGGTTTATTGTCTGTTTGTGTCCTGAATAAAGTATGCATTTATTCATACTATATTCATACACTCCCTGGCATGAAAAAGCTATTCAGTTTCTTTGCTTTGAATATGCTATTCATTTCATGTTCCTTGAATAAGTTATTCAATTTCTACGGCTTGAGTATGATAGTAATTTATTGTTCCCTGAAAATGCTATTCGTTGTCTCGTTATTTCGAGGATCTTCTGTCTTCCTTCTCGATAAAAGTCACTGCCATTATTCTGTTCCCTTGCTACCAGCTGTGTATTTATGTGCGGCCATTCTGTTTCTCGTAAAATGAAAAGAAGAGAGACTGTTGTCATCTCTGATCAGTTGATCAACTATTTCAGTTGGCATTGGTGAATCATACACCATTGATACCTTTTTTTCTTCTCATTACATTTACCAAAATAAACTTATTGCTCTGTCTCATTTGGGGAAGTACTGTTTATAGTTATTTGCTAATCGAAATCCTTTCTAATGTCATATGAGCTTTGATTGGATGAGGTTTTAGAAGGACGTCCTACTGTGTATAGTAGCTTGCTTTCCTTTGAGTCATTTTGAGTAATCATCTGTTAAATTGTTTTGTGAAGAAGTCAAGCTTTTTATTAAGTGACACATTCCCATCATTTTCCTTTGGATTTGCCTACAGTTGTCCTCACAATCTTGGTCTATGTCTAGCGAGTCTGGTTGGAGGTTCGTTGCCCAATACCCATACACCTTTGTGTGTGCTTGATCTGGGGCACACTGAAGTTTTCTTGCTTTTTGAATAAAACCATATATCGCATATTAATTGATCCTCTTTTATTTTTTCTCTACATTTTATATTTCCCCATTTTACCCTGGTGCAATTTTGCCCAAACTCCTAAATCCAGATCTCATTGGTGCAAGACTGAAGCTTGTTCTTACACCAAGATAGGAGTAAAGGATTTTTCAATCTTGTTATATTCTCGTTGCTTCTACAATGTTGACATCAAATTGATTTGGATGATCTCTGCCTATTTCATCTGCTAGTGGAGACAGGGACTTTGGCATTTCCTCATGAATAGAAATGACTTGGAGATGACTTAGAAAAGGACTTATGATATTACCTTATTGAGAGCCTGAATAGAAATCTGTTATCGAGTCTTGGCACAATTGTTACCAATTGATTAGTCGTGTTCGTGGGACTTTATCATCCTCTGGTTCATATCCTCGCCCAAATTGGTTGCTGTTCCTTTTGCACCATTCCTAATATGTTGTCTGTTTAATGAAGTTTGATGAATATTGTAGAAATAGTGGATGATTTGCTTCATTCCTAAAAAGTTTACTCGCACAGATAGAGGATTCTGTCTTGAAATTTGTCCTCCTTTTTATAAATTTGCCGCTGTGTCAGCCAGTTGAAATGAAGATCATTGTAAGATATTTAAATTGATACAATATCAAGGACAATCAGAGATTTCAGACGGCCATTTGTTAAAACCGCATAATTGGAAAGGGACATTATAAATAAATCTCGCCTTTTGGTTAACAGAACAAGCAGGAAATAACTTTATTATGTACAGATAGTTTGATATTACGTAAAGGTCAGGCAGTAATTTGCCCGCCCAGGAAGGTATCCGACTGGTGTCTTATGGTATTGAAGGTCACCTTAGTACCTTAAGCACGTCTCTCGGAGCCTTGCCTGGGCGGGCACGCTGCCTGTGCTATCTCGTCTGTTCGGGGGAATGCAACGCTAGTTCGATCCGGCGTCTCGCTGGGGTGAGTTTAGCGGACGTCGGGGCAGTACCCCGGACGGATGTCACCCCCTTTTCCAAAGTCTTTCGCCCATCAGAGAAGCATCGCGTGTAAACGGTGTCTATCGGACGTGTGTTTGGTCTTTGCTGCTTTCTCGGAAGTTTTCAAAACCTGGTTTAAATAAAATGTGCTCGAAACGAAGACTCGTGCGTTCGTTGGCGACTTGTTACATTCAAGTAAATTATAAATATCTGAACATTAATGAAGATTCATTTATATTTTTCAGTTTTTCATAATTCTTCTGATGCTATGATATGAATAATGTAGAATTCAGGTTAACTATTGTGTAATTCAATTGAATAAATACTTCATTTCACTATTCAATCGTTTGACTAAGCACACACTAAGTATTTCTTATTCAGGAGGAATGAAACAGGTACGTTTTATGAAAAGTAGTGAAATAAATAAGTAATTTCTTTGTAATCAAAATATTTTGTTGTAAATACATGGAAAAAATGTGTTTGAAGTTTGAGGTCACATTTATAATACATTCTTAGTTTGGTGAATCAAATTTTAATTGGAATTTATTATTTATACAATTATTTTTTATATGAAAGGAATGTGCAACTTATGGCCAATTCTAATGCTTTTTTTAATATTCTATATTCTTAAACTGGACTTATTTTCTATGATATTGCATTACAGAAATTAGAATAGACAACAAAACTGAAATGACACCCCAAGTGTCTTATAGAGAGTACACCTTCCGATCACATGGTATAGGTACACGGATACTCATCTTGTGTAAACATACTTTCTGCCGACAGTATTCCATCTGACCGAGATGTAAAATGGAATTAAGTTTGATTTTTTTTAAAAGGAATATGAAATTGCTTTGTTAAAGATGGTGTTTGACTTTGAATGGGTAAAAAAAATATAAATTTAATATCTTGTCATGATTTTATAAAGCAATTTTGCTTCAGTTTATGAAATGGAACTTTTGAAAATCAGTCGGTTAACCAAACTATAAATGTGACTATAATTTTCCCAACTAATTCTGGTTCAAGATTACCTTTTTAATTGTGACATTTTAAATCACCTTTAAGAATTACATCAAAAGGACTTTATATAAAGGATAAAATATGGCAGTTTCATCTCAAGTTATAATAAACTTCTTACTAACTTTGAGAAAACCAATTTCACTTTAACCAAAAATGGAAGACCTCTTAGTGGCAATTCTCCCATTAACCAAGACAGTTGCCAGATACTCAATTTCCCATTCAGATAAAAGGCACACGACACAATAGTCTCAGTAGTTACTGCGGCATTGTCTCCCTACTGTACGGATTCTCTGACCTGCAGGGCACCAAGGGAAGGTCGCCAAGTGCCTGCAAAGCCGTTCCGTGAGGTCGGCCCCTATTTTGGGGGGGACACTAATGTATATGAAAAAAATAAAATTTAAAAATATATATTTTTTTATTTTTGTACTTTGATTAAATAAAAGTATATCTTGAACTTATGTATTTTATTAGTCCTTGTTTTGATTACATATTCTTACATAGTAATATTTTCCGTACATCATGATGCATTATTATGCAAGTAAAAGGCATAAAATATTAACCCAAAATATATCTTAAATGAATCATGGTGTAAGTTCATTAAAAATGTATTTTGTAATTAGAGTTTAAATGTTCCTGTATTTTTTTAAATATACCACATCATTTTGAGGAGTACTGTCGTCATTTAGGTCGATTGTTGGACACTCGTAAGTGAGTTCAATTCTCCAAGTCGTTTGAGAAATACACTACTGTATAATACAGTTGTATAGCTTTCAGAGGAACTGTATTACTGATATATCATACTATACATTTCCTTCTGTTTTTCTTTAATTTGTAACAATGTCGGAAACATTGTTATGGCTTAAAGAGAATAAGCAGGAGGAGATGTATAGGTTCATATCAGTAATACAGTACCTCTTGCATCTATACAGCTGTTGTATTATACAGTAGTGTATTTATAAAACGCCTCTGAGATGTTAAACCACTTACTAGTGACCAACACTCGACCAAAATGACGACAGTACTCCTCAAAATGATTTGGTATATTCATCACAATCCAGGAATATTTAAATATGTTACAAAATACATTTTTATGAACATAAAACCATTAATATTTAATACTTTAATAATGGAAAATCATATTAAATTATAATTTCAAATTACAGTTTTGAGAAATTAAAAATTAATGCAACATCATAATTTGAGAATATATAATTTGATTTCTTGCAACAATATAATAAATTAGTTACTCAAACCCCAAGAAATTATTTCAATGAAAATTATGAATATTAAGATAAATGAGTGGTTGAAAACCAAAGATTTTGTATCAAAATGAAAAATTATTTAGAAAATACTTTAATTTTTTCAATTTGATGAAAGTGACAAATTTAATATCTAAAAATTTGGTTAAAATGGACAACCTTTCTGGACTTTTCTGTCTCTGCTATATCTCACTGACTTAGTTGGCCAAGACTCAAGATATTAAACAAAAATTGCTCATTTAAAATAACTTTGACTTTAAAAACATGAAATTCTTTTTAATCTTGATCTACATCGTTTTTAAAATCTCCAATTAAATATTCAATTCCTGTCTACATACATTATCCTCTCCCGTTTAAAAAAAAAAAATAAAATGTACAAATTATGATAAACAAAATTTAATATATAAAATATCTGGTGAAACATTTAATAATAAGCAGTTTGCACTTACTGATCTATAAGCAAATCAATCAAGGAAATAACTTTGTTCATCTAAAAGTTAATTTGCACAGGATGTATATATTTCCAGAAGGCTAAAATCACAGCCAGATCTTTGCCCAGACAGTATATATTATATATATATATATATATATATATATATATATATATATATATATATATATATATATATATATATATATATACATATATATATATATATATATATATATATATATATATATATATATATATATATATATATATATATATGTATATATATTTATATATATATATATATATATATATATATATATATATATATATATATATATATATATATATATATATATATATATATATATATATATATATATATATATATATATATATATATATATATATATATATATATATATATACATATATGTATATATATATATATATATATATATATATATATATATATATATATATATATATATATATATATATATATATATATATATATATATATATAACATTTAAAAAGCTTCCCAGAGAGATCAAATCACAGGCAGTTCTTTCCTTCATCGACCTCTAAAATGTTTACGCTTCCATAATGGTCAATTTAGAGGCTACAAAACCAATTGAAATTAAATTTGACCACAATTTTCTATGATACATTTGTGATTACTTAAGAAACTAGAGAATATTGGTAATGTATTCTAACTAAATATATAGTTATTTAGAATATTCTAATTCAAATTTATTTAAAATATATTAATTCAAACTTAGTACTCCCCAAGAGAGATTAGTTCACTAAACTTTCAACTGGGCTCCACAAGGCACTAGAAGAGTTGGAAGACACAGGCCTACATGGCTGAGGACTATGAAGTGTGAAGTAGATGATGAGAGAGAGAGAGAGAGAGAGAGAGAGAGAGAGAGAGAGAGAGAGAGAGAGAGAGAGAGAGAGAGAGAGAGAGAGTGTTATTATCCATATACTTATTAATCTAAACATATCAATACCACCTGTGTCTTTCACACATAGTAAAGCAATACTTTATAATAATAAATAACTCGTATATATAGATTTTGATCAATGTCTTCAACATCCACTTACCAAAACAACAATAATTGTGTTGTGGCTTTTTACAATTTCACAAAACTAAGACAAAGTTGAAATCAATCTTAAACTAAGACAAAGTTGAAATCAATCTTTCATATAAATTTAGTTATAGTTTTTTTAATTATAAAAATTGGTTTTGTAATATAATAAATAGCTGTTACAGGAGTTTGATGGTTATTATAGTTTCAAATGTCACTGGAATAGCATAAGCTAAGGTAAGCCAGAAACAGAAGAGGTGAAATAACTAGGGAGATGGGAAAAGAGCAATAATTATAGGAAGTATGAATAAAAGAGATAGTTTTCTATGATAACCTCTTCTCAACCTTATTTCTAGGTCTTCATAAAATCAGCATTTTAAAGAATAAATCTCGGGTCTTCACTATTAACCACGAACCATTTCTTGCGTTATCCTTATGACTAAGATACAACCCTAGTTGGAAAAGCAGGATGCTACAAGCCTAAGGTCTCCAACAGGGAAAGTAGCCCAGTGAGGAAAGGAAATAACGAAATAGATAGAATAGTGTGCCTCAATGTACCCTCAAGCAAGAGAACTCTAACCCAAGACAGTGGAAGACCATGGTACAGAGGCTATGGCACTACCCAAGACTAGGAAACATTGGTTTGATTTTGGAGTGTCCTCCTAGAAGAGCTGCTTACTATAGCTAAAGTCTCTCTTCTACCCTAGTCAATAGGAAAGTAGCCACTGAACAATTACAGTACAGTAGTTAACCCCTTTCAGCGAGGAAGAATTGTTTGGTCATTTCAGTGTTGTCAGGTGTATGAGGAAAAAGAAGAATGTGGAAAGAATAGGCCCAGATAGACATGATCTTTATAACCAGCAAAGTTTTGGCAATGCTAAAACCTTTCTTACATCCTCCTCACATTCAAATCATTAGTTGCTTGGATTAACCCACATAAAACATCTGGTATCTATTAAACATCAAAGTATCACACGACCTAGATAAGAAGTAGACAGAAATACGCACACTTCAGGCAATAGCTGCCGAGATTATAGTTTTTTTATATATATACTGACAGGTATACTACCCTAACCCTAACTAAAGTTCAACACTGAAAGATGAAAATTTACAATTTCCAAATATTTTGATCATAAAAAAGGGATCAAATACTAAGTTACTATTATAGATTCAATCTATAGTTAGAGTCACATCTTAAGACTGGATATCTCACTAAAGATTTGCTCCAACTCTAAGACTAAATTCAAATTTGAGATGAAGTACAATAAACAGCTGAGGAGTAAGACAATAAAAATGCTAAATTACAATCATTGTGTCTATCGTCTTTTGTGCTACAATAATATACAGAAGTCATTCAGAGTTTAGGAAATATGAAATCTAGTTACCAAAAAACAAAACTGAATATTGTGAATAGTGAAACTTGAAATAAATCTACCTAAGGAAGGGGTTAAATAGCTACAAAAATTCACCTTTTTTTTTTAGGTCTTTCAAGAACCGAGACACTAAATGGTGACCGATTCAACAATACATATCTTGAACTTTGGTTATATAAGGCACAGGTGTTGGGTGCTGGGAGACCATTTGCCAACCGAGCCCTGGGGAAAACCTTTCAGTTAAACTGTGAAGTCAAAGCTAGAAGAGGATGGACAGAAAGTGCAAAATCATGAACGGCAGCCAAGATTGGATTCATATCAAGTAGGGTCTGCGAACTGAATACTCTTTGCTTAACAAACATCAACTTCCGCATCTCATGAAGTCAAGGTCTTAAACCCAAATATGGAAGAGAACAAGAAAACATAAGACTGAATTCTTTCAACCGAAGACACAGTTCTATGACGGAAAATATCCAATCTTTTGAAATAAATAATTTAAAATCTAAACTGAATTAACTTAAATACTTATTTGGAATTCATGTATTATTCAATTCAAAATGAAGACCTTTGCCAAAATAAGATACAAAGAATATATTTCACAAAAACAAAGTCATGGAAAGAAACCAAGGCAATTCTCATTCCCAAATAAACTGATTGAATTGGATTGAGACGAGAATTCTTGAAATGACCAACATCCCAGACTTGATAACACGTTCAAAAGAACCTACAGGTTTTAAAGAAGGACTTCTCAATTATCTTTGAGAACTAGACAATTGTCTCAAAGAATTCTATCAGCTGAGGATTTAACCACTTTGATTGGATTATAGAATTTAGGGCTCAGGGAAAGCACTAGGCCATCAAAGGCCATTCAACTATAAGAGACAAATTAATCAACTTGCACCATTTGGTGTCATTTCAACAAATGACAAATTCGTAGATAATTTGTATTTTTCCTAACTATACAAACCTTAGCTATTTAATAGGGGTATTACTTTCGGCAAAGCTAACCCTACCCCCTTAAACACACCTGTGCTTGAGCTCACTTTGTTTGGAGGTAGGACTTCAAGGGGGATAGGGCTGGCGGGCAAGTTTGGTTAAATAGCTAAGGTTTGTATAGTTAGGAAAAATACAAATTATCTACGAATTTGTCATTTGTTCCGTAACTGGAATACAAACCACGCTACTTAATAGGGGTCACTCACCCATTAAGGGTGGACGTCCCAGCCAGTACTGGCTCTTAGCTTTGCCCAGGGACTCGTTATTTGAGTGTGTCAGCACCCAAGAAATAAGGAGTCCCTGTACCTCACTAGAAACTTGCTTCGCAAGGACTGCGGCCTATGCAAGCTGTGTGTGAAGGTATGAAGAAGTGTGACTCGTCCTAGGAAGTTGTTCTGAAGTTCTTTAGATGGTATCTTATAGACTAAGACTTTCCCCATACCACCTCGTTAGGGTATGGGGACGTAACAGTATTAACTTAATACTAGGAACACAAGGGAGCATGGTTTACCTGCAGTGGTTTGAGGTCAGCTGTGCAGAGAACCCAGGATGCTGCTTTCCCCAAGAGAGGGGATGATGAAGAAAAGAATAAGGGCCAGTCAAACCTCTTCCTTCATGCAGACTATAACTGGGTAACAATGCCCTCAACCTTCTGCTACTTGTCCAATAAGGAGCTTGAGGTTTTAAACCAGCTGTTGTGCAGCCACCACAGGGCCGATAGAGAACGTATCGAGCCTCCAGTGGGTCACGTCTTGCAGGTAGTGGGCTGTGAACATTGTCTGACTCTTCCACACCCCAACTTGAAGGACCTGCTTCACAGAGAAATTTCTTTTGAAGGCCAGGGATGTAGCTATGCCCCTGACATCATGTGCTCCAGGGCGATGCAGACAGACATTTCCCGCAAATGGCAGATACGTGTTGACATATATATGATCTTTGTTGGACAATGACTTGAAATAGCGTTCATTAGAATATTACATAAATGATTTTTACGACCTAGCCGGAACCTGTGCCTGGTCTTTGACCAAAATGTTCAAATCTAGTCCTCCTTTCTTTCATCTTCCTGTGCAACTTCTCTAACTATTACCTCATTGTGCAACGGAATCTGTTCATGGTTGCGCTTACACAAGTAGTGTTCTTTCCTCACCACCCCCACGACACCAACCACAGAAGCCTTTCCACTTTGCCTAGTAGACTGGCGGATGACTTTCGCAGATGTCCAAACATCCTGACAGCAACTTGCTGCAAAAATCCTCTCTCAGAGAGGAGATGCTGGATAGTCTTCAGGCGTGAATGCTACGACTTTGTGGAAGATGTTAGCATGTGGTTGTTTGAGCAGATTGTGCCGTGGAGGGAGTTCTCTCGGTAGATTCGTTAGGAGTTGCAGAAGGTCCAGGAACCATTCCGCATGATGCCATAGCGGAGCTATGAGAGTCATTGAAAGATTGACCGATGTTCTGGTCTTGTTGAGCACCCTCCTCCTCAGACAGAATGGGGGAAAGGCGTAAACATCGATGTTGTCCCACCGTTGTTGGAAAGCATCTTGCCAGAGAGCCTTGGGGTCTGGGAATGGGGAACAGTACAGCGGGAGCTTGAAGTTCAGGGCCGTTGCGAACAGATCCACAGTCGGAGAACCCCACAAAGTCAGAACTTTGTTGGCTACTAGATGATCCAAAGACCACTCGGTACTCACTATCTAAGACGCTCTGCTCAGATTGTCGGCGAGCACATTCCTTTTGCCCGGAATGAAGCGTGCCGATAGTGGTATCGAGAGGATTTCGGCCCATCTCAGTTTCTCTACTGCTAGATGGGATAGCTGCTGCGAAAAGGTACCTCCTTGTTTGTTGATGTAAGCCACTACTGTGGTAATGTCGCTCATCACCACCACAGAGTGACCCGCCAGGTATTGTTAGAACTGTTGAAGGGCCAGGAAGACGCCCTTCATCTCTAGGAGATTTATATGGAGGTACTGTACTTTTCTGATTCTGACCACAGGCCTGAGGTCCTGTGGTGCAGTACGTGGGGCCCCCCACCCTTTCTTTGAAGCTTCCGAAAACAGCATCAAATCCGGGGGGAAGACGAGGAGATCCACTCCTTTTCGTAGGCTCTCGTCTATCACCCACCACTGGAGGTCTGTCAGTTTCGCAGGTCCCATAGGGACCAGGACGTCCAAGGAATCGTAACCTTGACTCCACCGGGACTTGAGTCGCCACTGGAGGGATCTCAACCTGAGGCGACCGTTGGGAACTAGACGAGCCAACGATGAAAGGTGACCAAGGAGACGTAACCATGATTGGGCTGGAAGTTCTTTTCGTCTGAGAAAAGGGTTTGCGACCCTCCTCAGCCTTGCTATCCTGTCGTCTGATGGGAAGGCTTTGTGGAGATTGGTGTCTATAACCATGCCTAGATATACCAGTCTTTGAGTGGGAAGCAGAGAGGACTTCTCGAGATTTACCATGATCCCCAGATCCTGGCAAAGTCTCAGAAGTTTGTCCCGGTGTTGAAGGAGGGATGACACCTAGTCTGCTAGGATCAGCCAGTCGTCCAGATAACGGAGGAGACGGATGCCGATCCTGTGTGCCCACGAAGATATTAGGGTGAACACTCTGGTGAAAACCTGTGGTGCTGTGGAGAGACCGAAGGACAGCACCTTGAACTGGTACTCTTTGTTGTCTAGGCTGAATCTTAAGTACTTCCTGGAAGACGGATGAACTGGGATCTGGAAGTACGCGTCCTTTAGATCCAGTGTACATATGAAGTCTTGCAGTCTCACTGCTAGTCTGACCGTGTCTGCCCTCTCCATGGTGAACGGAGTTTGTTTGACAAACTTGTTCAGGGCCGAGAGGTCGATGACTGGTCTCCAGCCTCCAGACGCCTTCTTTTCAAGAAAGAGTCGTGTGAAGAAGCCTGGAGACCCGTCGAGGACCTCTGGGAGAGCGCCCTTCTTCAACAGGGTCTGGACTTCTACCCGAAGGGCTTGCCCCTTTGCTGATCCCATGGCAAGGGAGCTCAATGACACTGGATTCGTCGTCAGGGGAGGTAGAGATGTTGTGAACGGGACGCGATATCCCTGACTGATTACGGAAATCGTCCAGGAATCAGCCCCGAGCTGCTGCCCCCTGTCTGCGCAACTCTGTAGGCATCCCCCTGTAATGACAGAAATGCTTCATTTAACTGAATGGTACTTCCATTTACGGTTTTTAGACTTAATAAACGAATTGGTTTTCATCTCATCAAAACGTTATGTTAGCCACACGTAGTTGAGTTGGTGTAGGATCGAGTGTGCATACGCCGAGGTAGAGAGGCGTAACAAAGGAGTAGTTGTGTCTATGGTCGAGAGTTTGTGATTGAGTGCCAAGGTAAACAGAGGCGTCGTTGTGTGAGCCTCGAGCGTAGCTGCGCTAGGTAAGCTCAGAACGCACTCTTTGAGCCGACAACGACCAGTGTAGAGGGGAAATGTTGCTCCCCCGTATTATTATATGAAATTCTTACCTTCTCCCTTGTTAAAGGTATGCACTTGTTCTTGTTATCATGTATGTGTTGTAATAACACTTGACATTGTCTGTTGTGGTTATCTTTTTCTTCAAATGTATCAAATAAAGTACAATAAGTTGCCAGTATTGAAACTGCTTTATGCTGTGCTTGCATGTGGTTGGAACTGTGCCACCAACCGTAAGTTAAGATTTGTAATGTTATTCTCAGATTTATCAAGTTAGTCTTTGAGTTGCCAGGTTAACTGTGCAGTGTTACCAGTAGGTTAGGTATGAGTACAGTGTAGCCTAGGCTACGAAGTGTCTGTTGTTTGACATAGGATCACTGTCCTAAATGAAGACTTTGTATTACAGGGTACCAGTTTGGAGTACCGAGCATGTACTAAGCTTTTAGTAAGAATAAAAAGACCCCCGGGAACCAGCCTTTCCCTCAACCTCCACTGCAAATGAAGACCCGTCGTTCTCCATAGCAAGAGTCAAGTTACCGTAAGCCTAGGCTTAGAGTATTAGCCTATACCTATGATGTACCCGTTATTATATCTCAGTGCAGATAAAGTTGATAACTCCATTCAGCTGAGATTAATAGTTCCTAGGGATTTAACCAAGGCTGCTTTGAAGTTCGGTCATGAATCATTGTCAGGTCATTTAGGGATACGCAAAACAATTGATGCTATTGAAAACCTATTTTCTTGGCCTTCATTGCGATCTGATGTTACCAAATATGTAAGTGAATGTGTCATGTGTCTAACACCTGTTCCACCTAAGTTCTGCCCCACGTCGGAATTCCGAAATTCACAAGACTGGGATTTGTTTTACCCTTACCTAGGTACAGTCACCAGGACCCTGAAGAGGAGCCTCAAGAAAATGATAAATGAAAAAATATAAAAGCTTCAGAAAGGAATAATAAAAGTATGAACAAGAAAAAGCATTTGTTAACCAAGAACAAGGTCCGATTCTAAAATGGAATGGTAAATAATCAACCAAACTCAAGAGACGGAGCCCTAGAGCACAATCCCAAAGTATGAAACAACATAAAACAAAGCCGTAACTGTGAAAAGACTTGAGTGTTTAACAAAAGAACTCATGGCTATAGTACCCAACTCTAAATGAGTCCCACGTGCTGTAAAACCAACAACTCGCCTAGCAATCAGTTCAATAATTCAAATTGTTTATACTTGAATTAATGAAAATCCTCTACAATTAAAACATGAGAACACTTCAGTAACTGGTGTTGCAAAAGAACTATCAAACTCATAAAAATTGGAAAGAAGACAGAGCACACAGCTTTTCAGCCTAAGAGCCAGGTAACAACTGAATATAAAAATGAGTGGACAGCTAGGTCAGCTGGCAGTGTTGCCAACATATAGGGGACAGAATAGGAAAAAGCTGCGTTATCAATGTGGTCAAACTTTTTATGTTTTTGGAGACTCAGGGCAAGGTAAATTACCCTTAGATAATGTGCATTAATATCTAAGATTTATTTATAATTTTAATGATCTGTAGAAGAAAAGTTCTATAAAAATATACTTTCTCCTGAAAAAAAAGAATATTTATCAAATAATAACTTTCATATTTTTAACAGTAATTTGTATTTTTCCTAAATTTATAAACACAAGGACTTTTAAAAGAGTATGATTTGTCCTAAAAACTACTGTGTTGACGAGTGAATGAGTCACATAGCTTAGATCTCATTCCCAGTGGTCACAGAAAGTGAAAGAAGAAGAATGGCAGAAATAGAGATTAATTAGCTGTAGTGGTTTTAGACAAGAAAAAGTGATTAAGACTCAAAATGAAGATCTGATAGACAATCATCATGTCTGTACTATTATATGGGACAGAAACTCTGACTTTTAAGAGGGAAGAGAGAGGGACTGTTCGAAAGAACCAAGGTGAGTATTGTGAGATGGATAGCTGGAATATCACTACTGGAGAGGTTGGATAGTCAAGATATAAGAATGTCATGTTTATGTAATAGATCAGAAGTTTTTGTCCAAGAAATTAAGATGAGATTCAGCAGCTGAATACCAGATTGGAGGACAATGTTCGTAATAAGGCAGAATGGAAGAATTGAAATATTTTTTCAGTGGTAGAACCTTTTACCATGGAAGACCGATTTCCTAAGGTTCAGGTCGTTTGTCAGCATACAGTCACACACAAATCGAGGTGGGAGACTCTTAACAGTGTGCCCCAGCAAAAGGCATGAAGACGATTAGGAATAATGTTCGGCTTGCACAGAAACCTTTTCTTACATTTCTAGCTTTATCTTTCAACAACTACTACATATCATTGCACCTTTTTCCCTTTACCCAGATTTACAAATGCATATCTTGAAATCTTATTAATTAATTATAGGAAGAGAAAGGAAAAAAAAAACTATACGGACAGAATTTGAGAGACTGGTTAAGAACATGGAGAGCGAGTGTCTTCAGTTGTCTAACAGATCATTAGAACTACCTTGTTATTTTTCAAAAACCGTTCCAATTGAAGGAAAAGGATTTGCATTATTGTAGGAATAAACTTATGATGGAGGATTTCAAAACAAAACTAGTGAGACTAACAACTAATATGACTTTTTTAGTTGAAGGAATTTGTTCTCACGCAAATGAAAACATTTCTTCATTTAAAATCTCGAAATTTTTATTTACTTTTTTCTTAACTAAACAAAACAGTCTTTTTTTGAATAGGAGAAGATTAGAGAAAGATGAACTACTGTTTAAAGGGAAAACAGTTTGAATTCGTGTTAGAACAGATAAGGATTTTGAAAAATTTTCAACTTACTCAGAACAACCGTTTGAATTGTTAACAGCAGTTGGTGGAACAGAGGCAAAGACTCTCCACTTTAATCTTCAGCCTTAACCAGGACTATGTGTGAGTCAATACAATAGGAAAATAAACTTTAACCATTTGTCCTTTGAATGGGATAACACTTCATATTGACCCTACTCTACATATTTTTTATTAAAATGGTTTGAATCTAATGATTGTGATTATAATAGATTTATGTTCAGCTGTTGAATCATGAATAGATTTTTACTTTTGAGCAATAGGAATATCGTAGAAAAACCTGTAGTATGATAACCTAATAAAGGAAGGATCATGAAAATAAATATAACTGACAAAATAAATATTATCCACCAATATGCCGAGTTTAACAGTCAATTTTTGTTTTTTAAACCCCAAATTTAACAGCCATAGTTTTTTCTTGAAAACCTTAAGTTTAACTGTCAAACTTTTTTTCTTGACAAAACGTCACTTGGGCATTCATGTTATGAAGTTTGTAATTAAGCATGATTTTGTGATCGTTACCCTTCCTCTGCATACGACAAACAATCTCTAGCCATAGGATGTGAGTGTGTTTAGTACATTCAAGACTTTTCTCTGAGCTCTACTGAACGACCAGTTTCTCATTCATCCCCAATGAGGACAATGTTCAGAATAAGGCAGAATGAGAGAATTGAAATATTTCTTCAGCGTAAAACCTTCTACCATGGAAGACAGATTTCTAAGGTTCAGGTCGTTTGTCAGTGTAGAGTCACAAACAAATCGAGGGGGAGACTGCATTAGTCGTGCCCCAGCAAAAGGCAAAAAGACGATTAGGAATAATGTTCGGCTTGCATTTCTAGCTTTATCTTTAAACAACTACTACATATCATTGCATTCTTTTCCCTTTACCCAGAATTACAAATGCATATCTGGAAATCTTATTCATCAATTATAGGAAGAGAAAGGAAAAAAATCTAAACAGACAGAATTTAAGAGACGGCTTAAGAACATGGAGAGCGAGTGTCTTCAGTTCTCTGACAGGTCATTAGAACTACCTCGTTATGTTTCAAAAACCATTCCAATTGAGGGAACATAATTTGCATCTTTGTAGGAAAAAACTTATGATGAAGGATTCAAAAAAAAAAAAAAAAAAACATTGTGACTAAAATCGAATATTACTTTTTTTTTGTTCTCACGCAAATACAAACATTTCTTCATTTAGAATCTCAAATTTTGTTATTTACATTTTTCTTAACTAAACAAACCATTTTTTTTTTTAATAGGAGAAGCTCAGAGGAATCTGAATTACTGTTTAAAGGGAAAACAGTTTGAATTTGCTTCAGAACAGATATGGATTTTGAAAAGTTTTCAACTTACTCAGAACAACCGTTGGAATTGTTAACAGCAGTTGGTGGAACAGAGGCAAAGACTCTCTA
The DNA here is from genome assembly GCF_036898095.1 of Palaemon carinicauda. Taxonomy (NCBI): domain Eukaryota; kingdom Metazoa; phylum Arthropoda; class Malacostraca; order Decapoda; family Palaemonidae; genus Palaemon; species Palaemon carinicauda. Next base: position 26,468,455 of record NC_090767.1, read on the forward strand.
CTTTAATCTTCAGCCTTAACCAGAACTATGTGTGAGTCAATACAATAGGAAAATAAACTTTAACCATTTATCCTTTGAATGGGATAACACTTCATATTGACCCTACTCAACATATGTTTGAATAAAATGGTTTGACTCTCATGATTGTGACTATAATACTTATATGTTCAGTTGTTGAATCATGGATAGATTTTTACTTTAGAGCAACAGGAATATCGTAGAAAAACATGTAGTATAATAACTTAATAAAGGCAGAAACATGAAAATAAATATAACCGACAAAATAAATATTTTCCTCCAATCTGCCTAGTTTAACAGTTTCAATTATTATTTTTTTTCTTTTTGTAAACCAAATGTTTAACAGCCATAGTTTTTTTCTTGAAAACCTCAAGTTTAACAGTCATACTTTTTTCTTGACAAAAGGTGGGATGTGACCCCCGGCGACCTCAACACTGGATTGGGTAGCGCTTTTACCGACATGAGTCTTGAGTGCGCATGTGCTCAACAGCCAATTACCTCCCTGCTAAAACTATGAAGTGCACAGTTCCATTCAAAGATTCTATTATAATCTTTTTTTTATAAACTTAAAAATGGTTATTGACGTTAAGCTTAACAAATATATATTGCACAAGTATAAAGCAGGAGTTAAAGAATATTAGATTGAATCTTATTAAAATTATTAGATATATATCAGTGGTGCTGCAGTCTTACTGATCCTACACAAAAGCTGCCAATGCTGATATCAAAATTATTTTTTGAAGTCTCCGGAAGGTTTGTCAGTTGATAGGATTGTGGCCTTCAACAAAGTTAATGTCGAAACTTTATTTAAGACTGAGACATTAGTTGCGGAAAAATACAAATTCAAACCAGAATGTATATACTATTTGGAGTAGAGTTCATAGTCCACAGTTAGGAGGCCTCTTAAGATTGTGTAGGAGAATGGTCAGTCAGCCAGTAGCCACGCAGGAAAGAGGGGACACCATGATGTTTGTGGGCATTATAAATGTTGTAGGGTAGTCCCTCCCTTCAGTGTTCATAATTCCCGGATTTTTATCGAACCCTACTTTCATAAGGAACACAATCTTAGGTTCCAGAGGCATATTGCATCCTAATGGCTGTTTGAACGGTGGATACTTCATCCAGACAATTCAGCATCTTTGTGAGTAACCTGATTCTTCTCCAGAGAACAAGATTCTTCTAATTAAGGACAATGCAGAACGTCCCATGAGCATTAAATGTTATGAAGTTTGTAACTAAGCATGGTTTTGTGATTGTTACCCTTCCTCTGCATGTGACACACAATCTCTAGCCCTTGGATGTGCGTGTGTTTAGTACATTCAAGACGTTTTTGTGGAGTCTACTGAACGACCAGTTTCTCATTCACCCCTAATGAATATACAACCATGCCATAGTTTCCCGAGTTTGAATCTGAGTCTTGGACTAGAGCCACTACTGTCTTCAATGTTCCCTTTGGGTTCAGGACAAATGGTTTCTCACCTCTCAATCCTAATAACATCGCAGATGATGTGTTTAATGGACCGTCACCACCTGTGAATTTTTCAGTAGAATTTACTCCAACTTCGGATGGAGAGGTCTTAAATAGCTGAAGGCTAAACTCAGCAGTAGATATTCATGATCCATCCTCCATACACCCTGTTCCCTGTTGATGCGATGGTGAAACCATGTGCTCATGTGGACCCTGGGACGTCCAGTTACCCTTCCACTCCAGACCTAGTAGGTAAAGCCAATCTTCCGGACAGTTGACCTAAAAAAGTGTCTGGCCCTGACGGCTGTCGGTGGGAAACCCATTATACTTATGAGTATTCTTTAATCCTCTCTTGGAATGCCATCCACATACCCTGTAACCAGCAGTACAGCCGGCAACAGAAATTGTGGGTAGATGGAAGCTAGAATCAATATATTTCTCCCTTTCCATTTGAATCCTCATTCAAGAAAGAAGGCATTAGAGACAGTAGCGCCTACAACCCTGATTATTGTACTAAACTTTAATAATATGGTAGCCCTTCTTTCCATTCTTTCTCTCTCTCTGTAAGCTAGTGCCGCCAGGTACTAGCCTAACCCTGTAGCATACCGGCAAAAGTACTGTATAAGACAATACAGTAGCCAGTATTCCCGCAGTATAACAGTTAGAAAACTATAGTATATGATGATACAGTAGTATGAAATTTTCAACATACTCTGTGTATCTTTTCATAGTCCATTGTTGAGACCGTTTAAAAAATGTTGAGGTGAAGTATTCCTTCAACATTCTGATGAATCCTAGATCATCGGAACACCAATGATTACCTGTCAGTATTGATATTTTACAAGTGGTGGAGTTAGTGTTAGTTTCCACTGACGCCGGCTCTACGTACGAGAGTTATTCCACTCTGTATTTTCACTAATGAGGAAACTAAAAATATTAATATTGTAGGAGGTTACAGCAATTGCCTGGAGGGGAAACACATATATGTGTCTTTCCTACTTCTTTTCTAGCTTACTATCCTAAGCTATGATAAATAATAGTAAAGTATAGTATAATATGCATGTGTAATTTTATCAGTGAGATAAATTACTCTATACTCATTTCACTCTCTCTTTCCTTACAGGAGGAGGCTAAGGTGAAGTGTGCAATCCTGTTCTACAACCACAAAAGTAGGGACTTTTGTGGCCACAAAATGTGCAGGTCTCATGAAACCTGCTACATCGTATCCGGATCCCTGAGGTACTGGGAACCGTATTTTAAGCATATATCATATCAATGATATAAACAAACTTGTCCTCATTCACCCTTTTCTCCCTTACAAGAGGAGCCAATGGCGAAGTGTACAATTGTGTTTTGCAACCACAAGAGTAAGGACTTTTCTGGGCATACGATGTACAGGTTTTATTCCCCTGCTGCATTTTATCTGCATCCTTGAGGTTCTGGGACCCGAGGGGTGGCTCCAATCGCTTGACCTTGCAGACTGACGGCTTTGTAAAAGATATCCCTGACACTACGGAGTAAAGGGATACAGCAAGGGAATCCCACTAAAGGTGAGTATGAGGCTTCCAGAAGAACTCTCCAGGACCTTCCCTACCTAACGAATCTTTAAAGTTCCTACTGTTCACTAAGGCTCAATCGAATACGTTTGGGCCTCAAGCACAGGTTCCTACAGGAAGTGGTCCAAGAAGTCATTACCACAGCCATCACAGAGAATGGGAACCTGCTCCAAAAGTGGGGCATGTCTTCAAAGGGGAAATCATCATTAGTACTGCACAATTTCCGACCGTGACCATGACCACGGTGCCTCAAATGGTAGTCCAGCTGTAAACCACCTTCCAGATGGTCTCTCATCAGCTGGTAGCCAGTCACCTGTATTTAATCCAGGCTTTGAAAGGCACACGACCATCTTTCGGCCCTACAAAGGTAAGGGCCGAAAAAGAGGAACCTCCGGAAATATCCAAGGGTGGAGGAGGACGCGGTCACAGAAACATGTCCTCAGGAACCTCTAAACAGTGAGAGGTTCCAGGTAGGAGGCACACTTTTCCAGTTTTGGGATCGTTGGACCTTTGATCCCCAGGTCCACAGCCGAATTATGAATGGACTTGGTCGGAAATGAAACAAAAATCCACCTTTCCAAAATTCTTCTAACACTTCACCCCCTTATTGGAAGAATATACCTCAGAACTCTTGAACAAGAAGGTAAGGAAGAAAGCGAAGTCCGTCAAAATTCAAGGGAAGGCTGTTTTGTGTTCCCAAGAGAGACTCTGACAAACCCAGAGTTATTCTACACTTGTCTCCACTCAACAAGTTCATCGACATCAACAAGTTTCAGATGCTTACAGTGCTACACATAAGGACCCTTCTACCAAAAAGGTGCGTATAATGTCTGAATAGGCCTGGCAGATGCTTACTGGCACCTACCAGTTTGTCGCCCCCTCTCCTCCTACCTAGGATTCAGGCTACAGAAGACAAAATTTGTCTTCACAGCTATGCCCTTCGGACTAAACATAGCCCCAAAGATATTCACAAAGCTAACGGGCACGATCGTCCAGCACCTATGCCCTGAAGGAGTACAGGTAGTAGCATACCTGGACGATTGGCTGGTGCAGACTACATCCAAGACTACTTGTCTGCAAGCGGCCGGAAAGGTGATCCAGTTTCTGGAACACCTGGGACTGAAGATCAAAAACTAGAAGTCTCGCCTTTCTCCAGCTCACAAGCTTCAAAGCTTAGGAATCCATGGGAACTTGCAGTCACACCACCTCTCCATTCTATTAAAAAGGAGGAGAGAAATAGCGGCATCTGTCAAGAGACTAATCCAACATAAGAGGATTTCAAAATGCCAACAGGAAAGAGTACTTGGCTCTCTCCGGTTCGCAGTAGTGACAGACCCAGAATTAATGATAAACTAATATTAATTGGTTCTATTCCTGACTGGATAAAGAATCTTTCCGATGCAGTAGATACATCTTTGATGTCTCATAGGAAGATTTCTGAAGAAACAAAATCTACTACTTCATACATTGGCACTATGGAGATTGATTCTGATGGATTTGACTATGAAGTGCCAACACTTGATGGAATATATAATTTTGAAAGCCTGACAGATATAGCAGAGGTTGCGGATTATTCTCAGTTGGGTCATAATTGTAAGATATTCATAAATATGGAAGAAGAGAATTCTATTGAATGTGTTACTTATGAAACTGAGCAAGAAGTGACGGATTTTATTATATGCAACATTTACAGAGAGTCTGAAAATTTTTATGTCGTACCAATTCCTTGGTTGACTAGATATAAAGATCTTCTTGGATCAAATGAGAGACTTGCTTTCAAGGTTCTGTGCAGTCTGAAGAAGAAATACACGAACAGTAATGTTCTAAAGCGAATTGATGAAGTTTTCCAGTCACAAATTGATTTGGGAATCATTGAAAAAGTTGAAGATTTTGAAGAATATAAAAGGAAATTTCCAAAATATTTCTTCATTAGCCACAGTCCTGTAATTAAAGAAGAAAGAGATACTACGAAAGTAAGAGTTATTTACATGGCGAATCTTACAGAAAAAAGACATGATGGCAGTAAAGGCATTAGTCTGAATCAATGTATTCACCCAGGTTATAACAAGAATTTTAAAATTAGTGATGCATTGACCATGATGAGGTTTGATAAGTTTATACTTGGATTTGATATTTCAAAAGCCTTTCACAGATTGGCCATTGATGATGAGAATTCCTCAAAATTTTTCTTTTATTGGTTTAAGGATGTTGAATCTAGAGATTTTACACCAGTTGTGTATCGCTCAAAGCGAGTAATATTTGGGATGTCTGTTTCTCCATATCTGTTGCAGTGCTGTCTTTATAAAATGCTAATATTGGAGACAGATGGTGATACTGAAGAAATTCAGGAATTGAAAAAAAGAATCTTCCAAGGCAGTTATGTTGATAATTTTCTGATTGGTTGTGTAGATGAAGATGAAGTTGAAATGGTTCACAGGGAAGCCAGTACAATATTTGAGCAGCATAAATTTCCATTGCAGCAGTATGTTACTAATTATTCTCAATTTCAGCGTGACATTGACTGTAAAGTTGGCACAGAGACTCCACAAGAGGTTAAAATTCTTGGCATGTGCTGGGACAGATATAATGATGTACTAAAGGCCACATGTGTTAAATTAAATGTTGAAGCCAATACTCCTAGGCAGATTTTGAGTTCAGTAATGAGAATATTTGATTTGAATAATGCTAACTTGCCTGTTTTAAACAGATGTAAGATCTTCCTCAGGCAATTACAGTCTGATTATGTAGATAAATGGGATACTTCTCTTCATGGTGCTCAGCTACATGAATGGAGAAACATAGCTTCACAATTCAATAATGGTGAAAGGCTAGAGATACCAAGATATATGGGTAGTAAAAAGTCTAATTTTGATATAATTGTAATGAGTGATGCGAGTAAAAACTTTATTGGATGTGTTATTTACTTGCAGGAGAGAGATTCAAAGTTGGTATCCTTCGTATCTGCCCATAATAAGATTCTGAATAAAAATCTGAAAGGGCGAACTATGCATGTACTCGAACTCACTGCAGTAGAGTATGCATTGCAAAGGGCTTTTGATCTGTATAAAATGCTCACTTCTTGTATTGTGCCTATTGCAGTTAATGACATAATGTTGTTTTCAGATTCTACGATTGCCTTAAGTTGGCTAGCTGATTATGAGAACTTGAGAACAAAGCTTCAAAAGAGAAGTGTATATGTACATAATAGAATCGCAAATATTGTCGACCTCTGTAAGTCTACACACTCGGTGAAGTTAGCTCACGTAGGATCAAATGAAAATGCTGCAGATTTCACGACTAGATTAGTATCGTTCTCAAAGTTAAGAAACTCTTGTTACTTGACCGGACCCAAGATGTTACGGGAAGATTTAAATTTACTAGAATGGCTTGTAATTCCTAATCCAGGCATGATTAATGATGTGGATATACCCAAGCTGGTTGTAAATAAGGCAAGTGTTGAAGATATGTCAGTTGGTACAGTTGTTGATTTAACTAAGTATTCTTCACTTGACAAAGAAATTAAAGTACTAATGAAAGTTAAGCTTTTCATAAACAAATTAAGATTAAGAATAAATTCTAAGAGCCAGCAGTCAATTGCCT
>NC_090767.1:26480596-26483096 GCF_036898095.1 Palaemon carinicauda
ATATATATATATATATATATATATATATATATATATATATATATATATATATATATATATATATATATATATATATATATATATATATATAAACTTCAATACCACAGTGAATGACCAACCGTTAGAACAGGTGGACCAGTTCTCCTACCTAGGGAGCATCCTAACATGAGCTCCCACAAGCAAAAAGGACGTGGAGAACAGGATCAGGGTAGCCCACTCCGCCTTTGGCCGACTCAACTGCCGCGTATTTAACAACCACGCACTGGCAATGACCACCAAAATAATGGTGTTCAGGGCAGTAGTCCTCTCCACGCTCCTGTATGCAGGTGAAACATGGACGCTATATAGAAGCGATATTAAAAGCCTAGAACGCTTCCAACAAAGGAAACTGAAGCAGATCTTTAAAATCCCCTGGGAGAGCCACACCACCAACATTGAAGTCTTAGAATGTGCCTCGCTGACCAGTGTGGAGGCCACCATCATCCGCCAACGCCTCCGCTGGATAGGACACGTGCATAGGATGGATCCATCTAGGCTCCCAAAGAAGATATTCTACAGAGAACTGACCCAGGGCACCAGACCACGAGGAGCCCCGAAAATACGCTATAAAGATCAACTAAAGCGCACCCTGGCTCTACCTGACATCGATTCTTCCTCATGGGAAGAAACAGCCAGGGACAGGAAAACTTAGAGGAGTACAGTACACAATGGCACCGTGGACTTCAAGGAGAGGACGAGACAAAATGAGGAGACTAGGAGGAGAAGGAGAGAGCGATTAAAACAGCCCCGCCCACCACCTACCCTCCCTTGTGAACACTGTCCGCGACTCTTCCACCACAGACTAGGACTTGACAGCCACATCAGACATAAGCACCCACCCCAAAGAAGATAGGAAGCTGATGGCTAACGACAAAACCCAATACTCAGACACGAGTGGGCGCCAACGACAACGACGATATATCTATATATATATATATATATATATATATATATATATATATATATATATATATATATATATATATATATATATATATATATATATATATATATATATACATATATATATATATATATATATATATATATATATATATATATATATATATATATATATATATATATATATATATATATATATATATATATATATATATATATATATATATATGTATATATAATATATATATATATATATATATATATATATATATATATATATATATATATATATATATATATATATATATATATATATATGAATATATATATATATATACATACATACATATACCAAAGGCACTTCCCCCAATTTTGGGGGGTAGCCGACATCAACAAGAAACAAAACAAAAAAGGGGACCTCTACTCTCTACGTTCCTCCAGCCTAACCAGGGACTCAGCCGAGTTCAGCAGGTACTGCTAGGGTGCCACAGCCCAACCTCCCACATTTCCACCACAGATGAAGCTTCATACTGCTGAGTCCCCTACTGCTGCTACCTCCGCGGTCATCTAAGGCACCGGAGGAAGCAGCAGGGCCTACCGGAACTGCGTCACAATCGCTCACCATTCATTCCTATTTCTAGCACGCTCTCTTGCCTCTCTCACATCTATCCTCCTATCACCCAGAGCTTTCTTCACACCATCCATCCACCCAAACCTTGGCCTTCCTCTTGTACTTCTCCCATCAACTCTTGCATTCATCACCTTCTTTAGCAGACAGCCATTTTCCATTCTCTCAACATGGCCAAACCACCTCAACACATTCATATCCACTCTAGCCGCTAACTCATTTCTTACACCCGTTCTCACCCTCACCACTTCGTTCCTAACCTTATCTGACCGAGATACACCAGCCATACTCCTCAGACACTTCATCTCAAACACATTCAATTTCTGTCTCTCCATCACTTTCATTCCCCACAACTCCGATCCATACATCACAGTTGGTACAATCACTTTCTCATATAGAACTCTCTTTACATTCATGCCCAACCCTCTATTTTTTACTACTCCCTTAACTGCCCCCAACACTTTGCAACCTTCATTCACTCTCTGACGTACATCTGCTTCCACTCCACCATTTGCTGCAACAACAGACCCCAAGTACTTAAACTGATGCACCTCCTCAAGTAACTCTCCATTCAACATGACATTCAACCTTGCACCACCTTCCCTTCTCGTACATCTCATAACCTTACTCTCACCCACATTAACTCTCAACTTCCTTCTCTCACACACCCTTCCAAATTCTGTCACTAGTCGGTCAAGCTTCTCTTCTGTGTCTGCTACCAGTACAATATCATCCGCAAACAACAACTGATTTACCTCCCATTCATGATCATTCTCGCCTACCAGTTTTAATCCTCGTCCAAGCACTCGAGCATTCACCTCTCTCACCACTCCATCAACATACAAGTTAAACAACCACGGCGACATCACACATCCCTGTCTCAGCCCCACTCTCACCGGAAACCAATCGCTCACTTCATTTCCTATTCTA
>NC_090767.1:26488096-26490596 GCF_036898095.1 Palaemon carinicauda
GGGAAAACACGAAAAAGTGGCAATCGCAGGAAAATCGAACACATACCTATATATACGCCATATCTGGCTAAAAATAAAGATAGGTATGGGTAGCCAGATCATCTAGAAACAGTTTCCAACACTATAAAAATACAACTTTTGCGACGCTACTTGCCAATTCCTTACGGTAACATGACTAAGCCAAAAAATGCAAAACAAATAAAAAGGGGCACTCGTGGAAAAATGGCCAACATTCTAATATACGGCATTTCCGAAAAAAAAAAATTTCAGCCACGTACTAGGCAAACCATCAAGGCACATTTTCTGACTAATAAACATCTAAATGAATCATTACTCTGTGATAGTTCCTTAGTAGGCTACGTAGTAATTTTGAAAGAAATGGGAAAAAACGATAAAATGGCAATCACCGGAAAATCGAACACATACCTATATATACGCCATATCTGGCTAAAAAAAAGATAGGCATGGGTAGCCAGATCATCTAGAAACACTTTCCAACACTATAAAAATATAAGTTTTGCGACACTACTTGCCAATTCCTTACGGTAACATGACTAAGCAAAAAAATGCAAAACAAATAAAAAGGGGCACTCGCGGAAAAATGCCCAACATTCTAATATACGGCATCTCAGATAAAAAAAAAAGACATGCACTTGTTAGCCCAACCATCAAGGCACACTTTCTAACACATAAACATGAAAAAAAAATCAATAATATACGGCAATTCCTTACTACGTAGTAAATTTTTACAAATATTGAAAAAAAAAACAGAAATTGGCAACCGCAGTTAAATACCCAATATACCAATAACTACGTCGTATCTGACAAAAACAAAGTCACGCATGGGTAGCCAGATCATCTAGACACACTTTCCAACACTAAAAAAGCAAAAGTTTTACGACACTATTTGGCAATATCTTACGGAAAAATGACTTGGCAAAAAAATGAACAAAAATGAAAAAGGGGCACTCGCGGTAAAATGCCCAACATTCTAATATACGGCATCTCAGATAAAAAAAAAAGACATGCACGTGTTAGCCCAACCATCAAGGCATACTTTCTAACACATAAACATGAAAAAAAAAATCAATAATATACGGCAATTCCTTACTACGTAGTAACTTTTTACAAATATTGAAAAAAAACAGAAATTGGCAACCGCAGTTAAATACCCAATATACCAATAACTACGTCGTATCTGACAAAAACAAAGTCACGCATGGGTAGCCAGATCATCTAGACACACTTTCCAACACTAAAAAAGCAAAAGTTATACGACACTATTTGGCAATATCTTACGAAAAATGACTTGGCAAAAAAATGAAAAAAAATGAAAAAGGGGCACTCGCGGTAAAATGGTCCTCGTGGTAATGAACGACATTTTAACTAAAAAAAAAATCATGCACATGGTAGCCAAACAATCCACCAAGACTTTCCACAACTGATAACCTATACAAGTTGCACCATTCTACGACAATTTCATAATACGTAATAACTTTGATAATTATGCAAATTACCTTAGAAGGGTAAACTCGGTCGCGCTCGACCCCGACGCGTCTCAGAAATCGGGGAAGGAGTACAGCCACAGCAATGCACATCTGGACACTACTAGAGCGTGTAGGCGAGACACCTCCTGCAGGTCGATCACCCACAAATTCAGTCACGGGGGTGAGTCACGTGAGAAAAACCTCTTTTTTTTTTGACGCTCGGGGTCGCGGACGACCCACCGTACCGTTCCAGGGTTATATGAGTATAACCATTGGCAAACATGGATCGCTATGATATACCACCTATAACTTGGTGAAGTAATGAGAGCTTTGCGTGTGGAGGAAAATCTTCTTTAAATCTTGATGAAGTCACTATCAGCAGGGTAATGGACTGGGTTTAGTTAGATGGACAAACAGGCTATTATTCGTGATGCCTGGTGGTCGCACTTACTATAACTAGTTTGGACAGGCGAGGGTCACTTGCCTTATTTAGTTAGGCACTCCATAGAGCAAGGAACTAGCTATCCTTTGATGAATCTAGCTAAAAAGTCCTCTATGGATTTAGTCAGTCTATGGAAAGCGAAAATGGCAGAATGGCCCCTAGTCTCGGTTGTAGCTGGGTTCTAAAAATCTCCCTGTTTATACATACTAAAGAAAAACTCAGAATTTCTAATTGTATAATTAGAACCCTAAGTCATATTGGAAAGATAGAACAAGTGGTGAATGAATTTAGGAAGTATAATTTGGATATCATTGTTTGAACAGAAGGGGTTAGAATGACGATGACACCAGGAGCGGAGAAGGTAATAACTGAGTGGAGAGCCATAATAGCAGATTGTTACTTGGAAAGCTCAAACCAAAGCAGTGCAATATGAGCATTATAGTGTGCTATGCATCAACAAATGATGCCTAAGAAGAATTGAAAGATGAATACTATGAACACCTGTGGAGTGTGATAGATGAGATTACAGAAAGATTTATGAAAATTGTGATTAATGACTCAAGTGCTAATG